>NC_000073.6:94777573-95143823 GCF_000001635.26 Mus musculus
ATTTTAGGCTTACTATACTACAAGCAAAGATTGCATCAGAAACAAAACAAAGAAAACAAGTAAGATGACTTTCTTCATATTCAATAAACAGAATGTATTTAAACTAAGATTATTTATAATACAAACTATTACAGACTGATGTATTTTTAAATTTTATTTAGTCTTTTTTTTTACAGTCTAGGTTTTATCACCTACCCTCTGAATGTTCCACATCCCACATCTCCCTCACACTCCCACTCTCTCCTACCACCCTCCAACCCCGCTCTGTCTCCAAGAGGATATTTCAACCCTTCACTACTGCAGCTAGTCTGCTCCTCTGAAAACACCATAGCTTAAGGAATCCCAGGAGGTCCACTGCACACAGGACAACTGACACCACCACCTGAAGGCATCTCAGGAGTTCTGCTGAACACAGGGCAATTGATCACCATCTTGTTTGCTCCCCTGAAGACAGAACAGCCTGAAGGCATCCCAGGAGTTCCTCTGCACTCAAGGCAACTGGCCAACTGACCCTAGAGTCTGAAGATCTTCCAGAAGATCTGCAGCACACAGGGAAACAGAAAAGACATTCCAAAGGCCTCCCTGGAAAACACACCCAAGGCAACACTTGACTGCTCCTCTGAAGACAGGACAGTCTGAAGACCTACCAGGAAATCTGCTATAACCAGAGCAAAAAGTCAGCAGCTTCTGAAGACCCCACAGTCACAAGGCACCACAGAAGGTCTGCTAAAGCCAGGGCCACAGGCTATAAGAGACCTAAAGCAACCCAGGGACAAAAGAGGCAGGCTCCAGACAGAGACACCCAGACCAAAATATACCAGGGATAACCAGATGACAAGAAGCAAATGCAAGATCATAAACAAGAAAAGTCAATATAATTTGGCATCATCAGAACCCAGTTCTCCTATCACAGCAAAACCTGAACATACCAACACACCTGAAAAATCCTATCTCATGAAGATAATATAGTTCTCTAAGGAGAATAAAATATAAATAACTCACTGAAAGAAATACTACAGGAAAACACAGGCAAACAGGTAGAAGACTTTAAAGAGGAAACAAATTCATTAAAGAAATACAGGAAAACATAATCAAACAGGTGAAAGAATTGCATAAAGTTGTTCAAGACCTAATATAGGAAGTAGAAACAATTAAAACACACACACACACACAAATGAAGGCAATCCTGAAATTGGAAAACCTAAGAAAGAGTTCAGGAATTACGGATGTAAGCATCACCAGCAGAATACAAGAGATAGAAGAGAGAATCTCAGATGTAGAAGATACCATAGAAGAGATATGCACAACTGTCAAAGAAAATCCATAACATAAGAAACTCCTAACCCAAAATTGTCCAGGAAATTGAGGACACAATAAAAGCACATAATCTAAGAAGAATTGGAATAGAGGAGAGCCAAGATTCTCACCTCAAAGGAGCTGAAAATGTCTTCAACAAAATCATAGAAGGAAAAATCTAAAGAAAGAGACAGCCATAAATGTACAAGAAATCTATAGAACACCAAATAAATAGGACCAGAAAAGAAAATCATCTTGTCACAATAATAATCAAGACACTAAATGCACAGAACAAATAAAGAATATTAAAATTGCAAGGGAAAGGGGCCAAGTCACATATAAAAGCAGACCTGTAAGAATTACACCAGACTTCTCAACAGAGACATTAAAATCCAGAAGAACCTGGTCACAGGTCATGCCGACTCTAAGGGAACACAAGTGCCAGCACAAGCTACTATAGCCAACAAAACTCTTAATCAACGTAGATGGAGAAACCAAAATATTCCAGGACAAAACTAAATTCAAAAAGTATCTATTTACCAATCCAGGCTTACAGAGGATTCTAGAGGGAAAACTCCAACACATGAAGGGTACCTACACCAAAGAAAAACAAGATATTAATGGTCTCACAACGAAACCAAAAGAAGAAAACCAAATGCATATACTGCCACCTGCAAAAACAAACATAACAGGAACTAGCAATCTGTCTTTAATATCTCTCAACATTATTGGACTCAACTCACCTGTACAAAGACATAAGCTGACAGACTAGATATGTAAACAGGATCAAGTGTTTTTCTGCATACAAGAAACACACTTCAGTATCAAAAGCAGAAACTACCTCAAAGTAAAACGCTGGAAGAGGTCTTCTAAGCAAATGATCCCAAGAAACAAGCTGGAGTTGCCATCCTAATATCCAATGTCATAGACTTTCAACCAAAAGTTATCAAGCAAGATGAGAAAGGACAATTCATATTCACCAAACGAAAAAATCCACCAAGAGAAAGTCTCAATTCTGAACATCTATGCTCCAAATGCAAAGGCAACCAAGTTCATAAAAGAAACTTTACTAAAGCTCAAAACACACATTGAACACCACACTATAATAGTGGGAGAATTCAACATCCTACTCTCACTAATGGACAGGCCATTGAAACAGAAAATAAACAGACACAGTGAAACTAGTAGATATTATGAACCAAGTGGGTTTAATAGGTATCTACAGAACATTTCACCCTAAAACAAAAGAATGCACCTTCTTCTCAGCACCTCATGGTACCTTCTCCAAAATTGACCATAGAGTTGGTCACAAAGCAGGCCTCATCTTATACAAGAAGATTGAAATCATTCCATACATTGTATCAGATCATCATGAACTAAGGCTGGTCTTCAATAACAACAAAACAACAGAAAACTCACATACACGTGGAAACTGAACAGCTCTCTTCTCAGTGATAACTTGGTCAGGGAAGAAAGAAAGAAAGAAAGAAAGAAAGAAAGAAAGAAAGAAAGAAAGAAAGAAAGAAAGAAAGAAAGAAAGAAAGAAAGAAAGAAAGTAAAGACATTTTAAAATTGAATGAAAATGAAGGCATAACGTACTTAAACTTATGGGACACAATGAGAGCAGTGCTAAGAGGAAAATTCATAGCACTACATGTCCTGGTAAATAAATTGGAGAGATCTTACACTACCAATAGCATACATGAGCATTCTAAAACAAAAAGAAGCAGATACATCCAAGATGAGTAAAAAGCAGGAAATAGTCAAACTCAAGGCAGAAATCAACTAATGATACAAAGAATCAACAAAACCAAAAGCTGGTTCTTTGAAAGAATCAACAAGATAGATAAGCTCTTTGTCAAAGTAACTAAAGGGCCCAGAGGCAGTATCCAAATTAACAAAATTGAAGTGAAAAGGAAGACATAACAGCAGAAAAAGAGGAAATTCAAAAAATCACCAGATCCTACTACAAAAGCCTGTATTCAACAAAACTGGAAAATCTACATGAAATGGATGATTTTCTAATCAGATACCACATAACAAAGTTAAATCAAGAGCAGGTAAACTATCTAAACAGGCCCATATCCCCTAAGGTATAGAAGAAGTCTTTAAAATCCTTGCAACCAAAAAAAAAAAAAAAACAAACAAACAAATCTTCAAAGAAGATCTGATACCAACATTCCTCAAACTACTCCATAAAATCAAAGCAGAAGGAACACTACCTAATTCATTCTGTGAAGCTACAATTATTCTGATAGCTAAACCACACAATGAAGCAACTAAAAAGAGAACTTCAGACCAGTTTTGCTTGGGAATATCAAATCAAAAATACTCAATAAAATTCGTGCAAACTGAATCCAAGACTGATGGTTAATTGGTCAGAAACACTCAAGTGTTTGCAATTTTAAAAGGTTCTACCTAATATTATCTTGTAACCTTTGTTTGAATTGTGGTACCCCTTTAGGCAAATGGTTTTTGCTGTATGAAAGTTGTAGTTTTCCTAACCAGCATTTTTCTTCTTTCTTGATTTAAAGGTAACCTCTCTCTTCATGATTCTGCTTAGACTCATTGAGTACCTCCAACTTAACTACTGTTCTATGATGTTTAGGGTGTAGCTACAGTCACAAGGGTATATGACAAAGAATGAATAGCACCCATGTTTGTACCAAAAAAAAAAAAAAGATGTCTATAAAGACTCTTTGTGATATTATGGGTTCATCTCATTCTTTCTTTCTTCTGGCTGTATGAAGTAAATTTTTTCTACTCTATTAGGCTATTTCTTTCATCCTTATATTACCTCTTCTTTCAGACATCCCCTATGCTTCCATCCTTGTGGTTAACACATCCTCTAGAGTTGAATATACATGAGGTTATGGGGTGCCTGACATGGGCTACTAGAACTTCTACAAGAGCAGTGTGCACACTTAATTACCAAGCCATTCTCCATCATCTCCTTCAAATCTTTATGTGCTTTTGTGACCATTTCAAAAAGTAAAAAGAATGCATTACAAAACTTTCATGATGAAGAAATAAAAAGTTTTTGAGGGGATAAAGATAAGTAACTTGATTAAGAACATAATTAGCATTCAAACAATGACACCATTACATACACTAGCAAGCGTTTGCTGAAAGGACCCTGATATAGCTGTCTCTTGTGAGAATAGGCCGGGGCCTAGCAAACACATAAGTGGATGCTCACAGTCAGCTATTGGATGGATCACAGGGCCCCCAATGGAGGAGCTAGAGAAAGTAACCAAGGAGCTAAAGAGATCTGCAACCCTGTAGGTGCAACAACATTATGAACTAACCAGTACCCCGGAGCTCTTGACTCTAGCTGCATATATATCAAAAGATGGCCTAGTAAGCCATCACTAGAAAGAGATGCCCATTGGACATGCAAACTTTATATGCTCCAGTACAGGGGAATGCCAGGGCCAAAAAGTGGGAATGTGTGGGTAGGGGAGTGGGGTGGGGAGGGCATGGGGGACTTTTGGGATAGCATTGGAAATGTAATTGAGGAAATATGTAATATTAAAAAAACAAAAAATGTAAACAAACAAACAAAAAAGAATATGCTATTTGTGCACATTGCTGCATGATACAATGCTCCAGTAAAAATATTGGTTGATGTATTAATTAATACATGAAAACAGAAGTTTTTTTTTTTTTAATTTCTCTTGTGAATGAATTGGTTGTTGGATAGCTAAAGGCTAGTTTGTAAGGGACAACTTCTGTGTTGAGGGAATTTATATTCTACAGGGTCCAAACGGTATTGCTCTAGTTTAGAGTTGGGCAAGAGATCTGTTAATGTACAACCCATTAAGATTCTTCACCTGTCTTTGAGTGAAGTTAATGGTGTGAGCTAAGATGTGAAGAGGAGGGAGTACTAGAAAATGTGCATGAAATGTAATTTTGAGGCTATCTCTCTAGTACCTAGTGAATTGTCCCTTCCAAAAGAGAAGAATCCATGTCTTGCCCAGTGGGAACCATTTGCCATCTCTCAAGGCTAACATTCTTAATATGAAAAAGTAACCTTTTCTCATTGTTCTCTTATGTCCTTAACTTTAACCTCATGAAAAGCCTTTGCTCAGAAAGCCAACTATTTCCTTTCTGAAGTGGATTGACAGAACAGATAGGGGAAAAGGGACTCTTTCTAAAGTCCTTGCTTTTTGTCCCCCTTCTCAAAAGCACAAGAGTCCCAGCTTGCAAAATTAAGCAGCTAAGAATATTTGATGCCTCCTTTCGAAATGTCAGACCTTACATAAACCTTTCCCAAAGTAAGTTAAGGTCTTTGCCCTAGACAAGTTCATAGAATTTCTATGGCTTTTCCCTCTTAGTGATGCTCGGTTCTCTAATAGCAATCTAATTCCACATAATTGTGGTCTTTTCCCAAGTGTTCCTAAATGTCAACTTATGAGGAGAGATCAAAGGTTATAATAAATTTTTCTAAAAAGCTTCAAAATGATTGTTGCCAAATAGCTTCAACCTTCATTAATGTCACAAGGAAAGTGTCTTACTCTAGGATAGGTGTAAAATTGCATAAGCAAAACCAGTTACCACTGAATCAAAAAGTGTGTTTGAGTGTCTGTGTGTGCATGTATGTTTGTTTGTGTTGTAGTTCACACCACAGTGTGTTTATAAAAGTCAGAGGACAACCTTCCCTGTTAGTCCTTACACTGCATCTTGTTTAAGACTGTATCTTGTTCATTGATGCACATCTGAGTTTAGCAGACCCGTGAGCCTTCAGGAATTCTGTCTCCACATCTCAACAACCTAGGATTTCTATGGATTATAGGTGACTGTTACCATGTCTGACTACATGTGGGTTCAAGAGATCTGAATGCAAGTTCTTCCCCTTGCATAACAAGTGTTTTACCAAGCAATACATTTCCTAACCCAAGTAGACTGCATTTATAGATTTATAGATTGACAAATAAAATGCTTTGGCAATGATAAAAATGTGCAGATGTTAAATTTATCTGTGCTAGGCTGTATTTGTTTGATTTCATTAAACACATTGTATAGATGTAGACACCATCTATATTCTTATTTTCCACGAACTACAAATTGTCAATTGCAGTCAAAAGACTTGTAAGGCATTTATGAGAGAATATTCATATTTCTAAATATGAAATTTTGTGTAGGTTTGATAATTTGTGTAGGTTTACCATGCTATATGGAATAATTATCTAGACCTTGAGTACTCAATGACAGTGATAGCTAATAATCTATGAGCAAGAAGTAGATGGTCTTTATTTTTCTTTATATTTATTTTTATTAATCATTCCATTTCTTTACATATCAAATGTTATCTTCTTCCCAGTTACCCCTCCACAAGTCTCTGAATCCCAAAATCTCCCTCTCCTCTTTCTAATTTGCCTCTTTGAGAGTGCTTTCCCACCCACCTACCATCTCTTGTCCCACCCCTTAAGCATCCCCCTCCACAGGACCAAGAGCCTCCCCTCCCATTGATACCACACAAGGTCATCCACTGCTACTTATGTACATGGAGTCAAGGATCCCTCCCTACACTCTGGTTGGTGGCCTAGTCTCTTGGAGCACTGGCTGTTCCAGCCAGCCTGTGTTGTTCTTCCAATGGGGTTGCAATTACCCTCAGCTCCTCCAATCCTTCTGCCAGCTCCCCAGTCAGGGTCCCAAAGCTCAATGTAATAGTTGGCTCCAAGCATTCATGTCTGCATTGGTCAGTTGTCGTCTGAACCTCCCAAGGAGCAGCCACACCAGGTTCCTGTCAGCAAGTGGCTCTTGGCAACAGCAACAGTGTCATATTTGGTGTCTGCAGACCTGATAGATCACCAGGTTGGGCAGTCCCTGGATGGCCTTTCCTTCAGTCTCTCCTACATTTTTTGTACCTTTCTTCCTTGGGACAGGAATATTTCTGGGTTAAATATTTTGAGATGTATGTGTTTGGCTCCATCCCTCGACCAGGGTCCGTGCCTATCTACTGGAGGTGGTCTCTACAGGTTTGATCGCTCCTTCTGCTAAAATCATCCCACTTGGGTCTTGGGAGTCTCTCTTTTCTCTGGTGTCTGTGATGCTCCAGTTCCTCATCCCCTCTCTATATAATTTTATTCAATTTTCTGACCCTCTGTATCTCTCTCCTGTCCTGTCCAATACCTAATACAGACCCCTTATTTCCTCCCCCTCATCTTTCATTCCCAGGTCCCTCCCTTTCCTTCCCCCACCCTCCATCATGCCCTCTTGCCCTCAATGCAGGGCTGAAACATCCATATCATGATCTTTCTTCCTCCTAAGCTTCATCGGGTCTATGAGTTCTATTATTGGACATTGTAGGTTTTGGGCTTAATATCTGCTTATTACTGAGTACATACCATTTGTGTTCTTTTGTGTCTGGGTTACCTCACTCAGGATGATATTTTCTAGTTCCATCCACTTGCCTGTGGATTTCATGAAGTCATTGTTTTTAATAGCTGAGTAGTAAATTGTGTAAATGTATCACGTTTTCTGTATCGATACCCCTGTTGCAGGACAACTGGGTTATTTCCTGCATCTGGCTATGATAAATAAGGCTGCTATGAACATAGTGGAGCATGTGTCCTTGTCAGTAGTCTTCCTCTACTCAAAGAATAAATGGACTGAGAAAGAAATTAGGGAAACAACACCCTTCACAATAAGTCACAAATAATATAAAATACCCTGGTGTGACTCTAACCAAGTGAGTAAAAGATCTGTATGACAAGAACTTCAAGTTCTGAAGAAAGAAATTGAAGAAGACCTCAGAAGATGGAAAGATCTCCCATGCTCATGGATTTGCAGGATTAATATAGTAAAGATTGCCATTTTACCAAAAACAATCTACAGATTCAATGCATCCCCACCAAAATTCCAACTCAATTCTTTATAAAGTTAGAAAGAGCAATCCTCAAATTCATTTGGAATAACAAAAAACCCAGGATAGTGAAAAACTATTCTCAACAATAAATGAAGTTCTGGGGACATACCATCCCTGACCTCAAGCTGTACTACAGAGCAATAGTGATAAAAATATATGGTATTGGTACAGAGACAAGCAGATAAATCAATGGAATAAAATGAAAGATCCAGAAATAAAACCACACACCTATGGTCACTTGATCTTTGACAAAGGAGCTAAAACCATCCAGTGGGAAAAAAGACAGTAGTTTCAACACATTGTGCTGGTTGAACTGGCAGTCAGCATGTAGAAGAATACTAATCAATTCATGCTTATTTCCTTGTACAAAGTTCAAGTCCAAGGGGATCAAGGACCTCCACATAAAACCAGGTATTCTGAAACTTATATCAAAGATAGTGATGAAGAGACTCAAGCACATGGGCACAGGAGAAAATTCCCTGAACAGAACAACAATGGTTTATGCTCTAAAATCAAGAATCGACAAATGGGATCTCATAAAATTGCAAACTTCTATAAGGCAAATGACACTGTCAATAGGACACAAGGGCAACCCACAGATTGGGAAAAGACCTTTACCAACCCTACATCTGATAGAGGGATAATATCCAAAATATACAAAGATCTCAATAATTTTTAAACTCCGGTGTTATTTTATAAAACTCCGAAGTTTTCTAATAAGGGTTTTATAGTTTCATTTTTGAATATTTTAAATATTTAATCCATTCGACACCTTATAGTGCAGTTTCAGAAGGTTATGATACCAATGTCAATTGGGGCATCACAAGGAAGAATTGGTCACCAATGGCAGACTTGTAAATTGTAGATTAAACTGTGGTAGTATGAGTTTTCTTTGTTTCTCATTTGGATATCTCATATAACCACATTATATGGTTAATGTCTCACATTAACTCTACCTTACCCATAAGCTGATACCAGGCATGATAGACCATACCTCATCAGTGAGAATAAATCTTTCCTCCATTAAGGTGTTTCTGTCTGCTGTTCTGTCATAAAGAGAGAGGAGGAGAGGGAAGTAATTGATACAGACACTGAACTTGAACTTAATATGCCTTATCTGAGTAAAGAGAATGTCTTTGAAGGTCAATTAACCTGAACAGATGGTATAAATATTCTTTATAATAGGTGTGATATCATTTAGTAAATCCTGGAAATTAATTCATATTTTGATCTGAATATTTTGATCTGTCAATCTTCCTAAGTTTTTTTTTTTGGGGGGGGAGGGGGTGTTTGTTCCTTTGTTTTAAAAATGCAACAATGATTTTAAATATTTTTGGATAATTATCTTCCTTCAAGAAGTGCATTATATGTTGAAAACAGACCACACATAAGTAAAATTGTAATTAAAGCAAAAAGAAAATAGTCATTTAACAGCATTTAAACTCATTCATATATCTGTTCATATTTTCTTGTACATTCTGCTTTCTCATATTCAAATAAAATGTTTATGAGTCATTAGATTGCTTAGACTCAATTTTTGAAACTCAGTCTTTGCAAATTACAACTTCAGATGAAAGGATCATTTTTAAATAGTTTTTTTTTTTCATGCTGTATTATGCTTGACTGAAAGGTTGTTCCATAGTATGGAAGAGAGGTAGAAACATGAGTGTGGGCGTGTAGTCAAGGAATGGTTTTGATGAAAAACCTGAAGCCAATCTATCAGCTTTTATTATCCATAATAAAATGTATTATCCATAATAAAATTTATTATCCATAATCATTTTTATATTTTTATCATCTATCTATCTATCTATCTATCTATCTATCTATCTATCTATCTATCTATCTATGTATCTATCACCTATATCTATCTGCCTTCTATCTGTTATATGTTTATTTATACATCATCTTTTTATCTATCATCTACTTAACTACTACCTATTTACTATCTACTACCTACCTATCTATCATCCATTGATACTTCATCTATATACTATTTATCAATCTTTCTATAATCTATCTACTATCTATATATCTATTTATCTATCTATTTTCTATAGAATGATCTACATGCCAACTCTTTGTATCAGTTGTCTATTATTTATTTGTCACCCCTCTACCTATCTACCTGTTTAGCTAATTGATTTTTGCTCATCTGCTTATATATCCTCCAACATTTCCAGCATGATATATGCCTATCCACTTCTATTTATGAGATGATATTTGCCTAGCAACATGCCTGTTCACTGCATACTTAACTATATTAATAACTATGCTAATGAACATAAAGAAGTGTGTGTAATTGTGTAATGCTCACATATATTTACTTCTGACTCATCTTAGAATATTCTTCATAATGACCTTGTAGTCACTGCATATAAACTTCTAAAGGAGTGAGATGTTCTCATGTTAATACATAAATCCTAATAGTGAAAAGTAAAAAGAGATCCCTGACTATTTGTAATAAATTATGATTTTCTATTATTTTTATATACAACACAGAACACTCATTTGAAGTTTTAGAATTCTAATAAAATATTAGGAATATTTTATGTCCTACAGATAGCTAAACTCCAAGAGCTTCATAAGTGAGAGTTGACTTCTTATTAAAAATAGTGAAACAAATAAAATAATTTAACTGGGTCAAAAGACTGGTAAAAACCACAAGGTGTGTGGACCATGTAGCTAGTAGGTCCACTTACATTTGTTAATTCAATCTATATACGATAAATATGTCTTCAAAGATTATATATTATTCATCTCATTTCTGTTCAAGTATTGTGTGTTTTGCAAATAATTGTCACATTATCTTTCACAGCATATAAATTATGAGTTTTATGATTAATATCTGTGCCTTTCTCTTTGCCTGTTCCTTCATACTGTAAATTATCAAACTTTTTCATCTTTTTGGATTACATAGGTTACAAATGAATTGTCAGTATGCATTAACTTGATATTTTATCTTTTTGAGTGAGACCAAGCTTAATAGTCATTTACTTGTTGCTCAGCAAACTTACTACATGCCTTCACTTTCTCATTTTTTGTATTAGATTTTTCTACTGAAAAAGAAATAACCTCTTTCTCTCCCTCCTCTCTCCCCCTTGCTTTCTTTCTGTCTCTCCCTCTAGAAGCCAGCAAACTAAGAAAAGCAACAAAATAATTATAAAGAAAAGAGAAAAATACAAGAAACACATACTCACACACTAATCTATAAAACACAAGTTATTGGATTTTGGTTTACCATTTAGTTATTGGTTGAAGGTGTTCTGCTGGCAATATTTTCAGTGATGTTTTGAAAATATCTTACCCATGTTCTTGGTTTGTACATTATGTAGTTGAACTGATTGCTGTCGTTATGGCTTTTTAGTATTGCATTAGCCTCATAAATAATTTTTAAAATCTGTTGTTATTTTATAAAACTCTGAAGTTTACTAGTAAGGGTTTTATAGTTTCATTTTTAAATATTTTAAATATTTAATCCATCTGAAACGTGTCTTGCTGCTATAATGATTTATAGGACAGAGTGATTTCCTCACAATTGCTTATAGAATATTTTTATTAACTAGTTCATTATTACTTTGTAATATATATATACACACACACACATATTTGCATTGGCTCCAACACATAATTAGGAATATTTTAGACTCTCCTGTCTTTTAGATCTCCTGTTTATTTGAGACTATCTTGAATATATTTGTGTAAGTTATAAAACATGTTTCAATACGTGGTAGCATTATATGTTTAAATACCTACCCATTGCTTTCTTAATTTCTGGTTTTATTTTTCTGTTTTTAGTCATTATGCTTGTTTCTTTTGCATATGGAGTTAGAACTAATATTTTCTTTCACTTCTTTTTTTTCCATTTTTATTGGGTATTTAGCTCATTTACATTTCCAATGCTATACCAAAAGTTCCCCATACCCACCCACCCCCACTCCCCTACCCACCCACTCCCCCTTTTTGGCCCTGGCATTCCCCTGTACTGGGGCATATAAAGTTTGCAAGTCCAATGGGCCTCTCTTTCCAGTGATGGCCAACTAGGCCATCTTTTGATACATATGCAGCTAGAGTCAAGAGCTCCGGGGTACTGGTTAGTTCATAATGTTGTTCCACTATAGGGTTGCAGATCTCTTTAGCTCCTTGGCTACTTTCTCTAGCTCCTCCATTGGGAGCCATGTGATCCTACCATTAGCTGACTGTGAGCATCCACTTCTGTGTTTGCTAGGCCCCAGCATAGTCTCACAAGAGACAGCTACATCTGGGTCCTTTCAATAAAATCTTGCTAGTGTATGCAATGGTGTCAGCGTTTGGATGCTGATTATGGGGTGGATCCCTGGATATGGCAGTCTCTACATGGTCCATCCTTTCATCTCAGCTCCAAACTTTGTCTCTGTAACTCCTTCCATGGGTGTTTTGTTCCCAATTATAAGGAGGGGCATAGTGTCCACACTTCAGTCTTCATTCTTCTTGAGTTTCATGTGTTTAGCAAATTGTATATTATATCTTCGGTATCCTAGGTTTGGGGCTAATATCCACTTATCAGTGAGTACATATTGTGTGAGATCCTTTGTGAATGTGTTACCTCACTCAGGATGATGCCCTCCAGGTCCATCCATTTGGCTAGGAATTTCATAAATTCATTCTTTTTAATAGCTGATTAGTACTCCATTGTGTAGATGTACCACATTTTCTGTATCCATTCCTCTGTTGAGGGGCATCTGGGTTCTTTCCAGCTTCTGGCTATTATAAATAAGGCTGCTATGAACATAGTGGAGCATGTGTCCTTCTTACCCGTTAGGGCATCTTCTGGATATATGCCCAGGAGAGGTATTGCTGGATCCTCCGGTAGTACTATGTCCAATTTTCTGAGGAACCGCCAGACTGATTTCCAGAGTGGTTGTACAAGCCTGCAATCCCACCAACAATGGAGGAGTGTTCCTCTTTCTCCACATCCATGCCAGCATCTGCTGTCACCTGAATTTTTGATCTTAGCCATTCTGATTGTGTGAGGTGGAATCTCAGGGTTGTTTTGATTTGCATTTCCCTGATGATTAAGGATGTTGAACATTTTTTCAGGTGTTTCTCTGCCATTCGGTATTCCTCAGGTGAGAATTCTTTGTTCAGTTCTGAGCCCCATTTTTTAATGGGGTTATTTGATTTTCTGAAGTCCACCTTCTTGAGTTCTTTATATATGTTGGATATTAGTCCCCTATCTGAATTAGGATAGGTAAAGATCCTTTCCCAATCTGTTGGTGGTCTTTTTGTCTTACTGACTGTGTCTTTTGCCTTGCAGAAACTTTGGAGTTTCATTAGGTCCCATTTGTCAATTCTCAACCTTACAGTACAAGCCATTGCTGTTCTGTTCAGGAATTTTTCCCCTGTGCCCATATCTTCAAGGCTTTTCCCCACTTTCTCCTCTATAAGTTTCAGGGTCTCTCATTTTATGTGAAGTTCCTTGATCCACTTAGATTTGACCTTATTACAAGGAGATAAGTATGGATCGATTCGCATTCTTCTACCTGATAACAACCAGTTGTGCCAGCACCAATTGTTGAAAATGCTGTCTTTCTTCCACTGGATGGTTTTAGCTCCCTTGTCGAAGATTAAGTGACCATAGGTGTGTGGATTCATTTCTGGGTCTTCAATTCTATTCCATTGGTCTACTTGTCTGTCTCTATACCAGTACCATGCAGTTTTTATCACAATTGCTCTGTAGTAAAGCTTTAGGTCAGGCATGGTGATTCCACCAGAGGTTCTTTTATCCTTGAGAAGACTTTTTGCAATCCTAGGTTTTTTGTTATTCCAGATGAATTTGCAGATTGCTCCTTCTAATTCGTTGAAGAATTGAATTGGAATTTTGATGGGGATTGCATTGAATCTGTAGATTGCTTTTGGCAAGATAGCCATTTTTACAATGTTGATCCTACCAATCCATGAGCATGGGAGATCTTTCCATCTTCTGAGATCTTCTTTAATTTCTTTCTTCAGAGATTTGAAGTTTTTATCATACAGATCTTTCACTTCCTTAGTTAGAGTCATGCCAAGATATTTTATATTATTTGTGACTATTGAGAAGTGTGTTGTTTCCCTAATTTCTTTCTCAGCCTGTTTATTCTTTGTATAGAGAAAGGCCATTGACTTGTTTGAGTTTATTTTATATCCAGCTACTTCACCGACGCTGTTTATCAGGTTTAGGAGTTCTCTGGTAGAATTTTTAGGGTCACTTATATATACTATCATATCATCTGCAAAAAGTGATATTTTGACTTCCTCTTTTCCAATTTGTATCCCCTTGATCTCCTTTTGTTGTCGAATTGCTCTGGCTAATACTTCAAGTACTATGTTGAAAAGGTAGGGAGAAAGTGGGCAGCCTTGTCTAGTCCCTGATTTTAGTGGGATTGCTTCCAGCTTCTCTCCATTTACTTTGATGTTGGCTACTGGTTTGCTGTAGATTGCTTTTATCATGTTTAGGTATGGGCCTTGAATTCCTGATCTTTCCAAAACTTTTATCATGAATGGGTGTTGGATCTTGTCAAATGCTTTTTCTGCATCTAACGAGATGATCATGTGGTTTTTGTCTTTGAGTTTGTTTATATAATGGATTACATTGATGGATTTTCGTATATTAAACCATCCCTGCATCCCTGGAATAAAACCTACTTGATCAGGATAGATGATTGCTTTAATGTGTTCTTGGATTCGGTTAGCGAGAATTTTATTGAAGATTTTTGCATCGATATTCAAAAGAGAAATTGGTCTGAAGTTCTCTATCTTTGTTGGGTCCTTCTGTGGTTTAGGTATCAGAGTAATAGTGGCTTCATAAAATGAGTTGGGTAGAGTACCTTCTACTTCTATTTTGTGAAATAGTTTGTACAGAACTGGAATTAGATCTTCTTTGAAGGTCTGATAGAACTCTGCACTAAACCTGTCTGGTCCTGGGCTTTTTTTTGGCTGGGAGACTATTAATAACTGCTTCTATTTCTTTAGGTGATATGGGACTGTTTAGATGGTCAACTTGATCCTGATTCAACTTTGGTACCTGATATCTGTCCAGAATATTGTCCATTTCTTCCAGGTTTTCCAGTTTTGTTGAGTATAGCCTTTTGTAGAAGGATCTGATGGTGTTTTGGATTTCTTCAGGATCTGTTGTTATGTCTCCCTTTTCATTTCTGATTTTGTTAATTAGGATTTTGTCCCTGTGCCCTTTAGTGAGTCTAGCTAAGGGTTTATCTATCTTGTTGATTCTCTCAAAGAACCAACTCCTCGTTTGGTTAATTCTTTGAATAGTTCTTCTTGTTTCCACTTGGTTGATTTCACCCCTGAGTTTGATTATTTCCTTCCGTCTACTCCTCTTGGGTGAATTTGCTTCCTTTTTTTCTAGAGCTTATAGATGTGTTGTCAAGCTGCTAGTATGTGCTCTCTCCCGTTTCTTCTTGGAGGCACTCAGAGCTATGAGTTTCCCTCTTAGAAATGCTTTCATTGTGTCCCATAGGTTTGGGTACGTTGTGGCTTCATTTTCATTAAACTCTAAAAAGTCTTTAATTTCTTTCTTTATTCCTTCCTTGACCAAGGTATCATTGAGAAGAGTGTTGTTCAGTTTCCACGTGAATGTTGGCTTTCCATTATTTATGTTGTTATTGAAGATCAGTCTTAGGCCATGGTGGTGTGATAGGATACATGGGACAATTTCAATATTTTTGTATCTGTTGAGGCCTGTTTTGTGACCAATTATATGGTCAATTTTGGAGAAGGTCCCGTGAGGGGCTGAAAAGAAGGTATATCCTTTTGTTTTAGCATAAAATGTTCTGTAGATATCTGTCAGGTCCATTTGTTTCATAACTTCTGTTAGTTTCACTGTGTCCCTGTTTAGTTTCTCTTTCCACGATCTGTCCATTGATGAAAGTGGTGTGTTGAAGTCTCCCACTATTATTGTGTGAGGTACAACGTGTGCTTTGACCTTTACTAAGGTGTCTTTAATGAATGTGGCTGCCCTTGCATTTGGAGCATAGATATTCAGAATTGTGAGTTCCTCTTGGAGGATTTTACCTTTGATGAGTATGAAGTGTCCCTCCTTGTCTTTTTTGATAACTTTGGGTTGGAAGTCGATTTTATCCGATATTAAAATGGCTACTCCAGCTTGTTTCTTCAGACCATTTGCTTGGAAAATTGTTTTCCAGCCTTTCACTCTGAGGTAGTGTCTGTCTTTTTCCCTGAGATGGGTCTCCTGTAAGCAGCAGAATGTTGGGTCCTGTTTGTGTAGCCAGTCTGTCAGTCTATGTCTTTTTATTGGGGAGTTGAGACCATTGATATTAAGAGATATTAAGGAAAAGTAATTGTTGCTTCCTGTTATTTTTGTTGTTAAAGTTGGCATTCTGTTCTTGTGGCTGTCTTCTTTTAGTTTCGTTGAGGGATTATCTTCTTGTTTTTTCTAGGGCATGGTTCCTGTCCTTGTATTGGTTTTTTTCTGTTATTATCCTTTGCAGGGCTGGATTCGTGGAGAGATAATGGGTGAATTTAGTTTTGTCGTGGAATACTTTGGTTTCTCCATCTATGGTAATTGAGAGTTTGGCTGGGTATAGTAGCCTGGGCTGGAATTTGTGTTCTCTTAGTGTCTGTATAACATCTATCCAGGCTCTTCTGGCTTTCATAGTCTCTGGTAAAAAATCTGGTGTAATTCTGATAGGCTTGCCTTTATATGTTACTTGACCTTTTTCCCTTACTGCTTTTAGTATTCTATCTTTATTTAGTGCTTTTGATGTTCTGATTATTATGTGTCGGGAGGAATTTCTTTTCTGGTCCAGTCTATTTGGAATTCTGTAGGCTTCTTGTATGTTCATGGGCATCTCTTTCTTTAGATTTGGGAAGTTTTCTTCAATAATTTTGTTGAAGATGTTTGCTGGTCCTTTGAGTTGAAAATCTTCATTCTCATCCACTCCTATTATGCGTAGGTTTGGTCTTCTCATTGTGTCCTGGATTTCCTGGATGTTTTGAGTTAGGATCTTTTTGCATTTTCCATTTTCTTTGATTGTTGTGCTGATGTTCTCTATGGAATCTTCTGCACCTGTGATTCTTTCTTCCATCTCTTGTATTCTGTTGCTGATGCTGGCATCTATGGTTCCAGATTTCTTTCCTAGGGTTTCTATCTCCAGCGTTGCCTCACTTTGGTTTTTCTTTATTTGTCTACTTCCCTTTTTAGGTCTAGTATGGTTTTGTTCATTTCTATCACCTGTTTGGATGTGTTTTCCTGTTTTTCTATAAGGACTTCTACATGTTTGGTTGTGTTTTCCTGTTTTTCTTTAAGGACTTGTAACTCTTTAGCAGTGTTCTCCTGTATTTTTTTAAGTGAGTTATTAAATTCCTTCTTTATGTCCTCTACCATCATCATGAGAAATGCTTTTAAATCCAGGTCTACCTTTTCAGGTGTGTTAGGATGTCCTGGACTGGGCGAAGTGGGAGTGCTGGGTTCTGATGATGGTGAGTGGTCTTGGTTCCTGTTAGTAGGATTCTTACGTTTACCTTTCGCCATCTGACAATCTCTGGAGTTAGTTGTTATAGTTGTCTTTGTTTAGAGATTGTTCCTCTGCTGATTTTGTTACCCTCTATCAGCAGACATGGGAGACTAGCTCTCTCCTCCGAGTTTCAGCGGTCAGAGCAGTCTCTGCAGGCAAGCTCTTCTCTTTCAGGGAAGGTGCACAGATAACTGGTGTTTGGACCACCTCCTGGCTGAAGATGAAGGCCCAAAACAGGATCTTTCCCAGAAGCTGTGTTGCTTTGGCCAGGAAGGTGGCTGGTTTTCTGGAGCCGAAGATGGCGCCGCCTCAGAAGCTCTGTAGCTCTCATCTGCCCCAGAAATGGCTGGCCTCTGTATTCCACACAGTCACCTGTGCAGCCTGCCCTCCGCGGAGTCCTGGAGCCAAGGAGACTCCCGCTGCCGGGGCCTGAGGCACAAACCTCTCGGGCTGGCGGATCCCTGTGCACTTTCTTTCACTTCTAATCCAAGAACAAGCCAAGATGTACTTGTCTCATGACATGTAAAGTTGAGAACATGGGTATCATTTTGTAGTCAAATATCCCTGTCTGAATACTATCTGTCCTCATATTCACAGGAATCACAGAAACACTGACAATTTACTTCCTATACTTCTTAGCACTTCCCATTTGGTTACACATAGGTATTTTATCCATTTTATTACTCACAAGAATGAATGTTTCTTTAGGTGGATTTTTGACTACACATGTGCAAGTTTCCATTTCATCGATGTATATAAAATTAGGACCCTGGGTTGATACAAATGTCTTTTCCATTGATATTGGTCATTTTTCAGTTAACACTGAGTTTCAACCCTAAATCAACTGTGTGTTTTGTAAGTGAATTGGTGTATGGTATTAAGGATTGAATCCAGAGCCTCATGTATGTGACACACGTACACTACAAGAGTTATATATTCAGTCTAAAATTTAGTCTGAAATATGTAGTCACATGTATTACTGTTTTTTTCCAAAGTTTTAATCATGATAATATTTCATTGAATGTTTTTATTTTCATTGTTATTGACTTTATATTTGAAGCAAACAAATCTTATGTGTGTATAGTATGCATTTCATATCATTTAATTTATAATAAGACATTTTAAAACATTTCTTTTTAAATAACATTTTATGTTTGAAGAATTGTTCATAAACCTTCTCTTTTAAATAATTGAGATGATATATTATAATGACACGTTTTAATATTGATACATATTATACTCCTGAAATAAAATTCTTTTAATTGAAGGAAGGCTGTAATTTTTAAAACCTCTCATTGCTTTGGTGTGGTATCAGATTTGTACTTATGTCATTAAATAACGTGGATCATTTTCTTCTATGTTATAAACATTTTTAAATGCCTTTGGAAAGACTTTTTAAAAGTAGAAGTGACTGCTTTGCCAACAATCCTTTCTGCATGGTCAGGTCTTCTCTTTCTATGCCTCTGTGGTTAGATGAATTGATGGTTTCTCTAACCACCACCATTCAAGAAAAACAGTGAAAGGCAAATTTAAGGTAAAAACAGAATGAGAGACCAGAGTCTGACAGCTTCAATTGAATACTTTTCTGAGGAGCCCTCTTATCGCTCAGGTTGACTGTCAACAAAATGAAGATTGTGGACAGTATCTCATACAATTCATTTCCCCTTCTAAAATAATTCCAACAGAAGAGTTCGTGTAACTCCCTTTGGTGATGGACACCACCTACAGACTTTGTAGCACAGAGTAGGTTAAAATGGAATTTTGAAGATATCAGGCCTTGTTTGAAGAAAACTCTCTCTCTCTCTCCCTCGCTCCCTCCCTCCCTCTCCCTCTCTTCCTCTCTTCCTCTCTCTCTCTCTCTCTCTCTCTCTCTCTCTTTCTTTTTGTATTTATGATTGCAAGAAGTCCCTCTTACATATATTCCTGTAATGCCTCAGAGAAATTGAGCAAATACTAGACATATGGAGGTGCTCAACAAATATTCTGAGTACTATCTACTAGTAAGTTTTCACAAACTCGCTAGAAACTGTTATTAAGGAAAGTATGACTCAAAGTTGTAAAAATGATGACTTGCATAAATCATACACTATTTCAGTATAAAACTACCAGCACAAATCTTTTCATTTTAAATCCAATGCATTCCATTCTAGTTGTGCATGAATTTTGGGCTATACACATGAATAGAGAAATAATGTCTTTATTATTATTAATCTCTAATTGGTATATGCAATTCTTTGATTCATGAAAGTGAGCAACAAACTCAATAGTTTCAGAAAATAATTTGTTTTTTTCACCAATAGAAACCTATAAAAATAAAGAAAATACTAGCATATAAAAAGTTGTATATATTTTGATAGACCACTTACATGCACTAGTATTTTGAACTTGCATTTGTTATGATATCCTTCACCATAATTCAAGGTAATAACAAATAAGTGTGTGTGTGTGTGTGTGTGTGTGTGTGTGTGTGTGTGTGTGTGTGCACGGTGTGTATGCATTTACCTCATGCAGTTAAAAGGCTTTGAAAAATATGTTTGTGTTATTTCCAGGATGATTGAAAAGGTTAGCCATACTAACGTGGGAAGAAAAGGAAACCAATCTGTGATCATGTCAAACTCTTTGCCTCATTCTCAAATTTAATCATATTTAACTGTGTGCATGCTATTGTGGGAGTGAATACTCTGGATATCTTATTCAGAGGAATTTGATACATTCATATATGATAGGCCCTGAATTTACTGAATCCTTCAGCTAGTACAATTACTGGATGGATTTTAATTGCTCAGCCAAAGAATAATTTTCCCCAAGAAATCCCATGCCTGCCATAGCAGTCCTATGAACTGATCACAGTGCTCGTTCATCTTCCCAATCCTTTCAGCCCGACTGCAAACCCGGGCCTTTCAAAGGGATCCTGTGACAGCATCAAACAAAATTTAGTAAATGCCTTTGGTCGATAGGGATAGAAGTGAAATAAATAGCTGGCGCTCCAGGGACGAAGTGCAGACAAGGCTCTCCTTTCCCATCACTCTCTTATCAGTGTGCACACAGCCCTGCTGCAGAATGAATTGTGCTAAATCTAATCTGACACCTCTCCCCAGGGACACTAGCAAGAATGTGGCCGATGATCAGAGGGTTGGTGGATTGGGATATAGTCCATCTTCCTTTCGAAAGGCAACATTTCCCGTCAACATTGTCCTGGTATGCTTTATGCTCCATGTCCTAGGAGTAATTTTTGATATCCAGAGAGTCGGAAGCAGCATTTTTTAGATTCTTTAAGTTTAGGCTATGAGAAGATAAGAAAACTGATTCGTGAGGAGTTTTTATCTAAAGGAAAGTATATCATTACCACAGGCCAACAAGGAAAGTTCCTTACCTTCTCTGAAGGCTTAATTCAATTGGTAAGCATTGCCAATTGATTTCTCAAAAATAATACATAATTACCCTTATGCTTCAAGTATTTTTATCCTATATGAACTTGTGATTTCTACCCATAATGAATCTCAGGGAGATATAAAAAATAATCTACCAAGATCACACAGCTACTAAGAAACAAGTTGCCCCTTGATCTCATCTCTCTACTTTTTGATTTTCATAGTACAAATTATGCTTCTATATTCTAAACATGCACTATGTATTTTAGGAAGCTGAAAGTTAGTTTTGAATTGATCTTTGAATGTTTCTCCAGGCAGATCTTCAAGAGACAAGACATAGTTGAATCAACAATGAAAAGGTATTTAAAAAGAGAAGTCATACTCACAGATAAATTTCCCAGCAATAACAATACAAAGCCAAGCTTCTAGTTTAACCTTAAAGCAAGTAGTCTATGTCTATGTCTATGTCTATGTCAAGTCTATGCATGTTGTCTATACCTGCTCATACCTCAATCAAATTAAATTGGTTTCCCACATAGCTATTAGGAGAAATATCAGGTCCACTGGGACCAGGCAAGTAACAGATGTGACATAATATTCATTTTTCATGTGCCCCTAAGGGTTGTGACATTTCCAGTTCAGTGAAGCAATCTAGCATTGTGGAGCATATTCCTGAGCATGAAACTGAAGCTCTCAGTCTCATGGTTTGGTTTACGTAGGTGAGAGCTTCACTGAATATCTTGTTTAGAAATTTGCAAAGCTTGGACCTTTTAGTACAATTGATCATTTATGACAGCCAGATATTTTCCTTCTTGGCGAACAGCTGGCTTCAGAAATACTGCAACATTAACTCACTTACTTATCCATACCTACTCACATAAATAACGCTATGCGTGCAGTGGCTCTGGCGTGACAAATCCTGTTTCAGCTTTTAGTCAAATGTGGACATTAATAACATAGAGCAGAGGAATCCAGCTCATGTTTTCCATCTGCCTGATACACATTTCCTTAGTCACTCATTGAACACAGAACTCCTGAGTGAATGGGGGTTCAGTGACCTGTGTCAAGCTGGGCATTTTGAAGGGCAGAAAGAAGATTTTATAAAACTCATGGCAAACTGTAAACCTTTCAACTTTTGCAATAGTTGTTTTTTTTTTTAATTCTTGGTTGCTTTAGACTTCTAAGGACTTCTGTTCCTTTGGGAGGCTCCCTGTAGGTTTAGCACTTTTATAAATGCTGGGAATTCTGAGCAAGATTTCTAAACAAGACTGTCCATGTCTTTCACTACTTAAAGTCATTAAAGACAGTAATAAACGCAGCCCATCTAGTTATATGGACTCACCTGTGGAGCCAAGAAGCATGCTGTGACTCCTGCATAGTAACTACTCTGGCATTTGCTTTCTGGTTGTTTGAATACACCCTCCAAGAGACTTCAATTACTTTCAAAACAACCCACAGAATGAACTAGAGGAGTTTTCTGAGTTACAAAACAAACCGAAAACAGACCAAAACCCTCCTATATGAAAATTTATAATTTCTGCTCTTCAGTTACTTTTGCTAAGAAATATTATTAAAAAGATTATAACCATATAAACTGATAAAACAACAGTTTTTTTCAAAGATATTAAGCCCAAGGTTTTGATAACCCTTAGAGTAATACTTTCCTTTAAAAATTCCCTAAAGAAAATTGATTCTGCCTCTCTTGGCAACCATCAATTACCAATAGATTCTCAGCAAGTGCTGGAACTTCATGAGTCCCCCTCTATCTATAATGAAATTTCTGCTGGCTTGATCTTGTGTATATCTTCTATGTGTAATCACAGCCAGTGTGAGCTCATATCTGCAATAGTGCTGTCAAGTCAATCAAATCCTGTTTTGCTGTAGACATCTACTATTACTGACTGTTGAAATCTTTTGCCCTTCTTCATTAATGATCTCTGAACCTTCGAGGGAGGCAACATGATATAGATGTTCCACTTAGAGCTGAGCACAACATAGCCCTTGATCTCTGCCTATTTGTACATATATATAATAGATTTTTATTCGGTCTTTGAAAATGTGAACTTCACAGGTAAATGGAACTGGAAATAGTCATTCTGAGTGAGGTAACCCGGATTCAGAAAGGCAACTGCTGCATGCTCTATTTCAAATGTTGATGCTAAATTTGAAATCCGGTTATGTGTGGATAGTCATAGAAATCATCAAACTAGTAAAGGGTGATGGGGAGAATTTCAAGGGAAGGGATATTGAACACAGGTGCTATAGAGGTGGAAATGAAATATGGAACAGAAAGGGTTACTTAAGGAATGGATTGTAGGAAAACATAACAGAGAGACTATGGGACTAGATAACACTAATGACTCTTAAAAGGGCCATATGGTAGCTGACTATTGTAGAAGCTTCCATATATATATATATATATATATATATATATATATATATATATATATGAAAATCAAAGGACAGTAAATGTGTTGTAAATATAAACTTCACATATTATTTTGTCACAGAACTAGAAAGTAATGAGTGTAAACAAAGACACCCACATACTACACGCATGCATTTATGTTGTATATAGAGTATGTATGTGTATAAATATATATGTGTATATATATATATATTTATACACATATATATATATGGTACATATGGCATAGACAAATTTAGTTTACTTAAGATTTATTTAGGATGTTTGGGTGTGTGAGTATGGACCTATACATATGTACGTACCTTATGTGTATGCCTGATACCCACAGAGGCTGGAGTCATTGGATTCTCTGTAACTGTAAATAGAGAATTATATGCTGACATGTTGTTTCTAGAAACCAAACATAAGTACTCTGCAAAGGAAGCAAGTTCTCTTAAACACCAAGCCATCCCTCCAGCCTCATTATATACATTAATTTAATGTGGAGGTGGAAACACTTCCCAATGAAATCTATCATAACTCTTGGAAGAGATATTATAGTGGAAATGAAAGTGTAGCTGAAGAAATTAGGTTCTAGCCCTGGCTTGTTTGCTTAACAGCCAATCTGTCCACATAGGTTGTGTTCTAGTCTGAGCTTCAGTGCTGGGTTAACAGATCATATGGACAGCAAGAGTTCAAAGAATTCAACAGTCTCATCCCCTATCAGAAATAGAAATACATTTCTTTCTGCCAGTCGATATGTTAGAAATCACCTCTTTCTTTCTTTAAAGATTAGCCTTAGTTTTATCAATAATAGTGAAATAGTAATTTGCTGAAAGTCTATATACACATACATTTTTTTTCAGTTGGTTGGCAAAAAAAAGGTACAGTTGTTAATGGAACAAGTTGTGGTGGGAAGTGAGGGATTTGCTATTATTGAAGCTGTTCAAGGCATGTCTAGACAAAGCTATAATACTGTCTGTAAAATTATGTGAACACACCTCTACAAGGGTTCCATCTAGAAGGAGATGGAATCCTGGTTGTCTGATTTCATATCTAAGGACATGTTACAGTTCTTTGGATAGTGATTATCTCTTCTGTAATATTTTAGCTTGGAAATGGCATGGCAGTGCCATGTTTAGTCATCTTGGCAAAATGTTGAACAAATAAAATAAAATAACTTCATATTTTTAAAACTGAGATTAAATTCCCTCCATGGTTCACACTTTATCTCTATCTACAAAAAGTATATCCATTTGTTTGTTAAATAAATAGGTCTTGGCACATTCTCTGACTGAGAACAGTAAAGATGAATGAACACTGGCCTGTTTATGTTGTGGAAGGCAGAGACTTGGCCTATCTCCTTATCCTTTCATCTCATTATACCTCCTGATATGTAGCAGAATTTTTTAAATATTTCATTTTTCATACATTGAAGAGTTATGGGACAGGAAGATTAGACTAATAATCTTTATGTCATTAGAAACAGAAAATTACAAGGCAATGAGGACTTACATTTATAGTATTAATATTTCAGGAGAAAAGAGGAGCTGCTGGATGGAGAGGAAGAGCAATAATGAAACCTCAAAGCTGTGGTAATGATCAGAGCAGAACACTGAGCAATAGGTGCCTTTCTAACAGACAAGCAAAGGAGTATGGTTTGTTTTGTTGTTGTTGTTGTTGTTGTTGTTTACATATAAGTAGGAGGCCTGAGGCTATTTTACAAGGTCACCTGAAAAATGGGACAAGGGTGAGCTCATCAGAGTGAATGAGGAAAACTAGAAAAATTGCTGAAGACAGATTAAGTTTAGATCTCAATCTAAAAGTAGGGTGAACAAAATAATCACAGGAGGAAATATGGAGTCAAAGTGTGGAGTTTAGACTGAAGGAAAGGCCATCCAGAGATGGACCAACCTGGGGATCCATTCCATATATAGCCACCAAACTCAAACTTATTGTGACTACCAGTGATTGGTGGTTTAGTCTCCGGGATCTCTGGGGGTACTGGTTAGTTCATATTGTTGTTCCTCCTAGGGGCTGCAACCTCCTTCAGCTCCTTGGGTACTTTCTCTAGTTCCTTCACTGGGGACCCTGTTCTCTCTCCAATGGATGGCTGTGAGCATCCACTTCTGCATTTGTCAGGAATTGGCAGAGCCTCTCAGGAGACAGCTTTATCAGGCTCCTGTCACCAAGCTCTTGTTAGCATCCACAATAATATCTGGGTTTAGTGGTTGTTTATGGTCTGGATCCCCAGGTGGGGCAGTCTCTGGATGGTCATTCCTTCAGTCTCTGCTCAGAACTTTGTCTCTCTAGCTCCTTCTGAGGAATAACAAATGGCTGAGAAGCACCTAAAAAATGTTCAACATACTTAATCATCAGAGAAATGCAAAACAAAACAACCCTGAAATTCTTTCTCATACCAGTCAGAATGGCTGAGATCAAAAACTCAGGTGATAGCAGATTCTGGCAAGGATATGGAGAAAGAGGAAAAATCCTCCACTGCTGATGGGATTGCAAGCTGGTACAGTCACTCTGGAAATCAGTTTGGCAGTTCCTCAGAAAACTGAAGTACTACCAGGAGATCCGGCAATACCACTCCTGGGCATATACCCAGAAAATGCTCCAGCTTGTAATAAGGACACATGGTTCACTATGTTCACAGCAGCCTTATTTATAACATCCAAAAGCTGGAAATAACCCAGATGTCCCTCAACAGAGGAATGGATACAGAAAATGTGATACATTTACACAATGGAGTACTATGCAGCTATTAAAAACAATGAATTTATAAAACTCTTAGACAAATGGATAGATCTGGAGGATATCATCTTGAGTGAGGTAACCCAATCACCAAAGAACACACATGATATGCACTCGGTGATAAGTGGATATTAGCCCAGAAGCTTAGAATACCCAAGATGCTATTTGCAAAACACATGAAACTCAAGAAGGAAGACCAAAGTGTGGATTTTTCAATCCTTCTTAGAAGGGGAACACATGTTTGATTCTTGAGAGTCAGGTCTGAAGTATGGAATCATATTGTTTGAAATGTAATGAATCTGTCTAAGAAGGCTTGAGAGTCAAACATGAAAATTAATCAATGCAGAATTAAGGGGCTATAATAAGACTTGAGACTAATGAGCCTCTCTTCTGCTTATTCCTTGACTTCATCAGAAAAATAAGCAAAATATTACCTGGAATAAATGCTAATATATAACACTGGATGAAGAAGGCTCTAATATCAGAGCATTAAGACCATTCTGTGCTACATAGCCAGTTTGAGGCCAGCCCACGGTATATGAGGCTTTGGTCTAAACAAGCAAACAAACAAAGAATATCATCAACTACAACACACACCCAAAGACAAAAATCAAAATTCCTTAACTGAGAAATGGGTCAGTAATCTCAATAGACAATTTCTAAGTGACCAGCAAGTGTACAGTAACTACCTGATTTCCCCCTCACCCTACTCATGGTGGCCATTATTATACAAGAAAAATATCCCAGTGCTGTCCATCTGGGAGAGAGAAGGGCAATCTTACACACTGTATGAGTTTGTATTAGCATGCTTGCAGCCAAATGAGTGCAGCTGGAAGTCATTAAATGAGATAAGCCAACAACTAGAAAGCTTGGATACTACATATCAAAATACAATTGTAGAAGGGGAAATCAATTCTCAGATTTGACAGTAAAATAGGGTGAATATAATTTGCAATGGCTAATATGTTTTAAATTAAATATAAGAGAGAAACTCATAGTCTCCAAACACAAGTAAATGGTAACTGTTTAAGAAATGGAAGTGTCAATACGACTGGTTTTACCTCCACACAGAATATGCATACATTGAATAACCAGACTCTATTTCACAACTATGTATATTGTCGCTGAAAACAAATTTAAAGGGGCTATACAGGCATAGAGGCTCATTGAGCACCCCACGTGGTAAAATGTGAGCTCCAAGTCCTGCTGGTTGCCCTCTCTCTGACATGTGCCAACCCATACCCATACATAAAAATAAATGCAATTTAAAATGTAATAATAAAAAAAAATCTCTAAAAGAGGGAGAGTGTGTGTTTCGGCATTTTATAAAGATGAAGTGAGGAAGCACCTTGGAAATGTTTGAATATGGATAGCATAGAATTCCAAAGATGATTACTATGGTGATTTCAATGAAAAAAAACCAATAATACAGATATAAAAATGATAACTAGAGTAATAAGGCAAACATAATCTAAACAAATGAAAAATCGGACTCAAAAATTATTATTCATTTAAAGTAAACTTTCCCAGCTATAACCTAGACTATAATCAACATTAAGCTATATCTTCTTTTTATTTAAAATTGGATTGTTTTATTTTAATTTTAATTCTATGTTAGTAGAGCAAGGACTCTCTTTACAACAGGAATTGGAGTCTCTCTATCAAGTTCTGGGTATCGATTCTTGTTCATTTCTTTTTGTTTTATTGAAAATAGATGTTTGGTTTTATTCCCCAACATACTATATCCTGACTACTAGTCCCTCCATTTCCCCAAGTTCTTTTCCATTTCTTTTACCATCAGATCTATCTCCTTTCTGGCTCTCATAAGAATACAAACAGGCTTTGACGGGTAATAATAAAATTTAAGAAAATAAAATATAATAAGATAAAAGAAATGCTATCAATCATGCTTAGACATATCAAACCAATCAAACGGAAAGAGACCAAGAGAAAGCACAAGAATCAAAGACCATTCATTAGCCCACTAGAAAGTCTTATAAAAGTACCAAACTAAAACCCATAATATATACACAGAGGATTTGGTGCAGGCCCTACATATGCTGCTTCAGTCTCTTTGAGTCCATATAAGCTTTAATCATGATGATTACACAAGCTTTCTTCCTTTCTGTCCCCTGTTCCATCTGGCTCTTACATTCTTTCTTTCTCCTTTGCCACCAGCTTCCCTGAGCTCTGAGGGAAAGGGCTAAATAAAGATGTACCATTTAGGGATTAATGTTCCAAGGTTTCTCCATTTATGCATAACACATTACTGGGGGCCTCTCTATACTTATTTGTATCTCCATTCCTAGCGACTGCAGGAGGAAGTTTGTATTATAAAGGCTGAGCAAGGCAAGGATCTAAGTACAGCACAATGTTAATAAGAGTCATTTTATTTCTATGGCTTTGTTTTTTCCAGAACAGTCATGTTTGGTCTTGTACTTTAGGTCCCTGGGCTTTTGAATTCTGGTTTCTTGTATCCCAAGCAATGCTAGGTATGAGTTTCATCGTGTGGAGTGGCCCTAACTCACAGCGAATATTGGTTGGTTACTGCTACATGCTTTGCATTACCGCTGCCGTAGGGTATCTTGCAGGTACAACAACACTGTAGATCAAAGAATTTGGTTTTATTTCTACTTTGGTAGTGTACAGAGTGCCTTTCTGTACCAAAGATGCTAAAATGTAAGGGTAAAGTCCCTATGTAGGCACCAGCTCAACTTTTCCGTGTTCAGCGATTTGCATAAGTGTTGTCTTCTGCAATGAGAACTCACTGTCAATTTGTGGAGAGTAACCTATAGTCTTAGCACAAGTCTGGGTTCTTTTGTGTTATTATGGAACCCCTTTGGTTACCAACTCAGATGTAACCCATCTGGATACTGGAAACTTTGGTGACAAGAGATGGCCACATGGAACTCTATCTTTCCCATTATTTGGTGCCTTCATTACTTAGATCTGTTAGGAACTTCTACTGTATTAAGCTTCCATACTATACCTTAATGTTCTTCAATTTTATCTTTCTCTCACTGTATTCCCTCTCTCATTGCCCTTTCAGTTCTCCCTCTCCATTTGATCCTCCTGATCTAACAAACCCATTTATAACTATCTGTTCAATTTCTCTTCTGCAATGAGATTTCTCTGTCCCTCTAGTCTCTTACTCTATACTTATCCTCTGAGATTCTACAGCGTATACTTAGGTTATCATTGACTTAAAGGCTAACATTTACACATAAGCAAATAAGTGTCATATTTGTATTTCTTGGTCTGGAATACCTTACTAGGAATGAATTCTTTTTTTCTAATTCCATCCATTTATCTGTTAATTTCATAATATTGTTTTGTAGTGTTTGTTTCTTTGTTTGGAATTGATAAGCACAGTAAGGAAACTAATTAAGAGAGTTACTGTGTCCTTTTCTTCTAAATAATCTTTAATTAGAAGTTTATTTTTATAAATGGATCAATTCATATACATCTATCTTAGGTAAAATGTTTGTGTTTGATACCCCAATCATGTCTAAGATATACTTCAAACCCGCTGCTGTGCATTGTTGTATCTTTTGTATAAGGACCCTAGTTGCTCAGATTTACTGGCCTCCATGTGTATCCTGAGGAAAAACACAATACAAAGTAAAGTGTAGAACACTGAAGCAGCAACTTGCACCATAAACAAGAGTAATGCTTCAGTTTTTCCCTCCCAGTAGATGCGGAGGAGGTCTTGTCCACTGGTTTCACCTAGAAATCTCTAGAAAAATTATGATCTTTAGGTTATTTTCATGTAGTCACTCATAGTTTATCATTTGTTCAACAAAATATTCTACCTAAGTATAAAATAAAAATCATGACTCTTCTGATTAAATGGTGACACTGAAAACTATCTTTATTGCCACTGTCAGCATGAATAGCTATCTGTTACTGTCATTCTACAATGATAACCATAAGTGCCCCTGCCCCACAGTACTTCTGTCATGAAATGTTTTACTAATTCTTCATTTGGTCTTCAAAAGAATTTTAAATATATGTTCTTTCATATCCACAGATTTAACCAATTATGGAAAAAATTATTTTAAAAAACCTTTTCTATCAATATGGGTAATGGAGTCTTTTTCTTGTCATTCTTCCAGAAACTGTACACAGTAAAGCTGCCACCGCAATCATTAGTTTTGAAATTGTAGCAAGTGAGAGTCACCATATCTATCTGTGAATATGCCAATGATCCCAGCATGGGAAGTGGTATGCAATGCTGATGGGTGGAAGGTAGTACTTTCTAAGCTTCCCCAAGGAGTAGCACATAAGCCTAGAGCTGTTGCCACTTCTACTAACTAAATGCAGATATCATTTTACTAGAAAAAGCAAAACACTGTAAAGTGTGTATGGGAGGGTCATTTACATCAGAAGGGTGAATAGTTTTTTCATGTCTATGAAATATGTCTACCACTCCATTAGCTTCAACAAATACACAATAATATATTACTCATTTATATCATATTAATTTATGTCTACCCTTGGTAATTTAATCCTGCTAACTACCATCTTTTCTCTTTACAAACTTTTTTTAAATTTTCTTTTTTTATTGGTTATTTTATTTATTGACATGTCAAATGTTATCCCCCTTTACAGTTTCCCCTATCCCTTTCCCTACCCCTGCATCTATGAGGGTGCTCCCCCCACAACCCACCCACTCCTGCCTCACTGCCCTAGCATTCCCTTACACTGGGGCATCGAGTTCTCACAGGACCAAGGGCCTTCCTCCAGTTGATGCCAGAAAAGGCCATCCTCTGCTACATATGAAGCTGAAGCCATGGGTCCCTCCATGTGTAGTCTTTGGTTGGTGGTTTTGTCCTTGGGAACTTTGGTGGGGGGGGGGGGGCGAGATCTTGTGGGTTGATCAAATACAGTAAATTCAAGGTCTGTAAATATGGACTGAGGGTTAGCTCAGTGGTAGCACAGTTACTTAGTATGTTCAAAGCTCAGGGTTCAATTCTCAGCACCACAAATATGGTCAAAAGAAAATTGTAGCATAGGAGGTGCAGAACATATAAATTGCCAGTGAGCTTACTTCATCAAAGTTTGAAAACGGGTAAAATTGCTTTTCAAGATAAGTGAATGTCACAATTACATCTATATACCTTGCTGTATAACCAGGTAGTAATTAAAAAGTGCTCCTCTGGATATTTTTGGCTATACATGTAAATGTTCAACATCCCTGCTGCCGTGCTATGTATCACTGTTTCTAAGGCTGGTCTATAAACATGTAAATGGAGTGCTTTTGAAGGCAAAATCAGTCTTTAATTTGATCTTCTTTTATGTAGCTAATAGTTCAAGTAACACAATCGTTCCTACTTTTAATAACTTTGTTTTACTTTCCTCAGGTAGTAAAAATTATGTGTCTGTGTGTCCGTGTGTGTCCGTGTGTCTGTGTGTCCATGTGTCCGTGTGTCCGTGTGTCCGTGTGTCCGTGTGTGTGTGTGTGTGTCCGTGTGTGTGTGTGTGTGTGTGTGTGCTCACACATTCATCTAAAGGCCAGAGAACAATTTTGGCTGTTTTCCCTCTTGCAGAATCCATATCACTTTCCTCCCCCTCCTCCTCCTCCTCCTCCTCCTCCTCCTCCTCCTCCTCCTCTTCCTCCTCCTCCTCTTCCTCCCCCTCCTCCTCCTCCTCCTCTTTCTTTTTCTTCTCCTTCTCCTATTATTATTATCTCCTCCCCACCCTCCTTCTTCTCATCATTATCATTTTGAAACAGGTCTCATACTGGGATAGAACTGGGATTAGGCTATTTTTTCTAGCTATAGGGCCCCAAGGATTTTTCTGTCATGGTGCTCTCAGCCTAGCAACACTCCAGGATCTTTTGTATGAATTCATGGGAACCAAACATAGATCTCAATGCTTATGAGATAACCACTTTTCCAAAAAAGTCATCTTAGTAGCCCATGAGTTAGTAAAATTATCTACTGTTTTCTCCTAGATTTTGAATGTGAATCAATGTTTATATGTCAGAAATGTGGTCTTATATAATTCAATGCTGAAACCTGTAGCCTTCATCGTAGGAGGCATTTAGTAATCAAGGAATTTAGTTCTATTGAATGAATTTCCACTTTTGTGAAAAGTGCTTATTGTTGTGGGTTCCCAATTATTACTGCTCAGTTGTCAGAATAATGCGTCAGTTCTTATGCACTTTTCTTCCTTCTATCATGTGGTATGGAAGCAAGATAGAATTTATTAGATGCTGATACCTTGATTTTGAATTTCCAGCCTCAACATCTATGGAAAATATTAGAAATATTTCCATATAAATCAATCTGTACCCAATATTTTATTTTATTAACACATCAAAACTAATGCAAATATTAAGATTTTATAATTATAAATGCTATGAGTCTTCATATGACAAATCTTTGTGGTGTCTTTGAAAATCATGCAGCTTCTCTCAGCTCTTAACAGGTGTTGAACTCAGAATTTAGTGTGTCAGATGTTCACAGTAACACAGAATATCTCTTGAATCAGTCATTAGAATGCTAAAAAGGAGATTCATGGATTTAAGATAAGTTTTAGGAAAATTTAATAATAGGAGCTTAAAGGAAACTAGAAGGCCGAGAGTCAGCACAGCAGAAGGAGCCTCAGGTGTGGGATACCACTGAATTTCCCTGACTTTGACTTAGTATAGCTTAGAGATACAAAGAGCTGGTAAGTCTAGTCCCTATGTCTGTGGTCCTGGTTCCTTACCATTTGTTTAGTGGCCTTCTGCATGGTTTCCAGGAAATATTCCTTTAGGAGAAAAAAGATAAAACAAACAAAAACAAAAAATAAGCAAACAGAAAACCACCTTTCTGGCATCTATAACTTCCAGCCAATGATGAATTTGCCAACATTGTAAGGATCTTATCTGCATTTGGCCAAGTGAGGGAGACCATTCACTTTTGGGGTCTTTTACTCTATTTGTCTGGCTAATTTCTGTCTCCTGTTCTTATCATTATGAGAATGGTACAAGAGCAAACATTTACCCCTGTCATCTACATTTAAACAACACAGAAGGAAAAAAAAACACAATCACACACATGCTTCATATGTAATTTATAATTTTATTAATATTTTATAAATGAAGAGCTATAGGCCTTGAAGGGTTAAATGCTTTCTCATGGTTGTTTCTAAAGCCTGGGGTATGCACATGATCAAAGTGTGACTTTCTCTGCAGAACTGCTCCTCCTTGCACTTTCCCTAACATATACTTCAAGTTCATTATAAGTCCATATGGCTGTTTTATCTTGAAGAAGTGAAGAACATTCATACAATCAAAGAGAAATAACATTTATTTGCATAGTTGATGAGAACAATGGAGAAAACTAAGATCTCTTTGTTTTAAATGCACATATTCTGTTGTTTTGGTAGACTTGTGATTGCCATTTAAAGACTGATTTTTTTTCCTGCCCCTACAATCCCCCAAATCTCTTTGAATATCACTCTTCATTAGACTTCCAAGAAACTTTTAAAAGAACCTTGCTGAGAAGGTCCAAGAGTAGCATTGAATTAACTATTATTTATTCTCTGTGCTTAATTGTTCTGGCTACAGTGAATGTAGTGGACAAGTTCACCTGCTGGAGGGCTGTAGTGATAACAAATGTGTGTGTGTGTGTGTGTGTGTGTGTGTGTGTGTGTGTGTGTGTATTATATATATATTCTTTGCAAGTGAGAGACAGGGGGAGAGGAAGAAGGAGGAGGAGGAATAATAATAATAATTAATAATAAAGAGTGGTGCCTGTCATGTCATCAGCATTTTCTACAATGAACACATGAATGAATGAGAACAAGGGCATTTTCATTCTCTAAGATCTGTCTCATCAGTAGAAGCTGCTTCAAACAATTAATATGTATTGCCCCACCCTGAACACTCTTGCTGGGAGTCTATAATGGTTTTGTCTTGGTTTCAGATGTAGTAAGCTGTTCTTTATGCTCATACCTTGTGGATTCATCATTATAATCAACATCTACAGTTATTTAGATTTCTCCCTGTGTCACAATAAAAATGCCACTTCTGAGAGGAGGCCAAAACTGACCTAGTATTTGTCCTGTTCTCAGCTTTCAGCCAGAAACGTCATTTTACAATAGATAGCAAAGAATGCAAGGACTTATAATTAGTTATTATTATTATTATTATTATTATTATAACTTATATCTAATTAAAAGGAAAGCAGGAAACAGCACGGGGAAGAAGACCACGAAGAGCAGTTTTCTGGACATGACATAACCATTGTACGCATAAACTCACAACACCTCTGGCTAGCCTCACAAAACCAAACTGGTAAAAATTAAAAAATGGTAGAGCAATTTCTGAGGCCCTACTTGCAGCTTTATAGCTCTTGGCAATCATTTTTCTTTAGAGTATAGAAGCTGGTAGTTGTCCATACTCCATTTAAAGGAACACACCTATTTACATGTGAGCAGTACTAACTTGTCCCAGTAGATTATAAAAAATAAGTAAATATTGTCATGAATTTTGTAGGGCAGCATGTTGGAGAGCTATCTGAGGTAGCTAAAAGTTGGCGTGGAGGCTAGACATGATCAAAATATATTGTTTATATGTTTAAAATTTCCAAAGAATAAATAAACATTTTTAAGTGTTAAAAATTTTTATATATCAAAAAACACAGGCAGAGAGGTAGAGGAAAACATCAAGTATAGTGACTGGTAAGAGCTATATATATGACTCAGCACTTAAGAACACTTGATGTCTGGAGAGTTGGTTTGGTGCAAGTCATGAATTTGGGCAAGCTGTCCCTGCCTCTCACCAGCTGCTGTATTCTGGTGAGCAAGCCCTACATGTCAAGGCACCTGGAAAATACAGTAGAGCTGGCCCTTGTTATATAGGCATTTTGAGCTGGTCCTCATGGCATGAGCTTGAACAATCTATCTAGCCCTGCTACTCATCTGCCATGCTGTGAGTTGGAGTAGGTGTTGAGAGGTTTCACCCCTTGTCATCTGGGGTAGTTGGGAGAGCTACACTCCACGCCAAATCATGTGAGCAGGATAGCTATTCCTGCCCCTCTTTGCCTGTAGCACTCTTCAGCACAGGCCCTGGACCTCACTGTAGAAACACGGTAGCCCTGATGGCAAAGGCACAGGTGAGGCAGCCGGAAAGGTGGGAGAGCAGGAGAATTGACCCCGTTTCCTGCTGAAGGGGACATTGGGTGGCCTAGCTAGAGCAGTGCAGGAGAGTTCACTCTGGTGATATGGATGCTGGAGAGCTGGCAGCCTGAGCAGCTCAGCTACCACCCAGGTGAAGACTTGAGGTTTTGAGTTGTCCCAAGCCAAAAAATCTACATCATCTGTGAACTGTTGGAGGCCAGAAAAGAGCCAGTGTTGCTGATCCAAAATTGCAGAATCTCCAGGGACACAGGATAACAACGGGATAACCAGGAGAAATTTGGTTGAGGATCCAATTTTTGATGGTGCCACAGAATCCAGAAACCTTGAACCAGACCAGTGATTCATTGCAAAGAATATTTGCAAGAGAAATGTGCACCAAAGGTTGTACTGTGGGACACATTGTGACATGCTATAGCTTCCAGGAAGAGATGGTTCCTATTTGTTGTTTTGTTTATTTCCTTTTTCTGTGTGTGTGTGCTTATTTACTTTTGGGCAGAGGTCAGATACAAGTACGCAGGTAGACAAGTGAGACTACAGAGCATGATCTGAAACTCACAAAGAACCAATTAAAATTGGGTTTTGTTGTTATTGTTTGTTTAAGAGAACCTCATATTCTTGCAGAGGATGTAGGTTCCATTCCCAGCACTCACAAGAGAACTCACAAACATCTGTTTCTCTAGTTCCATTGAATTCAGCATCCTTTCTGACCTGCTCTGGCTCCAGTCATGCTCATGGTACATAGAAAGATGTGCAGCCTAAGCATTCATACACACTAATACTATGATAATCTTCAAAATCACAAGATAAATTATAGGCAATTTAATTCAGTAAAGCAAGTAGAAATTGATGCGGTTGAGAATCATAAACATTTTTCATAAGTGTTCCTAATTTATTTTACCAAACTAAAATTAAGCAAAATTAAAATTTAAAATAAAATAGTCTGATAAATAAGAAGAATTTTGAATAAAAACACTAACACTAAATGATTATTTGCCAAAGTATTGCTTAAGGCATTTTAAAGGAATACTTTAATCCATGATGCAACTTTGAAATTCATATCTCTGTTCATAGTGTATAAAAAAAAATCAAAGTATGTCAATTGTCATAAAATACTCCCAAATATAAAAAGGACTAATTTTTATTTTCCTTGTATATTCTTCACTATTTTCAACTCAATCCTGAGTTAAATAGTCGGGACTTCTTCTCATGGCATTTCAAAATGAAGAAAATAAAAGTCTAGGTGATAAATTTCCATGTTATATAGGCAAATAGACTGGTGATCAAGGAAAATGTTGCATGTTTGTAAAACAAACTTTACAATTTTAAAACATGCTTAATACAAAAATTATAACTAGCTTAATAAATAATACTTGGACTACAAATTTCAGTCAGCTGCCATTGATATTATACATGACACTTTAAAACTTTTTGACATGACAATTTCCAATATTTTCTCATTTATACAGACATCCAACAGTACCAAATGACAAGAGATTGTAGCTCCAGTATCAATTTTATGTGATGCTTTGGTTATGTTAATAAGCAAGACAGGAGGGGAAACAAGGAAGAGTTATATGGAGATTTCGCTCATTTGTCAGTAAAAGCGAGTGACTTCTGTGCTAATTTATTAACAAATTTCAAATCCTGGAAAAATATTTCCTTCATTTATTTGTGTTATTCATGATGTAAAGGTTCCACTCCTGACAGTTTCAAATTTATTTTGCTTTATTAACATTTTCTTCCCTACTCCCTTAAATCTACAATCAGCAAAATCATAAATCATAGTATTACTTAGAGTTTGCTGATGTCTCTGATGAAAATATTACTGCCATGTCAATTTCCAAATGATGGAGGCAACTCTTGAATTCAATATGAGGAAGAGATGTGGCGTGAGATGCCAATATACAGAGCTTCTACTATAGATTTAATAGACATACTTAATCGTCAGCACATCACAGTATATTTATTACAAACTAGTGAGTTAGGGAAATTTATAGGTGCATTTAATTTCTAATTTATGAAACTCAATTTTAAACTGTGGCTTGTGATTTTTGAGATAATTTAACAGCAGACTTTCAAATGTTGCTGTTAGCGATCAGTGTTGTGAGAGAAAACAAAAGTGTTTAGAGTAAGAGTGTAAGCAAAATGTGTAATTGATCTGTAATTTTTTTATGTTCTAAAACATTGTAAAATTAACATCCAAACAACTGACTGTGTATATATTTGAGGGTAGTATTATAGATACAGATACATAGGTGTGAATGGTAGAAAATATCTCTAATTTTCTTCATCTGGAAACTTCCATGTCAAATTAATGTAAGGAAAATCAAAATGAGGAATATACACAAGTGCAGTTATAGAAAGATGTGCACCTTTATGAATTTATGTTGCTCTGTGTTCAAATTTTAAAATAAAAAATATTATTTTTATTTTATGAGCATGACTCTTTGGCCTGCATAGATATATGGTCCTATGTGTAGATCTGGTACCCACAGAGCACAGACAAATGTTTCAGATGCCTTGGATATGGAGTTAAATGTGATAGTGTAGTATCACATGGATACTGGAAACTGAACCTGGATCCCCAGTAAGAGCAGCCCATGGTCTTAACGTCTGAACCATCACTCCAGCCTAGTTGTAGAATTTTATTGAAGTCAACTACTCTGGGTGCTTGTTTGCCTGTAGACTTTCAATTATAGTCTTGGTGTCTGTCATTATCAAACAATCTCTCTGTGTGTCTATCTATGTAAAAGGCCACTTTAGGGAGGAGGTCAGAGCTGACTTAGGATCTGTCCTGCTCTTGACCTAGATCAGAGAAGTCTCTTATGTTTCATGTCTTTTACAAATTGTATCTTATATCTTGGGTATTCTAAGTTTCCTCCATTAGTACTATGTCGAATTTTCTGAGGAACTGCCAGACTGATTTCCAGAGTGGTTGTACAAGCCTGCAATCCCACCAACAATGGAGGAGTGTTCCTCTTTCTCCACATCCACGCCAGCATCTACTGTCACCTGAATCTTTGATCTTAGCCATTCTGACTGGTGTGAGGTGGAATCTCAGGGTTGTTTTGATTTGCATTTCCCTGATGATTAAGGATGTTGAACATTTTTTCAGGTGCTTCTCAGCCATTTGGTATTCCTCGGGTGAGAATTCTTTGTTTAGCTCTGAGCCCCATTTTTTAATGGGGTTATTTGATTTTCTGTAGTCCACCTTTTTGATTTCTTTATATATATTGGATATTAGTCCCCTATCTGATTTAGATTAGGTAAAGATCCGTTCCCTATCTGTTGGTGGCCTTTTTGTCTTATTGACACTGTCATTTGCCTTGCAGAAACTTTGCAGTTTCATGAGAGCCTTCATTCCTTCCCTCAACTCTGCCACAGGAGTCTCTGACTTCTGTCCAATATTTGTCTGTGGGTATTTGTATCTGTCTTAGTGAACCAAGTACTACCCAAGGATAGAGCCTTTCAGAGGACTGTTATGCTGGGCTCCTATCTGTAAGTACAACATAGCATCATTAATACTGTGAAGGATGGGTGCCTGATCGTGGGATGGGTCTCAAAATGGGCCAGTCACAGGTTAGCCATTTTTTCAGTTCTTGCTGCATCTTTCTGTATCTATCAGGATTGCATCTATTGTTCCTGTGTTTTCTAAAGACAGAACCAACAGTTTTATAAGTGAGGAAGTGTCCCTATCCCTCCACTGGGGATTCTGTCTGGCTACTGGATGTGGTCTCTTCAGGTTCCATATCTCAACAGTTGGGCATCTCTGCTAAGGTCACCTGCATTGACTCCTGGGAGCCTTCCTCATCCTGAGTCTCAGGGACTTCTTAGAGAATCCCCCCAGCCCTGAGTTCATGTATCTGCATATTTCTAGTCATTCTCCTGACCATCTGGGACTTTTTCCTGTCTCTTTCCATGCTTGATCCTGCTTCCTTATGCCCTAGCCCTCCGCTCACCTGTGTGGTTGAGGGGAGGACTTCCTCTTCTGCATCCCATGACTCTTTTTTTTTTTTTTCCCTGCGGCAAAAGCTTTATTGCTTACATCTTCAGGAGCAAGAGCAAGAGCAAGAGAGCAAGAGCAAGAGCGCGGCAGAGAGAGGCAGAGAGGAAGAGAGAGAGAGAGACGCAGAGAGAGAGGCAGAGAGAGAGAGCAGAGGAAGAGACGAAGAGAAAGAGACGAAGAAGAGGCAAAGAGACGAAGAGACGAAGAGAAGAAGAGACAAAGCCCATGACTCTTTTGCCTGCCTTCTCTTCTAAGTGGAATTAAAGCATCCTCTCTTGGGCCTTCCTTCTTTAATTTCTTTGGATCGGTGGGATATATCATAAGTATTAGGAACCTTTTAACTAATATCTACTTTTCAGTAAGTACATACCCAACATATCATTTGGAGACTGGGATTATTTTCTAGTTCTATCCATTTGCTTGCAAAATTCATGATGTCTTTATTTTTAATAGCTGAATAGTATTCCATAGTGTGAATGAACCACGTTCTCCTTATCCACTCTTCTGTTGAGAGACAGCTGATTGTTTCTAGTTTCTGGCTATTATGAATAAAGCTGATATGATAGTGAAACATGTGTCCTTGGAGTATGGTAGAGCATCTTTTGGGTATATGCCAGGAGTGGTATAGCTGGGACTTTAGGTAGAAGTATTTCCATTTTTCTGAGAAACCACCAGATTGATTTTCTAGAGTAGTTGTACCAATTTGCTATCCCACTAGCAATGGAGGAGTGCTCCCCTTGATCCACATGTTCTTCTCACTTGACTGAAATTTTTATAACAAGTTTTTTTTAACTACATGCCAGAGAGTGTTGTATCATTCAGCATAGTTTCTGTAGATTTATTTTATTATTTTATGTAGCATACTGTTCATTTCTTTATTTTCCTTCAGTCTGTATGTTGTTTTATGTTTGGTAAATAAAATATCACCAATCTCAGTCTTGTTATATTGGTCTCCTAACAGATGTGTCTCTCTCCTCACTCATCCTGAGGTTATGCGTGCTTCTAAATAGTTTGTTTCCTTTTTCTATGTGTCTTCCTTTGAACTAAAAGATTTCAAGTAAGAAAGAAAGCTATTGTTGGGGATGCAACAAGGGATACTGAGCTTTTACAAATGTATTTGAGTCCAGTTTTACTTGCAAAACCACCAGAATCACAATTTATATGCTACTGGGCCAGCTCTACATCAGGAAGGAGTCTGAGAGAGGCATCTGTGCACTTGTTTTGACTGCTCACACAGAACCTGGGAAAATAGCTACTGACTAGTCTTTAAGTCACTTAACTTTCCTTGTGGTGTGAGAGACTCTAGATTTCAAAACTCCAATAACTCCATGGCTACATGATTGTGATTTAGTAGCCAGTCCAGAAGGTGAATCTACACAAAGCAGGATGCTTAATGAGAACATAAACTACTTCCAGAGAGTTTCTCCATATATGGATTTATTACTTCAACAAGTCAGGGTAAAAGATTCAGAGACTTCCCACTCTCCTGTTTGACCATGCAAGAATGTCAGACACTCTGAGTCATAGAAAGTGTCTGGTCTGGAATTATTGTTGAAATATGTCAAGAAAAGTCACATTCCTTTTCTATTTAGCTAAGAACTTTCCCTATCTCTTTCCAAAGAGAGACTGTAGGGCTGGAATTGCTCTTGTAGAAGACCAGAAAAATCTAATAAGTCCTTTGTTTCCTGTCTCTTCTGAAAAAGGTTTGTTCTCAGTTATTAAGTTGGTAGACTTCAGAACTGCAGAGAGTTACTGACAAAACTTGCAGCCAAAACTTTTTGCAAGCTTAATTTGTAAGTTTGTTTTATCCCAGGTGCTATAGCCACTAGTTGTGCTACTGGGCATCAAAGCATCCTTTGGTTCATTGTGCTTGAGGGAAATCCTCTGATGCCTAATGATATAAAAGTAAGGTCCTCTGGTAAGAACTGTAGAAGTTAAATACTGTATGTGTGGTACAAGGCCTTTTTCTTTAAGTTACAAGTTGACAATCCTCTTCCTTCCTTCCTTCCTTCCTTCCTTCCTTCCTTCCTTCCTTCCTTCCTTCCTTCCTTCCTTCCTTCCCTCCCTCCCTCCCTCCCTCCCTCCCTCCCTCCCTCCCTCCCTCCTCCCTCCTTCCTTCCTTCTTTTCTTTCTTCTTTTCTTTCTTCCAGGTGAATTATGTTTTGCCCTGAGAGGAGTTAGTTCACAGTGATATCTCTTTTGGGGGTTTTCGTTTGTTTGTTTTGTTTTGTTTTATTTGTTGTTCCTACTTATTTTGATGTGGCTTTTTTTTCTCAGTTCTGTGGTGTGTAGAAGTGGTCTACTGAAAGTAAGAGCTTTCTCTGGAGACAACTGATGCATAAAGAGTTGTTTACTTAGTATCTCATTGAAAAGGCAGGTATTCAGAAACCAGTGTGTTATTTCCCCTTGTTGCTGACAACACTTTGGTTTTATATTTTTAGCCTGAAAAATTAAATATGTCTAAGTAAGCAAATGGCTGGATTTTGGAAAACTTTGTTCACTTATTGGATAACAGAATCTGTGATGTTTTGCCTTTAACTTCTGTTATTTATATTTAAAGTTTAATTGTATATGAAAACACTTTCTTTGGTATGTAGGTATTCATACTATTTTTATTTCGCTGCTAGAGATTTTAAGTTTAAGATAACTTCATGTTTGACTGAAAGGAAATAATTAAAATATTCTCTAAAAAACACTGTGACAAGGATAATTCTATTTTGCAGACTCCCAAATTACCATTTCTTATCTCAATGAATTAGTCTTTGAAGCTTTTAATCTAATTAATCCTTAACCAAGTGTAATACCACAGGATAGCATTTGTGTATCTGCCAGTATGCATGGATTTAACTATGGATTTGCAAACAGATTTAGATAAGATCACATGGAACCGACCTATGCCTATTCTAAGCTTAAGGCAGAAAATATTCTGGTTAATTTAAATGACTTATATTAAGTCATGTTTGTCTGGGTTCAGTTATGTGTTTATGCATACACATTTAGTCTTTATTCCTGGTTTCCTAGAAGTACTATCACACTTTCAGGGTAACATAAATAAATTCTATATATGAATATGTAATGATTATATTTGGAAGTTAAAGACTGCAATCAATATTTAGCTATGGTCTGTTTCTGGGATTCGCTTGTGTTTTATGTTTTATTTTTATTTCTTTAGAAAACAGAATGAGATAGGTTGCCTGGGTCCTCTCCTCTTAAGGTTTAAACATCATGCTAAAATAAAAAATTACCTTATCTATTTCAAAATGGTTTTCATTTTTACATTCTTGAATGCTTATTCTCTTTCTATGTAGAGTGGAGTTCTACAAATGAAGAGAATATGAACTCCAGTCTACTATATGAACAAACTTTTGCATATTTTTCCAGATAATAGCTGTAGAAATATGATACAACCTGTGAGAACATATGGTAAACAGAAACAAATGACAAGGGGGGCATTAAGTCGAGCTTCTTTAGAAAATAATCAAATCTTTCTATCTGTCTGTCTATCTAACTGTTATTTGTCTATCATCTATTTTCTATTATCATCACTGTAAATATATATTGATATAAACACAGACATGCATGTGTGTAAAAAGATGTATAAAATGATTTATTATGGAAGTGACTCATACACTTATAAATTCAAGGAACTTTCAATATGCTGTTTGCAAACTGGAAAACCAGTGGATATCTTTAGTTCAAATACAAATACCTGAGACCTCAATGAGTTTGTGGATCAATTCCAGCTGAGAAATAAAATACTGAAAGTAAGAGATCCCCTATTTAAAAGAATCAGAAAAGCTGACGAACAGGACTGAAATAAAATATATAACCTAGGTCAAGAAAATCGAGGGAACTTCCATTCTTTCCACTTTTGCTCTATTTAGACACTTGGTAGGTTTTATGATCCTCATTTCTTATGGAAACATTCTTAATAGCATTATCTAGAAGTAATATTTTACCAGCTCAGGCTCTGACTCCCTTGTAACCACAAATGCCAACCTAGCATGCATTCTGACCTGATCTAGAACTGAAGAAGGCTAGGGGATAAAAACCAACATTTCCAAGGAACCATTTAGTTCCACCTTCCCAAGTCATTATAGCTTCTATCTTAAAGGCACCGTGCACCTTTTCCCTAAATATATGAAATTTCAACTTAGTTTGTAAGTAAGTTCTCTCTGGCTTTGGGTTGTGGTAATTATTATTCTAGGGTTTGATACTCCCCCTTGTTGTCTTGATTTATCAACTAGGGATTCCTACTCTGCCATAAACCATGTTGTTCTCAGATAAAAGACAGAGATACCTTTAGATTTATACTAACTCTAAAAGCATTAGAGCTGGGTGGATATCAACCCTCTTTGCTATTTGGTCTATATCCCTGTTGTTATTCCTGAGGTATCACTTGCCATAGTCTGCCTAGGATGCTGCTACTCCATCAAGCCCACCCTCATGACCATGTGAGTCCACCTACCCCAAGGTGACTTTTTCCTTCTTATTCTCAAGTCTTCTCATGGTCCCTGCCTCAGACCCCAAGCCCATGGAACCTTTGCTCTGCCTGTTCTCTTCTGCTCAGCTGGCGCTATAGGCTGTAACCTCTCCCCCCTCAGCCTGAAACCTGGTTGCTCAGGTTTCACTGTTAGCAAGAAGAGAGCATCAGGGTGGAGTCTGCCGCCCTATAGTTCTGCCACTCCCACTGTTGCTGCCTGCCTCCTAGCTGTTCAGGCGCCAAACTGTTGCATGCTGTCCAGCGGCTTGAGAGGAATGGGTTTGACTGAGATGGCAGACTTGAGCTGAAAGAAAAGGAACTAGACAGACAAGAGAAAGAACGGAGCTAAGACAACCAGGTTCTGATCAAAGCTCTACTTTACTATTCAGTGCACCGGGTTATGAAGAAGGGAGAAGGGGCCCATTCCCACCAAATCATCTTGGAGTCCAGTTTCAGGTGACCACCTGTTTGGCTCTGGAACAGCTAGGAGGCAGGCAGCAGCAGTGGGAGTTGCAGAACGATAGGGCAGCAGGCTGCACCCCAATGCTCTCTTCTTGCTAACAGTGGAACCTCAGCAACCAGGTTTCAGGCTGAGGGGGGAGAGGTTACATAGGCAACTTTATTAACCAATCAGGGAAAACTTTGGGGCCAGGTTTACACACAAAGGCTGGTACACATGGGAGTTTGCTCATCTTGGGGCAGCCAGATCTTAGGATATAGTATTTAGCATTTGAATACATAGCCACTCTAGTGCCAGAACAGCACAGTGCAAATTAGTACCTGTCTTCCAAAGAAAAATTTAAGGTCCAGTTCCAATGAGGCTGTGATGTATTATTTTTGGCATATGTGCATTTTTTCTAGTGCATTTCTTTTTTTTTTTTCTTTCCATTTTTTATTAGGTATTTAGCTCATTTACATTTCCAATGCTATACCAAAAGTCCCCCATACCCACCCACCCCCACTCCCCTACCCGCCCACTCCCCCTTTTTGGCCCGGGCGTTCCCCTGTTCTGGGGCATATAGAGTTTGTGTGTCCAATGGGCCTCTCTTTCCAGTGATGGCCAACTAGGCCATCTTTTGATACATATGCAGCTAGAGTCAAGAGCTCCGGGGTACTGGTTAGTTCATAATGTTGATCCACCTATAGGGTTGCAGATCCCTTTAGCTCCTTGGGTACTTTCTCTAGCTCCTCCATTGGGAGCCCTGTAATCCATCCATTAGCTGACTGTGGGCATCCACTTCTGTGTTTGCTAGGCCCCGGCATAGTCTCACAAGAGACAGCTACATCTGGGTCCTTTCGATAAAATCTTGCTAGTGTATGCAATGGTGTCAGCGTTTGGATGCTGATTATGGGGTGGATCCCTGGATAAGGCAGTCTCTACATGGTCCATCCTTTCATCTCAGCTCCAAACTTTGTCTCTGTAACTCCTTCCATGGGTGTTTTGTTCCCACTTCTAAGGAGGGGCATAGTGTCCACACTTCAGTCTTCATTTTTCTTGAGTTTCATGTGTTTAGCAAATTGTATCTTATATCTTGGGTATCCTAGGTTTTGGGCTAATATCCACTTATCAATGAGTACATATTGTGTGAGTTCCTTTGTGAATGTGTTACCTCACTCAGGATGATGCCCTCCAGGTCCATCCATTTGGCTAGGAATTTCATAAATTCATTCTTTTTAATAGCTGAGTAGTACTCCATTGTATAGATGTACCACATTTTCTGTATCCATTCCTCTGTTGAGGGGCATCTGGGTTCTTTCCAGCTTCTGGCTATTATAAATAAGGCTGCTATGAACATAGTGGAGCATGTGTCCTTCTTACCAGTTGGGGCATCTTCTGGATATATGCCCAGGAGAGGTATTGCTGGATCCTCCGGTAGTACTATGTCCAATTTTCTGAGGAACCGCCAGACGGATTTCCAGAGTGGTTGTACAAGCCTGCAATCCCACCAACAATGGAGGAGTGTTCCTCTTTCTCCACATCCTCGCCAGCATCTGCTGTCACCTGAATTTTTGATCTTAGCCATTCTGACTGGTGTGAGGTGGAATCTCAGGGTTGTTTTGATTTGCATTTCCCTGATGATTAAGGATGTTGAACATTTTTTCAGGTGCTTCTCTGCCATTCGGTATTCCTCAGGTGAGAATTCTTTGTTCAGTTCTGAGCCCCATTTTTTAATGGGGTTGTTTGATTTTCTGAAGTCCACCTTCTTGAGTTCTTTATATATGTTGGATATTAGTCCCCTATCTGATTTAGGATAGGTAAAGATCCTTTCCCAATCTGTTGGTGGTCTTTTTGTCTTATTGACGGTGTCTTTTGCCTTGCAGAAACTTTGGAGTTTCATTAGGTCCCATTTGTCAATTCTCGATCTTACAGCACAAGCCATTGCTGTTCTGTTCAGGAATTTTTCCCCTGTGCCCATATCTTCAAGGCTTTTCCCCACTTTCTCCTCTATAAGTTTCAGTGTCTCTGGTTTTATGTGAAGTTCTTTGATCCATTTAGATTTGACCTTAGTACAAGGAGATAAGTATGGATCGATTCGCATTCTTCTACATGATAACAACCAGTTGTGCCAGCACCATTTGTTGAAAATGCTGTCTGTCTTCCACTGGATGGTTTTAGCTCCCTTGTCGAAGATCAAGTGACCATAGGTGTGTGGGTTCATTTCTGGGTCTTCAATTCTATTCCATTGGTCTACTTGTCTGTCTCTATACCAGTACCATGCAGTTTTTACCACAATTGCTCTGTAGTAAAGCTTTAGGTCAGGCATGGTGATTCCACCAGAGGTTCTTTTATCCTTGAGAAGAGTTTTTGCTATCCTAGGTTTTTTGTTATTCCAGATGAATTTGCAAATTGCTCCTTCTAATTCGTTGAAGAATTGAGTTGGAATTTTGATGGGGATTGCATTGAATCTGTAGATTGCTTTTGGCAAGATAGCCATTTTTACAATATTGATCCTGCCAATCCATGAGCATGGGAGATCTTTCCATCTTCTGAGATCTTCTTTAATTTCTTTCTTCAGAGACTTGAAGTTTTTATCATATAGATCTTTCACTTCCTTAGTTAGAGTCACGCCAAGATATTTTATATTATTTGTGACTATTGAGAAGGGTGTTGTTTCCCTAATTTCTTTCTCAGCCTGTTTATTCTTTGTGTAGAGAAAGGCCATTGACTTGTTTGAGTTAATTTTATATCCAGCTACTTCACTGAAGCTGTTTATCAGGTTTAGGAGTTCTCTGGTGGAATTTTTAGGGTCACTTATATATACTATCATATCATCTGCAAAAAGTGATATTTTGACTTCCTCCTTTCCAATTTGTATCCCCTTGATCTCCTTTTGTTGTCGAATTGCTCTGGCTAATACTTCAAGTACTATGTTGAAAAGGTAGGGAGAAAGTGGGCAGCCTTGTCTAGTCCCTGATTTTAGTGGGAATGCTTCCAGCTTCTCTCCATTTACTTTGATGTTGGCTACTGGTTTGCTGTAGATTGCTTTTATCATGTTTAGGTATGGGCCTTGAATTCCTGATCTTTCCAGAACTTTTATCATGAATGGGTGTTGGATCTTGTCAAATGCTTTTTCTGCATCCAAAGAGATGATCATGTGGTTTTTGTCTTTGAGTTTGTTTATATAGTGGATTACATTGATGGATTTTCGTATATTAAACCATCCCTGCATTCCTGGAATAAAACCTACTTGGTCAGGATGGATGATTGCTTTAATGTGTTCTTGGATTCGGTTAGCGAGAATTTTATTGAGGATTTTTGCATCGATATTCATAAGAGAAATTGGTCTGAAGTTCTCTATCTTTGTTGGATCTTTCTGTGGTTTAGGTATCAGAGTAATAGTGGCTTCATAAAATGAGTTGGGTAGAGTACTTTCTACTTCTATCTTGTGAAAAAGTTTGTGCAGAACTGGAATTAGATCTTCTTTGAAGGTCTGATAGAACTCTGCACTAAACCTGTCTGGTCCTGGGCTTTTTTTGGCTGGGAGACTATTTATAACTGCTTCTATTTCTTTAGGGGATATGGGACTGTTTAGAAGGTCAACTTGATCCTGATTCAACTTTGGTACCTGGTATCTGTCCAGAAATTTGTCCATTTCGTCCAGGTTTTCCAGTTTTGTTGAGTATAGCCTTTTGTAGAAGGATCTGATGGTGTTTTGGATTTCTTCAGGATCTGTTGTTATGTCTCCCTTTTCATTTCTGATTTTGTTAATTAGGATTTTGTCCCTGTGCCCTTTAGTGAGTCTAGCTAAGGGTTTATCTATCTTGTTGATTTTCTCAAAGAACCAACTCCTCGTTTGGTTAATTCTTTGAATAGTTCTTCTTGTTTCCACTTGGTTGATTTCACCCCTGAGTTTGATTATTTCCTGCCGTCTACTCCTCTTGGGTGAATTTGCTTCCTTTTTTTCTAGAGCTTTTAGATGTGTTGTCAAGCTGCTAGTATGTGCTCTCTCCCGTTTCTTCATGGAGGCACTCAGAGCTATGAGTTTCCCTCTTAGAAATGCTTTCATTGTGTCCCAAAGGTTTGGGTACGTTGTGGCTTCATTTTCATTAAACTCTAAAAAGTCTTTAATTTCTTTCTTTATTCCTTCCTTGACCAAGGTATCATTGAGAAGAATGTTGTTCGGTTTCCACGTGAGTGTTGGCTTTCTGTTATTTTTTTTGTTATTGAAGATCAGCCTTAGTGCATGGTGATCTGATAGGATACATGGGACAATTTCAATATTTTTGAATCTGTTGAGGCCTGTTTTGTGACCTATTATGTGGTCAATTTTGGAGAAGGTACCATGAGGTGCTGAGAAGAAGGTATATCCTTTTGTTTTAGGATAAAATGTTCTGTAGATATCTGTCAGATCCATTTGTTTCATCACTTCTGTTAGTTTCAGTGTGTCCCTGTTTAGTTTCTGTTTCCATGATCTGTCCATTGGTGAAAGTGGTGTGTTGAAATCTCCCACTATTAATGTGTGAGGTGCAATGTGTGCTTTGAGCTTTACTAAAGTTTCTTTAATGAATGTGGCTGCCCTTGTATTTGGCGCATAGATATTCAGAATTGAGAGTTCCTCTTGGAGGATTTTACCTTTGATGAGAACAAAGTGCCCCTCCTTGTCTTTTTTGATGACTTTGGGTTGGAAGTCAATCTTATCAGATATTAGGATGGCTACTCCAGCTTGTTTCTTCATACCATTTGCTTGGAAAATTGTTTTCCAGCCTTTTATTCTGAGGTAGTGTCTATCTTTTTCTCTGAGATGTGTTCCTCCAAGAGGAACAAGAGGCTGTTGTGTTGTAGCTATATCACTTCTTCCATCAAGAAGCAGGGGTGAGGGAAGGCTTTTAAATTCTATCCATTCAAAGGATAATTTGTTTATTCAACATTATTGATACGTAAATGTGTCATATTAAGTTTTGACACTAAAAGAATAATAAAGAAAAAATAAACACACACACACAGAAGGAGGAGGAGGAGGAGGAAGAGGAGGAGGAGGAGGAAGAGGAGGAGGAGGAGATGAGTGCCCATTCTGAGCTCACTGTCTTATTTGTTTTCAGCCCAGAATCCCAGGTGATGGGATTGTGCCATCAATAGTTATAGTGGTTCTTACTACCCTATTTAATTCCTTCAGAGGCATGTCTAGAACCTTGTCCCTTAGATGATTTTATATTTTGTCAGGTTGACAATATTAACCCCAAACACTTGCTTTTCAATTTCAGAGTGAAGAAGTAAATTTCAGTTAAGGCCAAGGGCATTTATGTGAATCTTCCAAAGCATTTAGCCTTAAACAAACAGTATGGGACTAATACATATCAATACATCTACTCAATGGAATTGTCTTTTTTTTCTAATATGAGATCAAATATCTTCATATATGTGACAAAACAGCTAAATTAAATAAACCTGAAGCAAAACAGTTCAAATAAATGTGCAAAGTGTGGCTTTAATTCACTTTCAGCAGCACCTACAGAGGTGGTAAGCCTCAGTCACATTTCATGTAGCCACTATGGGACTGGCGGGGGGTGGGGCATATGAGCAAATTGGTCAGGCCTTTCAGTAAAAATTATATCTTAAGAAATTACAACTTTCATTGTGAGAACAGGAGAACAGGAAATACGAAGGAAGTGGTCATTCCCTTGACTAATTCTAAGAAGCTTTCACACTGAAGAATGTTTCAAAGAGTAACAACTGGAAAATGTGGATGAGTTTATTATTTATTTTATTTTATTTTATTTTCCTTCAAAAATTTTAAAGGCCCTTTGTTCACGAATCCACTTCTTTGGCTGATGCATTAATTTTGTCTGAGAGAAGAAGGGGCCCTTTAGCTTGTGAGTAACTCTACAGTCAGGAAGCAGCCGTTTGGTGTGATGAAAACAAGCACTTTCCATGATGGGCATGAGCTGAGGCAATTGGCTAAATGCTAATTCTGTGATTTTCATATTCCAGTGATTTGATTCTCTGATCAGTTCCTATTATGCTGAATTTTTTTATGAAAATGAAGGATTGCAGTGCAGCTTTTCTCATAATGTGATGGCTGCCTTCTGTGAGAGTCATCAGGAAGTCAGCTCTCTTGAATTTAGAGTAAAAAAATGAATAGAATTGATAATGCTTGGTGTGTGCTGAGGCTCCTGATTTCTTGGGGACTTTTGAATTTTCTTTCGCTTTTGCTCAATCAGTGTGGGATTCCCTGTGCTTCCATCTCTTCAGCCTCCATGCGTATTCAACAAAGCAAGCTTGTAGATTGCCCAAGTCATTTCTATTGGCCAGAAATATTTATTCCTAAGATGTTCTCAGTATGAAAGAAGACAAGGGGAATCCTAATTCACTGAGGTGACATGACTATCAGTAAGTAGAGAGGAATTCTCATGTGGTTTATAATATGATTTTGAGAGTGATTTCAGCAAGAATGCATCAGAAATGATGCTACTCTGAGAATGAAGGAAGCCTGCAGATGCTTACAGATCTGTGGGGATGGGATCTATTAGTTTAGGCCTCTTAGGGACTTTTGGCCAATTCTAAATAGGTGGAGTACAACAGTTGTACCTGAAATGTCAACAGTACACTCTTAAAAGCAGCCTCCAGGACCAGAGAGAAAGCAGATGAGGGTGTGTGACACCAAGCCTAACAACCTGAGTTCTGCCCACAGAATCTACATGGTGGAAAGTATCATACCAACTTCCAAGAATTGTCTTTCACACACATGAACAAAGAAACGAAAAAGAAAAGAAAAGGAAAACAAGAGAAAAGAAACAATGTCTTCTTGCCAAAAACAAAAACAAAAAACAAACAAACAAACAAAAAACAGGCATCTTCAGGGAACTAAAGAGTGTTATAATTCATCTCGGTATCCACTTTAGAACCTGAATGTGGTGCAAACAAGTACGTGCAGCAGCATTTTGTTACAATAGGCCAGTAGGCAGCTTGTGTTCACTAAGACAAGCAGCAGACTACAATAGGACACAATAAGCTGATTGTGAAGTGTTACATGAGCGGTTTCGGGACCCTCTTCCTCTGTGACGGTATCATGCAAGGTTCTGATTTGCATTTTCACCAATGTCTGGTGGGTGGAGATCCTAGCTCTTTTCATGTCTGTCTGTCTGTCTGTCTGTCTGTCTGTCTGTCTGTATTTATTCATTTATTTTTGTTCACTTTATATCCAGATCATTTTCCACCTCATAATTCCTCCTTACACAGTCCCTTTCCCCATCCCTTTCTCCTTTTAGAGGGTGGAGGACACTCTGTACCCCCCCTCTCTCTTGCACATCAAGTCTGCAGGGCTAGGTACATCCTCTCCCACTGAGGCCCCTCCTGTATCTTTTAAAAAGTTTTCTGTTCTCCAGTCTCTGTGGCCTCCCTGCTTCACAGCTCCATCACTGTAACACTGCTCATATCCTAGACATGAAATCTGCCTTCCTTTGAACTTAAAGTGAAACTAAAGTCCATTTGTCAGTAATATTTACAGGCACAATAAACATGGCCAGTTTTCTTGGTTTCATCTGTTCCTTAGGGAAGGTCTGCTGAAATTAGATTAATTGTGAAACAGTGAAGAAAATGTTAAAAGTCTACACTAGACAGACTATTTCTAAAGTGTCTTTGGGAAACAGTAAGAAATTTCATAAATTGATTAGGTACCTATCGCTTTTATAATAAATACCAAAATTTTGTGTTTTAAAACAACAGATATTAATTCATTATTCTAAATGTCAGCAATGATAAAATAGCATAATTTTGACATCAAAGCAAATTTTATGCAGTACTTGATTCTTTCCACTTTTTTTTTTTTTTAATAAAACAGGATCATGTCTTGTCCCTTAATGCTTCTAGTACCTGCTGGCATACTTAGGCTATTTGCCATACAAACCCAAACTTCTTTACTGTTTCCTTGGCTTCCTCTCATTTAGCCACTTTAGATTGAAGCAAGACAAACTAGATTAATCTCCCCATGCTGAGATCCTCAATTGAATTATACTTTGAGGTATCCTTGCTCACATCTGCCAATCTCTTCTTTTCCTTTAAGTTAGTATTTGTGAGTTCTGAGAACTGGGGCACAATTTACTAACTACAATAATGCTTTCACTGAATTTTAGCTATTTCCTGTCTATTGGCTCCTTGCTTTCCTCATCTGCATCTCTCATCTAAGCATCATTGTTGAAGGACAACTCAATGGTGACTAAACTCCCTCTTTTATTATATGTGATGCATGAACTGGACAGTCATTAGGATTCAATGTTCCTCTGTTTAGTATTCATGGACACACATTTTCATTAGATTAAGGCAAAATCAACATGAAACAAAAACTAAACATAAAGATTCTATTTAACTAAAGTCATGAACCCTAGAATTGGAGACCCTAATGCTTTCTTATAAAAATAGTGTGTATCTTTTACGTGTGTAGTTTCTTAAAATTAATTATAATTACGATATCTAATTTTATGAAAATTCAGGGCAATATGATAGTCAATCCCTTAAAGATGAAATGACTGGGCACCTATGATAGGTATACAGAGTTACACAGTAAGGAAGGTTAAATTCTGAAGCAAAACTTCCTAGCTCCAAGTCCTTATTTTTTATCTATTAGATTAGTGCTGCTTGAAAGTCTGTGCTTGGCTCTATTTACTAAGTTTTAATAACTTCATCAAGATTTTTTTCCATAGATCAGTGAATCAATTTTTACCAGAATATTATATGTATATTTAAATCTTTATGGAAAAAAATGACACATTCACATTCATCCCAAATGCTACAGCCATTGCTATAATCATTAACACCAAGATTCGTACCACTATAATCATTTCCACTTTTGTCAATATCACCGCGAGTACTACTATTCATGAGATATTATGCACGAGTTACTATGAATGAGCATTGTTTTCTATCATCATGACAACTACTGCTATCACTGTCACTATGACACATCACTCCTACTGCTGCCCTAATGACCACCACACCTATTGCCACCACCATGGCCTCAGCACTTGCTCTCACACTATATATAGTGTCATGCTATATCATATTCACTGCACATGAGATATGGATATATTCAGGCACTGAACATTGGGGAAAACAGAATGGGAGAGGGAATACACACACACAAGCAAACTTTAAACTCAGCGTCATTCCTGGTTGTAAAACATCTCTTTCCAACTCGACATCTCCTGAGATACATACAGTTTAAAATTTGCCATGTTAGAAGCCTTCATCCTTTGAATATTGACACAATTTTTAGTACTTTAGCTCAACACGAATCCCCATAGTCATTGCTTATGATCACCAACCCACTACTCTCATCACTACCACCATGACCTACATTCATTTATTCATATAATACTACCCTTACTACCTTGTAGCTCACTTTAATCAGTACCATCTGAAAGATGAAATGTCTAAAATGTTTTCATAAAGACATCTGTATAATGTATTACAGTGACTGTTGATTAATCAAAGATAATAAAAGTATATATTTTGGCACTGAACATTGTGGAAAACAAAATGGGAGAGGGAATACACACACACACAAACAAACTTTAAACTCAGCGCCATTCCTGGTTGTAAAACTCCTGGAAAGTTTTTGCTGTGTTTACTGAACAGGCAAAACTATTCCAACCAAAACCATTAAAACAGTCTTGTAGGCACTCTATTAGTCTCACATAAGTTAAGGTGCAGATTACTTGAAATGAATTCATCTCTGGGAATAAGAGAAAGCTTGACAGATAAAGCAGGCATGTCTGCATGCAGGGAAGGGAAGGATTGAGACTGAGCCACACTGACTAATGCTAAGTTACTTGTGGCTTATGATACTGCACATACTTTACAATTCTTGGAGAGATAAAATGAACAAAAAGTTAACAGCACATTGGGCAGTAGATACTATTTCTTCATATCTAATTAGCTCTATTGATAAGACTTTGTTTCACTCAGTTTGTTTACAGTTTACTAGTAAGTAGACTTGAGCTAAAAGACTACAGTTAGGAGTAGATGCCATGGTAGAATTATCTGCATCCAGCGACTATATTTTATGCTTTTTAATCGAAGACATGTGGTGATGTTTCAGCTCCAAAAGTGTTAAGAACAAAGGCAGAACTTATGCATATTTCTCTATACCATCAAAACAAATGTGCAAAGTAGTCACTGATGAAAATTTTACAGTTCAGGAAATGAGAACATAGAGAAATTAAGGGACCTATTCAACCCATTCAACTATGAAAACATCAAGCTAGGGGTTGACTTCTCAGAAGACTGTTGAATGTCACACATTGTCCTATATTCCCTAAGCTTTACCTGGAACTGGTAACATAGGGATGGGGTCACACTGATTCCTGTGGTTTAAAATGTTCTTTGCTCAATAGCAACTCCCAGCTTCTAATTTCAGGTTAGAGAGTATGCTTTATTTGAGATTTTTTTCCCTTAGTTATGAAGTCAATTTCTTCAGTATAGGTGGCTTTAAAGCTGACTGTGGAAAAATGTGCGTAGTCTTGTCCCTAATACAATATGTTTTGAAGTTTGAAGATTTATTCATTATTGTATACATTATGATAAATTAATTAGTCAAACTATTGAAATTCATTTTAGACAATACCATTAATTGTCCTAATTAGGTGGGTTTCCCTGACACTCTTCACAAACCCTGTATCGATTCTAATTACTGTTCCTTATGCTATTATCTAGTGTCTTGGTGAAAGCAATTGCAAGCTCATTTATCGGGAATTTCCTGTAGTTATTTATGCACCTAAAACATTTTTAATGTAACTCATCTTCTCCTTAATTGGCTGTCACCTTTGTCATAATGGCAGTAGGAGAAATAAACTGTGAATAATCATATGTGTGAGGTAACAGCAACAGTTTAACCCCAGATGAAGGATCCTCAGCTGCAATTCATTTGCAAGCGAGATGTTTCAGCAAGAATATTTCTGAATCCTCAAAAGTCTTCATTTTTTCCTTCCTCCATTTTGCTAGGTTTCCAGAGACCCTTGCTTTCTTTCCTTCAGGGGGAGCTCTCATTATGACTTAATTTGGTCCCTAAATGTGCTTGTATTTAGTAAGAGTTACAAAGCAATCCAGCTGGGATTTCAGGCTGAATCTTCTCTACAAGAGACAAGTACAACAAAGCGAGGATAATATGCCTGTTTTCCTTTCTCCTGTATCATTTGCTATTAATTAAGGGTCATCCATGCTGACACGGGCATTGGCATTACAGCCAAGATTAAAAAGAAAGACATGTATGCTCACTCCTAGATGATATGAAACATAAGAGGAATGGTCATCCACAAAACTGACTGAAGCAATTCAATTTTTCTCCTTCCTAAGCAGATCCATCAAGTGAGAGTGGACTTACATTGCTCATTTGGACTTGGGGTGACTGCAACAAGGCCACGTTTTCTAATCATCAAAGGATGTGTTCATTAATGATGCAGAAAAGGGCAAGGGAGAAAGGAAAATGAAGTACAAAAATATGTATGCATGTGTTATTACTTAATTTTCACATTGACATTGATAATTAAACACTAAATGTTATATATCAAAACAAACTAAAACTATGAAAGTTGTCCAAAGTCATAACTTAGGAAGTGGCCAAGCACTTCCTTTTGGTTGATAGGATTCTCAAGGCCCTTTTCTCTCTTATCACAATGATTCATAGTTTTCTGAGTTTCTTAGACAGTAAGTGTTAGGATAATAGACATTAACCATAGGATCTGCTATATTTTTGTTTGTCTTTTTTATTTTATTTTATTTTATTTTCGAGACAGGGTTTCTCTGTATAGTCCTGAATGTCCTGGAACTCACTTTGTAGACCAGGCTGGCCTCGAACTCAGAAATCCGCCTGACTCTGCCTCCCCAATGCTGGGATTAAAGGTGTGTGCCACCACACCGGGCATTATTTTTGTTTGTCTTATGTTTTAAAATTTTATTTATTTTTCTCTCATATACCAAATCCTTACTGCAATTTGTCCTCCCCTTGTCTTGCCTGAACACCTCCCCTCTTCCTGAGAACCATCCTACCTCCTTCTCTCAGAAAAGAGCAGGTCTCTCAGAGATATCAAGCAAACATGGCACAACAAGCTACAATAGACTACATATGTATAAGACCAGGCCCATTCCATCATATTAAGCTGAACACAGTGGGATGAATAGGGTCCTACAAGTGGACAAATGAATCAGGGACAGTTCCTGCTCCTACTCTTAAGAATCACAAGAACACCAAGAAACTGAGCCATAACATAAATGCAGAAGACCCAGGTCAGAGCCCAATAGGCTCCATGATCCTGCGAGTCCACAGGAGACCTAATCAGTTGATTCTGTGAAACATGTTCTCATAGTGTGTCTCTGACCCCTCTAGTTCCTCTGAACCTTTCTCTTGCAGGACTCTGTAAGCTCTCCTTAATGTTTGGCTGTGGTACACTACATCTCCTTGCATCAATTGCTGGATAAAGTGTTTCTGCTCTCTTTGATGATGATTCAGCTAGGGTCCAGCCCCAGAACACTGTGTGGGCAGAACAAATTGTAGGTCAAAGGTTTTGTGGCTGGGTTGGTGTGCCAGTCTTCCCACTTGAGACCTTTACTGGTTACAAAAGATGGCTGGTTCAGGCTCTATGTCCTCCATTACTGGGAGTCTTTGCTAAGGTTCTTCTTATAGTTTCCATGCAGATTCCATTGCAGAAGGTTTCTACCTCACCTCCAAACTCCCCACCCCATCCAGTCAGTTCTTCCAGTATTTTCTCCAGGTGGACTCTGCTATATTTTAAGAAGTTACATTGTTTTAAAATAACTCTTCCAATCTGGGCATGTTGGTAGCCTTGTAATTCTAGCACTAAAGAAGCTGAAGCAGGAAAATTATGAATTCTATGAGCTGCAAAACCAGTTGATGAGAACCTAGCCTACCATCCTCAACTACAGTTACACATACACACACACACACACACACACACACACACACACACACACACACACACACTGTGCTTGCAGCAACATCACCACCACTTCCTCCGAAACATTCATTTGGTAATATGTCCTATTTAATAAATATATGTTAATTATAAAAGCCTGTACATTATTCTAAAAGTTAATATTTTCAAGGTTATGAAAACTGAACTGGGAACCATCACATTAAAGTAAGAATGAATTCTGACTTGCAAAGATTAGGCAGGTGTTGTGCTACTAGAGGATAGCCACTATTCGGAGGATCACAGTGTTCTGGGCCAAATGGTTTTCTTCAGGAGTCCTGTATTGTAATAACCTGTGGTTATTTATATGTAAGCCCACTCTGAACCTCTGACAAATGTTTGCAATAGGTATGTGTGTGTGTGTGGTAGGGAAGACCATGGGGGGGAGAAAGTGCACAGCCAACAGTCATTTCCACCTTCTTACAAAATAATGGTCAGTGTGAGAAAGGAGTGGAGTGCCTATGATTAAGATTTGAAATGCCAGCTTTCCAGTTTGGTTTTCGTGGACAAGAAAATGAAGCTTGCCAAGTACCCCTCAAACACCTCCATAGGAAATCTTAAATCAAATACTTACTGCCTGCTGCTATCTGAATTTCCATTTAAAAATAATTACTAAAACCTTATGTGTTGAAAGGATTGGAAGATGTCTCAAAATGGAAATATGTAAATTATAATTGCTGTGGCCTTTTGTATTTGGCTGAGTCACTCCCAACCCAGCCCAGGATATCCTCCTGTGCCTTTTGCAGGATATCCCATACTGCAGCTCTGATCAGGGCACTGTCCATCTTCCTGCCTTGCAGTTCTGCACTACAGCTAATGGACTAGGGTTGGGTGGATTTACTTTCCTTGGTCTTTGAGACAATTAAATTGCAACTAATGTAACTGTACTACTATACCACCTTACACTTCTCTATGATATTCAGCCTCATAGACTAATGAAATGTAAAGAGATTTTCTGACTGAAATTAGCACAAGACATAGAAACACCCAGACACTAGCGGCGAATTTACCTCCTGAAAGATAAATAAGTAAAAATGGCTTCTTATGTAGAAGAGATAAAATGATGTAAAACATGGTGAAATACAATCAGTATTTGAATGATATTAGATACTGAGTTCCTTAAATGATGATTAGGTCAAAAGTGCTCTAGCCTCAAGGATGGATTATTCAAGTTAATTATAGCAGTGTCTTTAGATAAAATACATATTTTTGCCTTAATTTCCCCTGTCACAATTGGCTCCCTTGGCTTTCCACCAAGTTCTGACTCAAGATGGCCAAGTGCATTGCCATGTTCTCAAACTTTATCATGCCAAGAACAGTAAGTCAAATACATGCCCTCTTACTGCTCACTGTTAGTTTCCTGTTCTGAGGAAATCTATAATATATATATATATATATATATATATATATATATATATATATATATATATATATGTGTGTGTAGCCAGAAGGAATAGAATAAGCAACTTGAAGATATCTCTACATACTGAGCACCTGCTCCCTGACACACTGAATACATGACTAATAAAAGAGTAGAAACTAATAGAAATTTATATTTAAGCCACCATAATCACTTATGCAACAATTACATGAATCTCTAAAATAAATTAAGACATATTATGAATTGTGAGCTTAACTGATTTTAAATCATATGTAGAAAGTTTTTTCACAGACCATGTAAATTGGTGTAAAACAATTAGTGCTATTAAAACTAGATTCATTTACAGCAAGAAATTGTTACATATATATAATGAGAATAAGACTAAAATAAAAAATCTTGAGTGAAAAGGCAATGCTATTGATTGCTGAGTAGATATTTGTTCCAGAATAATCTTAACTTCTATATGTGTTTGGACATTGGGAAGTAATAGTCTTTAATGTGATGATGACTACATTTAGAAACCTAAATTAGTACTTATACTTATATGTAAGTAATAATACTTAGCTAAACTTAAAATATGTTTTGAAACCTTACTTTCACATTAAACTAATCCCATTGGTTTATCTCACAAAGTACTTTTATATATCATTATAGACATAAATTGTCTAGGTCTTAAGTGTTCCAATATAGTTCTCACTGCTGATATATTACTACTAATTGTCTAATATGAGGGCCCAGCAATTAGAGCAGGTAAATAATTTACTGCTAAGTCTAACATCCTGAGTTTAGTTCTTGGAACCCACATGATAAAAGGAGAGGACTTACTCCCACCAATTGTCATCGGACCCCCTCTCCCAATGTGTACTATGGTGTACTATGTGCACATGGTCACGTCTTGCTATTAAATAATTTAAATTCTTTTTAATGTTTCTACTCCATATTAAGGTTTGTTGAATTTTGCCATGCAAGAATAAAGCAGAGCATGTATAACTTTATTAATGTATCTTTAGTGAGGCTCCTGCATGTACCACTCTGCAAAGCACTGGGAAGATAAGTTGGAACTAGACAGCTACTCTTCCTTGTAGCTTCACAAATCTCTATAAAACAAGGTGAATAGTAATAATAATTATTTAACTCCTTCATATAGCTGGTGTGTTGCTTGCCACAGTGACAGACATTAAGAAGTGTAGAAGTTAGAACATCTATGTTCTATGATTTTTCAAAATTAATAAATTCATTTTCTTATAAAAATTGAAAGTATGGGTGATACAGCCATGGCTCAGCAGGTATGGGCATATGATTGCAGGTACATGCAGAAGTCATAAGAGGGTTCTTGCTCTCTTGTGTACTAGTCCCCAGCTGTTGTGAGCTTCAACAAGAGCAGCATCTACTCTTAACAGCACCTGAGATATTTCATCAGCACCTAAAAATCCTAGCTTAACAAAACAAAACAAAACAAAACAAAAAAAAACTATGTAGTATTGGTAAAATAGCATTCTTCACTGAAAATATAAATATAAAGTGTTTGTGTAGTGTTAAATTCTAGACTTGATTTTTCACACATGCCAACTTAGAGAAGAACTCTTAATTTCTTATACTCATTTCCATCAGGGATGGCCAAGTATCCTTCTGTCACCTGAATAAGCTATAACTTATCAATTTGGTAATATCTAGAACTAAGGGACATGACTCTGGACAGGTCTTTGAAGACATTTCCAACTAAGTAAAAGGAGAAAAATCTTTTCCTACAGTGGGGTGTGGAGGTGGGGCTCATGTCCTGGCCTAGATATAAAAGAAACTAACATAAAGCAATGTTCTTTTGCCTACATTTGGTTTTTGCTGGTGTGTGTGTCTGCAGAATTGTTGTTGCCACATCTCCCATTCTGTGAAGCCAGAAACCAGTTTCTTCAGTGTTTCAAATGAACTAAAAACCAGCACCTTACTAGGAATCTGCCAAGCCTTCAGCAGCAGACTGTGACTGCTGAGCCATCTAGCATCAAAGACCAAGTCTCTACTATATTCGTAGTCTCTAGGGTGTGTAGATGGATATTGTTGTACTAAACTAATATAATCATTTCTATTCTCATGCCATAATACTCATTAAGGCATTTTTCTGTAGAAAACCATGATTAATAGTGTATCCCACCAAAAATAATTTGAAGATTTATTTAAGTATTAGGAGGTTTTTGTTTTTGTTTTTGTTTGTTTGTTTGTTTGTTTGTTTGCTTTGATATTTTTGTAACTTGATTAGATGGTTCTTAAGTAAGAACATTATAGATGAGAACATAATACCACAGCTTCCATAGATTGCACATGCTTTGAGGTGATTTTCTTTAACCGTTAAAAATGTTTTTGTTGCAAATGGAAGAGTAAAATTTTATCACATAGTGACCAGTATTTATTTGCCAAGCCCTGATCCAGCAGCCTCACCAAGATTTGACCTTACTTATCATTTTGGTTACTATTTATCAGATAAATGTACCTGATTGGCTACCAAATTTCTGGGACCCAGCTAATAGGGGAGTGTAAGGCTGCAGTGACACAGCCTCTACAAGTTAAGTTCTTTGTGACTGAGGGAAATTTGATAGCATCTCTATCCTTAAGTTAAACTTTGTAGGTACCCCAATACATAACTAGTTCAGGGGAGTTAACCCTTCTCTTTGATGAATCCAGGAGAAACTCAGTTTACCTAAACTGGAATAGATTCCTTAATAGAATGTGACAGTTGTTATGGAAGGGAAATATTTTTTTAGATGGAGAAGCAACACATAAATGATCATGATGGAAATACTTGAATTATGTTTTACTGTACCATCTCATTGGCAAAGTGAGAGCTAATGCTAAGGATTGTCTGGAGAAACCAGAAAGGAATCATAAAGTTCTCAAGTACAGCACACAGCTTTCAGAAGGCAGCTATGCAAACTTTTCGGACCACTTTTCAACCTGTTTGTCTTTGAGTCTGTAAGCCCTTCATCTCCCTGTTCCTCACTATATTTTTCTGTAAAAATGCAAATAGAGGCTTCTTCTCTGGTTCTTCCTAAGAACAGTAATGAGAATTCATGGGTAACAAATAGGAGTTGTAAGAGACAGTTTTGTATTTCAACATAATTGCATTTATTCATCAGAAAAGCTAAGCTGAATTGGCCTGGCTGTTTGTTTTAGCATGATTTAATGTGTAAAGACACACCAGTTTTCCTACATTGACTAATTGCCATTTCCAGCAACACATCCTGAGAAAAATGTTTTCACAGTATTCAGCAAACACTCGCTGATTTCTCCTTCTGAACTTCCTTGTAAACAACTTATCAAGCCTTCCAAATTCAGACTGTCATTAATAGTGTCGATGCAGGGTAGTAATTTTTTAAACTGCTGATGTAGGGTAAACACAAAACATAAACATGCAGCCTTTCTGTATTTCTGCTAATGCTCAGTGGATACACAAGCATATGATACAAATTATATTGTTGCAGAATAACCAAAAAGTGCATATTATCATTCCATGAATTCTATGAATGAGCTTCAATTATATATATTACTACCCAGGGTGATTCCATCACAAAATGACTCTGAATTCTCCACGGAAAGGAGCCAACATATCTTCAGTTTAATATGAATAGAAGTAAACTCAGTACTGTCCCTCCCTCACCTGGTTCATTTGCATTTTTCAGTTCCATTTACGGGACCATACTCTAAGGCTTGAGACCTCAGAATACTATTGATACTTTTTTATATAGTCAATGTCTTATATTGTTACCTTAACCACATTACATACTACCAAAATTATCTTTGTCTCCACATTGCATCTGCTGCTTTGTTGGCATATTTCCCAATATATTAAGAGATCCAATGTATGGGAAATTACGATAGACAGTTTCCTGGGGATATTTCTGTGAATAAAATCTTTAAAAGCTAACCGATTGAACTTTGTGTCCCCCAAATCAGACATCGTTTCTAATTAGTAGTATGTACATTTTAAATAAGGGTGCCCAAAATTATACCATTTAAAACTAATTGCCCTGTGCTGTCAGGTTAGTTTGCTTAAGGCATAGCTCTATTCATTGTATTTTTAATAAACACAGTAATAACTCTCCATGGATTAAATTCTATTGCATTCTTATATTTTCTTGACCATCTAGAGACTGCCATAACCAGGGATCCATCCCATAATTAGCCTCCAAACGATGACACCATTGCATACACTAGCAAGCGTTTGCTGAAAGGACCCTGATATAGCTGTCTCTTGTGAGACTAGGCAGGGGCCTAACAAACACATAAGTGGATGCTCACAGTCAGCTAATGGATGGATCACAGGGCCCCCAATGGAGGAGCTAGAGAAAGTATCCAAGGAGCTAAAGAGATCTGCAACCCTGCAGGTGCAACAACATTATGAACTAACCAGTACCCCGGAGCTCTTGACTCTAGCTGCATATGTATCAAAAGATGGCCTAGTCGGCCATCACTGGAAAGAGAGTCCCATTGGACATGCAAACTTTATATGCCTCAGTACAGGGGAACGCCAGGGCCAAAAAGTGGGAATGCGTGGGTAGAGAAGTGGGGGGGGGAGGGCATGGGGGACTTTAGGGCTAGCATTGGAAATGTAATTGAGGAAAATACGTAATTTTAAAATAAAGAGTCATACTTCAAGATATTATTTCTATTTTCCCAGCTTAAGAAACTAAAGTAGTACAGGGTGAAAAGAAATGTTGAACCCCACTTTTTACATTGTAGAGCTGTGTATAGGTGTTTGTTGTGCCTCCAGAGCCTATGGTCTCTAGAATACTACTTGTCTTTCTTTTAATGAGAATCTACAAAACAACATTCCACTTTAGAACAGAAATGATCATTAACAGAAGCCAATATGGCTAACTTATCTTAAAGTGTTTTTGACATGTTGACATGGAATTGAACTTAGGGTCTTGCACATGGTAGAGAACAACCCTACTCTAAGCTGTAACTGCAGCCCACCATGTTGACTCTGAATGAGGTGTGTAGAAGAGGAGGAGGCAGTGTCTCAGTTCAGAGCAGTGAGAGGGAACCTGAGCCTCTGAGCCAGAACTATATACCTAGAATCCACATTGTGACAATGAGGCCAAGTCATTTGTGAACACAGTACAGATTCAGTGGCATGTGTGAAGGAAAAGCTGCCTATTCTGCCCCCGCATTGACTTACCAAGAACGAACTAGTTAAACATAATCTCACTTACTTTCCTTTTCATAGACATATCAAAGGCAATGTTAAAGGAGAAAAAGAGATTTTAGCAAGAAATGACAGATGCACTATGATATTCTTGGAGTCATGTTGAAGACTTCGTATTTAAAGCAGCCACAGCAGTGTGTGATCACATATCTCTTACATGAATGCTCGCTTACTAAAATATCAAGCTAAACATTCTAATTGTTCTCAGGAGAGAGTAGGAACATAATATGCTTGTACTGAATGGGCTGTGTATAATAATCTTACAAAATTGGTAAAAAAAAAAGACCTGGGTAGTATTAATTTGAATATTATAGAATGGGCATTTAAACTAATGGAAGATCCTCAGTGCTATATTATATTATTCTTTCCAAATTTCCAGTTATTTTAATCATTTTATAAGAGATTTACATTACAGATCATAAACTTATATATAAGAGCAACCTGGAGAAAAAGTGTGCATGATAAAGGAAAGAATAAAATACAGGAAGTTATTTAAAGACAAGAGACATTGTCTGAAGATCCACAAATATAATTAATGTTGTAATATCCATTTTGGTTCAAAAGATACGAAATGAAAGAATTGTGGCTTTCAAGGAAGTGGATAAAGATGGCTCGTGTGACGAATATTATTCAAAAGAGGGTCATTATAATCCATAGTGATTAAATAAGTTAAGAATGAAACAAAAGTAGGCTTCCTGAGTGAGGAAGATTGCAGTAATTTTAGTAAAAGCAGCAAAAGCCCAGTAGATACTTCTAGGTAGAAGAGCATGATGGGACATCAGTTCTCAATGTCACAACTTAACAGCAATCATGGCAGTGACAAAACTGCTACAGGCATCGTGTAAACAAATGAGTTTTACTGTGACCTAATAAACAATTTTTTTTTCCATTTTTTATTAGGTATTTAACTCATTTACATTTCCAATGCTATACCAAAAGTCCCCCATATCCCCCCACCCCCACTCCCCTGCCCACCCACTCCCCCTTTTTGGCCCTGGTATTCCCCTGTACTGGGGCATATAAAGTTTGCAAGTCCAATGGGCCTCTCTTTCCAGTGATGGCCGACTAGGCCATCTTTTGATATATATGCAGCTAGAGTCAAGAGCTCCGGGGTACTGGTTAGGTCATAATGTTGTTCCACCTATAGGGTTGCAGATCCCTTTAGCTCCTTGGCTACTTTCTCTAGCTCCTCCATTGGGAGCCCTATGATCCATCCATTAGCTGACTGTGAGCATCCACTTCTGTGTTTGCTGGGCCCCGGCATAGTCTCACAAGAGACAGCTACATCTGCGTCCTTTCAATAAAATCTTGCTAGTGTATGCAATGGTGTCAGCGTTTGGATGCTGATTATGGGGTGGATCCCTGGCTATGGCAGTCTCTACATGGTCCATCCTTTCATCTCAGCTCCAAACTCCGTCTCTGTAACTCCTTCCATGGGTGTTTTGTTCCCAAATCTAAGGAGGGGCATAGTGTCCACACTTCAGTCTTCATTCTCCTTGAGTTTCATGTGTTTAGCAAATTATATCTTATATCTTGGGTATCCTAGGTTTGGGGCTAATATCCACTTATCAGTGAATACATATTGTGTGAGTTTCTTTGTGAATGTGTTACCTCACTCAGGATGATGCCCTCCAGGTCCATCCATTTGGCTAGGAATTTCATAAATTCATTCTTTTTAATAGCTGAGTAGTACTCCATTGTGTAGATGTACCACATTTTCTGTATCCATTCCTCTGTTGAGGGGCATCTAGGTTCTTTCCAGCTTCTGGCTATTATAAATAAGGCTGCTATGAACATAGTGGAGCATGTGTCCTTCTTACCTGTTGGGGCATCTTCTGGATATATGCCCAGGAGAGGTATTGCTGGATCCTCCGGTAGTACTATGTCCAGTTTTCTGAGGAACCGCCAGACTGATTTCCAGAGTGGTTGTACAAGCCTGCACTCCCACCAACAATGGAGGAGTGTTCCTCTTTCTCCACATCCTCGCCAGCATCTGCTGTCACCTGAATTTTTGATCTTAGCCATTCTGACTGGTGTGAGGTGGAATCTCAGGGTTGTTTTGATTTGCATTTCCCTGATGATTAAGGATGTTGAACATTTTTTAAAGTGCTTCTCTGCCATTCGGTATTCCTCAGGTGAGAATTCTTTGTTCAGTTCTGAGCCCCATTTTTTAATGGGGTTATTTGATTTTCTGAAGTCCACCTTCTTGAGTTCTTTATATATGTTGGATATTAGTCCCCTATCTGATTTAGGATAGGTAAAGATCCTTTCCCAATCTGTTGGTGGTCTTTTTGTCTTATTGACGGTGTCTTTTGCCTTGCAGAAACTTTGGAGTTTCATTAGGTCCCATTTGTCGATTCTCGATCTTACAGCACAAGCCATTGCTGTTCTGTTCAGGAATTTTTCCCCTGTGCCCATATCTTCAAGGCTTTTCCCCACTTTCTCCTCTATAAGTTTCAGTGTCTCTGGTTTTATGTGAAGTTCCTTGATCCACTTAGATTTGACCTTAGTACAAGGAGATAAGTATGGATCAATTCGCATTCTTCTACACGATAACAACCAGTTGTGCCAGCACCAATTGTTGAAAATGCTGTCTTTCTTCCACTGGATGGTTTTAGCTCCCTTGTCGAAGATCAAGTGACCATAGGTGTGTGGGTTCATTTCTGGATCTTCAATTCTATTCCATTGGTCTACTTGTCTGTCTCTATACCAGTACCATGCAGTTTTTATCACAATTGCTCTGTAGTAAAGCTTTAGGTCTGGCATGGTGATTCCGCCAGAAGTTCTTTTATCCTTGAGAAGACTTTTTGCTATCCTAGCTTTTTTGTTATTCCAGACAAATTTGCAAATTGCTCCTTCCAATTCGTTGAAGAATTGAGTTGGAATTTTGATGGGGATTGCATTGAATCTGTAGATTGCTTTTGGCAAGATAGCCATTTTTACAATGTTGATCCTGCCAATCCATGAGCATGGGAGATCTTTCCATCTTCTGAGATCTTCTTTAATTTCTTTCTTCAGAGATTTGAAGTTTTTATCATACAGATCTTTCACCTCCTTAGTTAGAGTCACGCCAAGATATTTTATATTATTTGTGACTATTGAGAAGGGTGTTGTTTCCCTAATTTCTTTCTCAGCCTGTTTATTCTTTGTATAGAGAAAGGCCATTGACTTGTTTGAGTTTATTTTATATCCAGCTACTTCACCGAAGCTGTTTATCAGGTTTAGGAGTTCTCTGGTAGAATTTTTAGGGTCACTTATATATACTATCATATCATCTGCAAAAAGTGATATTTTGACTTCCTCTTTTCCAATTTGTATCCCCTTGATCTCCTTTTGTTGTCGAATTGCTCTGGCTAATACTTCAAGTACTATGTTGAAAAGGTAGGGAGAAAGTGGGCAGCCTTGTCTAGTCCCTGATTTTAGTGGGATTGCTTCCAGCTTCTCTCCATTTACTTTGATGTTGGCTACTGGTTTGCTGTAGATTGCTTTTATCATGTTTAGGTATGGGCCTTGAATTCCTGATCTTTCCAAAACTTTTATCATGAATGGGTGTTGGATCTTGTCAAATGCTTTTTCTGCATCTAACGAGATGATCATGTGGTTTTTGTCTTTGAGTTTGTTTATATAATGGATTACATTGATGGATTTTCGTATATTAAACCATCCCTGCATCCCTGGAATAAAACCTACTTGGTCAGGATGGATGATTGCTTTAATGTGTTCTTGGATTCGGTTAGCGAGAATTTTATTGAGGATTTTTGCATCGATATTCATAAGAGAAATTGGTCTGAAGTTTTCTATCTTTGTTGGATCTTTCTGTGGTTTAGGTATCAGAGTAATAGTGGCTTCATAAAATGAGTTGGGTAGAGTACCTTCTACTTCTATTTTGTGAAATAGTTTGTGCAGAATTGGAATTAGATCTTCTTTGAAGGTCTGATAGAACTCTGCACTAAACCCATCTGGTCCTGGGCTTTTTTTGGTTGGGAGACTATTAATAACTGCTTCTATTTCTTTAGGTGATATGGGACTGTTTAGATGGTCAACTTGATCCTGATTCAACTTTGGTACCTGGTATCTGTCCAGAAATTTGTCCATTTCGTCCAGGTTTTCCAGTTTTGTTGAGTATAGCCTTTTGTAGAAGGATCTGATGGTGTTTTGGATTTCTTCAGGATCTGTTGTTATGTCTCCCTTTTCATTTCTGATTTTGTTAATTAGGATTTTGTCCCTGTGCCCTTTAGTGAGTCTAGCTAAGGGTTTATCTATCTTGTTGATTTTCTCAAAGAACCAACTCCTCGTTTGGTTAATTCTTTGAATAGTTCTTCTTGTTTCCACTTGGTTGATTTCACCCCTGAGTTTGATTATTTCCTGCCGTCTACTCCTCTTGGGTGAATTTGCTTCCTTTTTTTCTAGGGCTTTTAGATGTGTTGTCAAGCTGCTAGTATGTGCTGTCTCCCGTTTCTTCTTGGAGGCACTCAGCGCTATGAGTTTCCCTCTTATAAATGCTTTCATTGTGTCCCATAGGTTTGGGTACGTTGTGGCTTCATTTTCATTAAACTCTAAAAAGTCTTTAATTTCTTTCTTTATTCCTTCCTTGACCAAGGTATCATTGAGAAGAGTGTTATTCAGTTTCCACGTGAATGTTGGCTTTCCATTATTCATGTTGTTATTGAAGATCAGTCTTAGGCCATGGTGGTCTGATAGGATACATGGGACAATTTCAATATTTTTGTATCTATTGAGGCCTGTTTTGTGACCAATTATATGGTCAATTTTGGAGAAGGTCCCGTGAGGTGCTGAGAAGAAGGTATATCCTTTTGTTTTAGGATAAAATGTTCTGTAGATATCTGTCAGGTCCATTTGTTTCATAACTTCTGTTAGTTTCACTGTGTCCCTGTTTAGTTTCTGTTTCCACGATCTGTCCTTTGAAGAAAGTGGTGTGTTGAAGTCTCCCACTATTATTGTGTGAGGTGCAATGTATGCTTTGAGCTTTACTAAAGTGTCTCTAATGAATGTGGCTGCCCTTGCATTTGGTGCGTAGATATTCAGAATTGAGAGTTCCTCTTGGAGGATTTTACCTTTGATGAGTATGAAGTGTCCCTCCTTGTCTTTTTTGATAACTTTGGGTTGGAAGTCGATTTTATCCGATATTAAAATGGCTACTCCAGCTTGTTTCTTCAGTCCATTTGCTTGGAAAATTGTTTTCCAGCCTTTCACTCTGAGGTAGTGTCTGTCTTTTTCCCTGAGATGGGTTTCCTGTAAGCAGCAGAATGTTGGGTCCTGTTTGTGTAGCCAGTCTGTTAGTCTATGTCTTTTTATTGGGGAATTGAGTCCATTGATATTAAGAGATATTAAGGAAAAGTAATTGTTGCTCCCTTTTATTTTTGTTGTTAGAGTTGGCATTCTGTTCTTGTGGCTGTCTTCTTTTTGGTTTGTTGAATGATTACTTTCTTGGTTGTTCTAGGGCGTGATTTCCGTCCTTGTATTGCTTCTTTTCTGCTATTATCCTTTGAAGGGCTGGATTCGTGGAAAGATATTGTGTGAACTTGGTTTTGTCGTGGAATATTTTGGTTTCTCCATCTATGGTAATTGAGAGTTTGGCCGGGTATAGTAGCCTGGGCTGGCATTTGTGTTCTCTTAGTGTCTGTATAACATCTGTCCAGGCTCTTCTGGCTTTCATAGTCTCTGGTGAAAAGTCTGGTGTAATTCTGATAGGCCTTCCTTTATATGTTACTTGACCTTTCTCCCTTACTGCTTTTAATATTCTATCTTTATTTAGTGCATTTGTTGTTCTGATTATTATGTGTCGGGAGGAATTTCTTTTCTGGTCCAGTCTATTTGGAGTTCTGTATGCTTCTTGTATGATCATGGGCATCTCTTTTTTTATGTTTGGGAAGTTTTCTTCTATTATTTTGTTGAAGATATTAGCTGGCCCTTTAAGTTGAAAATCTTCATTCTCATCAATTCCTATTATCCGTAGGTTTGGTCTTCTCATTGTGTCCTGGATTACCTGGATGTTTTGAGTTAGGATCCTTTTGCATTTTGTATTTTCTTTGACTGTTGTGTCGATGTTCTCTATGGAATCTTCTGCACCTGAGCTTCTCTCTTCCATTTCTTGTATTCTGTTGCTGATGCTCACATCTATGGTTCCAGATCTCTTTCCTAGGGTTTCTATCTCCAGCGTTGCCTCGCTTTGGGTTTTCTTTATTGTGTCTACTTCCCCTTTTAGTTCTAGTATGGTTTTGTTCATTTCCATCACCTGTTTGGCTGTGTTTTCCTGCTTTTCTTTAAGAGCCTGTAACTCTTTAGCAGTGCTCTCCTGTAAATCTTTAAGTGACTTATGAAAGTCCTTCTTGATGTCCTCTATCATCATCATGAGAAATGTTTTTAAATCTGGGTCTAGATTTTCGGTTGTGTTGGGGTGCCCAGGACTAGGTGGGGTGGGAGTGCTGCGTTCTGATGATGGTGAGTGGTCTTGATTTCTGTTAGTAGGATTCTTACGTTTGCCTTTCGCCATCTGGTAATCTCTGAAGCTAGCTGTTTTAGTTGTCACTGTTAAGAGCTTGTTCTTCAGGTGACTCTGTTAGCCTCTATGAGCAGACCTGGAGGGTAGCACTCTCCTTAGTTTCAGTGGGCAGAGTATTCTCTGCAGGCAAGCTCTCTTCTTGCAAGGCAGGTACCCAGATATCTGGTGTTCGAACCAGACTCCTGGCAGAAGTTGTGTTCCACTCACTAGAGGTCTTAGGATCACGTGTGGAATCCTGTGTGGGCCCTTGCGGGTGTCAGGCGACTCAGCTGGCAAGGTAGCCGGGGCTTGAGTGGAGTGGAAGGGGTTTGTGCCCCAGATCAAGCCCGGGTAGCCTGCTTCCCTATGTACCGCAGTCTCAAGTTCCACGCGATTGGATTGGGGTAGGCGCTGTGTTCCACTCACCAGAGGTCTTAGGGTCCCGTGGGGAGTCCCGTGTGGGCCCTTGCGGGTGTTGGGCAAGACTCTGCTGTCAAGGTAGCCCGGGGCTCGAGTCTCGAGTCGAGCGGAAGGGACTTGTGCCCCAGATCAGGCCCGGGTAGCCTGCTTCCCTATGTACCGCAGTCTCAAGTTCCGCGCGATTGGATTGGGGCAGGCACTGTGATCCACTCACCAGAGGTCTTAGGGTCCCGTGGGGAGTCCCGTGTGGACCCTTGCGGGTGTTGGGCAAGACTCTGCTGTCAAGGTAGCCCGGGGCTCGAGTCTCGAGTTGAGCGGAAGGGACTTGTGCCCCAGATCAGGCCCGGGTAGCCTGCTTCCCTATGTACCGCAGTCTCAAGTTCCGTGCGATTGGATTGGGGCAGGCACTGTGGTCCACTCACCAGAGGTCTTAGGGTCCCGTGGGGAGTCCCGTGTGGACCCTTGCGGGTGTTGGGCAAGACTCTGTTGGCAAGGTAGCCCGGGGCTCGAGTCTCGAGTCAATAAACAATTTTTTATGGGTAATGAAATTTTCACATGTTGCCAAATAATATCCTTTTTCTTGAATTTTTCTTTTCATATATTTAAAACAGTTAAATCTTATTTTAGCTCATGTGTCATGCAGAAATGGGTTAGATCCAAAATTCAACCCACAGGCCAGGGTTTGAGGAGCTCATATTGATTCTACTGTGGTCAGATGCCACCTGGAAGTTAGGGCTGGCACAAGCAACACAGGCACTGGTGGCTATATAGTTTAGTTTAGATCTACAAATAGAACTACATGCTGTGTTGTCCAGGAAGTCTGTTCCACTACATTTTTTGAAACTGGGATGTTTACTGTGGAAAGTAAAAGATTTTGGACAATGTGGTTGATATCTGAATTGTTTAATTTAGAAAAGAAAAAACAAATTCTCTGGGGCAGTGTGCCACTTTCCCTTGAAGCATAGAATTTAGAATCACGCAGAACTCTTCAAATCCTAGCTAAGTCACATGAGGTGCAACTAAATATGTCCTGGCCCTATTTGTGTCATTTATAAAATGTATAGTTACATAACCCATTTGAATAAGATTTTTTTTCAAATGATTTGTTCTATGAATGCTCCTATAAATATGATGCTTCACATAGCAATAATTTGTCATTCTTTCAGTTCTTCAGGCTAGCTGACCAGTTGCTGGAGGGTTTCATGAGCTCCCATGGTAGGGCACTGGCAGTTCATGGGACAGCTAGACATGACCTCACCATACTAATGATTACTGGCACCAGGAAGAGGAAACTGTGTCAATATTATATCCACAATATTATAGGCTAATGTTGTGATATGATATGCAGATTTCCAATTTTTTGGTGATCTGTAGCAAGAAATTAGACAGCTATATGTGCATAGTGGTAGAAGCTGACTTTGTTTATTAAGAAAGAGAGCACTTGGTAGCATGGAATGGACCAAAGCTGGAAAAAGAGGTTAGAAGCTCAATGAGGCAGGGGCTAGGCAGATTGGGATTTCTGTAGGTTATCGGCATGGCAACCATTTACCCCATGCATGCCACCTTGCATGTCAGCCTTAGGGTAGAGATCTTCTAATCATTCACTTTTGTTTCTGACACAACATAGCTCTGAGTCTTTTAGTAAGGCCTGACTGGCTTTCTCAATTTGAGCATTTGAAACTGCATTCCACAACAGCAAAGGATGAACTGCAGGGATACCTGAAAGGCTAAACACAGAGCATTTACAGACTCTCTTATGTAGTATTCTGTTTCTAAAAGTAAGACCCAGGTTAGAACAGTATGAAAATTTAGGGAAATATCTTTACTTGTGGATGGGTATGTAGGCAAAAAATATGGAGTGGGAGAAATTTCCACACACCACCACCAAAAACAACCACCTTGCATTGTCCTAACGGCTTCCATCTGCCTGTCTTACTTCTATGTAAACATTTTCTTAAAATGAATTCAATTTTAACATGCATGTCTTTTTTGCTGAGATGCACAGGAGCTCCATAATATCTTTTGGTCTTCTCAAATTTGAAATAATTCTGGACAACAGACACAGATGAAAAGGGAATCATTTCCATTTTGCTAAGACATTAGGTACACCCTTGACTCCCAAACTTGTGCTTTCTCTCTGATTGTCATGGAGTCATTAACCTTGACAGAAAGGACATTCCTGGATAACCTTGGCAGGGAGAATTATCCAGAGGGAGAAACAGGAAACACGAAACATGAAATATGAAATATATACATACATATATACATATATGTTTGAATTCTATCTATCTATCTATCTATCTATCTATCTATCTATCTATCTATCTCTATATATAATACAAACAAGCCTCACAGTCAACAACAGTCAACACTAGTAAAGGATTCTGTCCTGCTGGCTCTGGCAAAAGGAAACTCCTACAAGGTAGATACAGAAGACCATGATAAAAACAGAACTGAATGCTCTCAACACTGGTCAATGTGCAAGGCTGTTGAACAAGTTGAGAAGAAAATGGTTAATTCTATCCATTGCTATGAGGTCATTGGTGCTATGATGGGGGAACAATAAAAGAATGTAATTGTTGGACAACTGATTATAAATATAGAAACACTTTGTTATTTTGGACATTGAAAGTAGTGATGAGAACTAGATGAAGAATGTATTAGTATGGAGCCACAAATATAGCTCAGCAGATGAAGGTGACTTCCTGGGAACCAAATTTCAGTCCATAGACCCCTCAATAAAGATAAAAGATGTTTAATCATTCGTTGCTCTCTGACCTCCACATGCAAACTGTGACATCAGCATGCCCATGTGGGGCCTTGGGTGTGGGGAAAAGAGGGAAGCGAGAGAGAACCAGCGTCCTGACAGAGTTCCAGTGCTCTGGGCAAGCAGACGCGGGAGGAGCATGCATGCTTTCCATGTAGCCCCTGGTGTGTGTCTGGCTGGTGGAAAGCCACTGACCCCACACGGCCGGTGGCTTTTTGGTTTTTTGAGACAGGGTTTTTCTGTGTAGCCCTGGCTGTCCTGGAACTCACTCTGTAGACCAGGCTGACCTCGAACTCCGAAATCCGCCTGCCTCTGCCTCCCAAGTGCTGGGATTAAAGGCGTTTGCCACCATGCCTGGGTTGGTACCAGGTTTTTAGCCTCTTGCATCTCACGCTAAATACGGCAGAGAAGCTGAGAACAGAATAGGGGCCCCGGGGTGGCACTCAGCCCTGGGGATGAAGGTAGGAGAGGGCAGGGGAGAGGGGGCGCTGGATGGTTTCCAAGAGGGCAAGAGTCCTTGGTCAGGTCTATGGCTCGAACACAGGATGGCCTTCTGGATGGAGGTTAGACATAGCTCGTTAGGAGAAAGCCTATCCCGTCGTTCAAGCACGGTGGGCCTTCATGATCAGAGACAGTCTGGTTTTACAGCTTTGTTGTAGAAAGGTAGGGAGAAAGGAGAGAAGGTAGAAAGAGAGAAAGACTGGCCATGGCCACATGGAGAGAGAGGGGAAAGGAAAGAGAGAGAAGGAGGGCTAGAGAGTAAGAAAGGTGAGAGCATAAGAGATCGAGGAGGGGCCAAGCAGTCCCTCTTATAGTTAGCTGGGCTATCAGGATGTTGCCAGGTAACTGTGGGGAGGAGCATACCTGGCTATAGTCAGGTAACTGTGGGGGTGGAGTCTAGCATGAATGCCAGAATCTTGGGACATTGCTTGACTGATAGTCACAGAATTATGGACAGGTACCTGATTCTGGGAACATGGCTCGCCTTTCTGTCCCTTGTAGATTTCTTTATTGGGTCACCAGAGCAAGCCCCATTCAACCAAAATAGGCTGCCTATCACAGTCCCACATGTCCACCCATGCACATTACAACACACAGACACACACACACACACACAATGCACATTACAACCCCCCCACACACACGAACACACACTCTGAAAGTAAAAACAAAAACATTGAAAAAATATGATTTAAGATGAAACCTGAATAATTTTAAAGGCTAATAAGTTTAAACACAAAGAGAAAATTATGGGGTATACAAAGAAAATTCATATAATAAAGGCCAGAGAAAACAACTGTGATAAATGTATGTGAAAACATAGATAGGTTTATTATTATATACATGAAAAATAAGTGACTCACATTCATAATTCCAGGATAATTATAACACAGTGAAAGGTGTGCATCTATAGGTGATAGATAGAGACATAAGAGATGAAAGAAGATACTTAACACTAGCAGGTGATTAAAATGTGGAGCTGATTTAGAGGAACTGTGAATTAATGCTCTCAAAGGATGAGTTAAGTATATTTCCAGCAGCAGTAGACAAGGGGAAGGGAAAGAATAAAGGCCTTAAGTACAGAACCCGAACTTACCCACCTACATAACTCTCAGATCAACAGAGAAGAGATAACAAGAAAGGAAGAATCATTACTTCTTTAAATAAATCTAACTTTTCCAGTACTTAAGTGACACTTTAGAGGCTTGACATTTTCAGTATTTGATGTTATCTTCATTTAACTGTATGTGTGCACAGACATACAGACACACATATCACTTGGAAGTCAAGAAAGAACATTTAGGAAACTCTACAAATGTAGTACAGTGTTTGACATATTACCAACAAGGGGACATGGAATGCACATATCAAACGCTGAGCATTGCCTCAAAAAAGAGCAGAAGGAAATGGGCTTTTGTTTTTGCACTTCCAAGATATTAAGACATATACATTGCTTAAAAGAGTTTTCATTCCCTTTTGGTAAATGGTGGTTAAAGATGTAAAGCAGAGATATGTATGCAAAAGCATTCAGTGCTCACAATTTTAGAAAGTTGACTTTATTTATTCTTCACATTTGCACATGGACAGTAAGGACACCGGAATGTAAATTATTGTACTTGTCCCTTAGTAAATGACAAAAATGAAGAATGATGTTTGCTGTCTGCGTAGAACTTTCATCCTACATGTTCTCATTTTATATTGCCTGCCACGCTGTGAGACTACAAATATCACCAGCAACTTTGCTCTATGGAAAAGAAAGGAGCATTCGCTATTCACAGCATAGGATAAACAGAGAAATGCCTGATCCACATAGCTCAGTGAATTCTGCATATTCTGGTTTAAGTGTTCTACAGATACCTGTAAAATACATGATCCTGGCATACTGTGTCTTTCTCAGGGATTGGGTAAATATTGTGCATTCTCTAGACAGACCTAGCCCCAAACAACTCCCCAAACATATCTAGGAAATATTTTTCAGCTAATTTGCCGTATTATGTATCATAGGTTCCACTGATGGTGAGAAATAAATATATGAAATACACAACTTATAAATTCTAACTCTTCTTGTTGCAGATGTTTGTTTCTGTAGATTTATACACTACCTTTTTACCTACCTAGAAGCTACACATTATCTCTGGGGTCATGCAAACCGTACAATTCTTTGTGAGAAAGAAGAAAATCATTAGCCAAGTTATTTCTAACCTTAATTAGCAAGAGAAGGGAAGTACAGAAAGATTAAAAATAATCAGATAAAAGTCTTCATTGTGTCTCAGGCTTGACACTCTCACATCATGCTTCCTTCAGTCAGGCTACAGCATCATTAAGTTCCACCTTGTCTCTTAACCTAATCTCCTTTATGGGAGGGTCTTTTGACAAGGGACAGAGATGACGAAAGGGAGTAAGATATATATCTATATGACTCCACATTCAAGCCACTGTCTCTGTGGACTGGAACTATATCTTGGCTTTTCTCTCCAGAAGGCTTCCTCCTACTCTATCTTTTGACAGTGATTGACAGCTACAAGTTGTTGTGTCAAAGCTCCTGCAAGTCAATTATGAAAATGATGCACACTTGCTTAAAGATGATTGTAAATTGCTTCTGGCTGATCAGAATAATGAGTTGCAGTGATGCTAATCAACTGGGCATATATAGTACCTGCTCCTGCTGGTGGTTTTGCAGCTGCAACTAGTTCATCCAAATGAGTGTTTTGAATTTTTTGTGGATTGAGCAGGATGTTCACAATGAGGATATTATGAGAAGAGGTGAGATTAAGTTCAAAGAAAGAAATGAGACATAGCACAGTCATCTCATGTTAGTTGCATAGCAATTTTCTTTACCAGTCTTCTATGAATTTAGTCTCTGAAGTAGGATGGGCATGGGGGAGTGGGGCAGAATTAGCTACAGCCAGCTCCTTTGCATGCTAAGTTTTATCCTCATATTATTATGTTTTCTATGTGAAGTAGTTATTTTCTGCTCCATAGGGTAGGTGAATAAACCGACACTAGGAAATTACCCAGAAACAGTCAGGGAGGTGAGCCAAGGTCCCAGGGTCTGATGTCTCAAACAGCAATCTATTTTACTAATAATAGCTGTATACCTCCACCAAATCTCTTGCTTTAAAATTGATCTCTGTACAATGGAAATGTAGAGCTTAGGAGCTCCACCATACCACTGTACACATGTGCAGTTTGAGCCCTTGGGATATGGAACAATTCCCTCAGACCTGCACTTCAGAAAAACAACTTCAGATCATATTCATACACCAAAGCTTTTTTTATAAACTGCATCACACCTTCAATAATGTTAGTGGGGAAAGGATAAGGAGTGGCTACCAATAAGGCATCATTTCTTAGGTAATAAAAGTATCCTAAATGTGATACGCCAACCTGTGACTACGCTAAGCTAATTGAAGTGGCTTTCAGTGATTTATTTTTCTTTAACAGTATTTTGTGCGCTTATATAATGTAGTTTGATTACATTCACCTCCTTCTCTTCTCCCTTATTTATGCCTTCTACCCACTTTGCAAGCTCTTCCCTGCACATCCCTTAAATGAATTTCTTAAAGGAATGTTCATTATTAGATATGATAAATACATCTTAATAATGCTAATAAAAGTTGAGTGTGGAGAAAATTAATTTTGTAGGGAATGTGACTGAACTTAGCAAATTCATAGCAGTTGTTCCAAGCATCAGAGTAGACATTTTTTATTTGTTTGTTCATCATTAGTATATTTTTTCTGTGGTAAAGGCATCCAGGACCTTATGTATGCCAAGCATTTTCTCTCCTTCTGAGTCATTATATATCTATACCTCTGACTCTTTTGTTATATATATATATATATATATATATATATATATATATATATATATTCTTTTGACATTTTCTTTTTTTTTTCCATTTTTATTAGGTATTTAGCTCATTTACATTTCCAATGCTATACCAAAAGTCCCCCATACCCACCCACCCCCACTCCCCTGCCCACCCACTCCCCCTTTTTGGCCCTGGCGTTCCCCTGTACTGGGGCATATAAAGTTTGCAAGTCCAATGGGCCTCTCTTTCCAGTGATGGCCGACTAGGCCATCTTTTGATATATATCCACCCACTCCCCCTTTTTGGCCCTGGCGTTCCCCTGTACTGGGGCATATAAAGTTTGCAAGTCCAATGGGCCTCTCTTTCCAGTGATGGCCGACTAGGCCATCTTTTGATATATATGCAGCTAGAGTCAAGAGCTCCGGGGTACTGGTTAGTTCATAATGTTGTTCCACCTATAGGGTTGCAGATCCCTTTAGCTCCTTGGCTACTTTCTCTAGCTCCTCCATTGGGAGCCCTGTGATCCATCCATTAGCTGACTGTGAGCATCCACTTCTGTGTTTGCTAGGCCCCGGTATAGTCTCACAAGAGACAGCTACATCTGGGTCCTTTCAATAAAATCTTGCTAGTGTATGCAATGGTGTCAGTGTTTGGATGCTGATTATGGGGTGGATCCTGGATATGGCAGTCTCTACATGGTTCATCCTTTCATCTCTTTCGTTATATATTTTTTAAAGAACAAAAATTCTTTAGTAGTGAAGTGACTCTCAGTCCCTTTGAATACTAACATGAGTTGAGATGTTTGAAAAATGGAAAACATGGTAGTAGAATAATTGCGGACACAATATAGGATTCTATAATCCAGGGCCACCAATACAAATGTGACTGAATATGATTTACCATAATAAAGAAAGCAGAGTTATTAGTGGGCTTAGCATAAAGGTGAAAAGATCAAAATATAGTTGTAATAGTCCATCCATCTAATGCAAGGTTTCTCAACCATTCAATTCAGTTTCTCACGTTGTAATGACCCACAAGCATAAAATTATCTTCATTACTACTTGTAATTTTTCTACTGTGATGAATCATAATATGAACATCTGTGTTTTCTGATGCTCTTAGGCAACCCCTGTGCAAGGATCCTACCACCCTCACAGGGTGTTCCAATCCATAGGTTGAGAACCACTGAACTAATGGGGTTATCAACCATTTCTTTACCCACAGGAAAGAACTCTGGTATTGGAGACAAACTTCACATTACAAAAGCACATAGCTTAATTGAAGAGGGAAGAGTGACTTGATACCTTTCATTTAGTTCCAAAATTTAAACTCTAATTCTATGCCTTGGCTAACTCATACATCTTTGTTCATCTGCCAAACTCAGTAGGAATGAGCAGCCTGGCTATGGGACTTTGAGTTTGGTAACCGGGTGGCATGAACCCAGGAAGCTTGGCATATGTCCTCTGCTTCTGTTTGCAGGGCCGCAGTTACTCTTCAATCTGGCAGAATACATGCCCACAGGGCAGAACTAAAATCAATGCTTAGAAATTTTATCAGTTTCTACAACAACCCCATAGATTTTTTTTCCCACATTAATCTTGACCAGTGATTGTAAACTCTTTGTTTCCTTATCTACTGATTACCCTTGTCAAGTGCTATTGTTGAAATGTTCAATAAACATAGATATTATAATTAGCACTACTAGATAGTTCTTTGTGTTCTTACGAAATACATAAGGTAATTTTATATGGTAGTGCTATACTCTTCACACTTTACAGATAAGTAACTGGGTTTTGAGATATTTGGTTATAAATTTTTTAATTAGATATTTTCTTCATTTACATTTCAAATGATATATCCTTTCTTAGTTTCCAATCTGAAAATCCCCTATATCCTTCCCCCTTCCCCTGCTCCCCGACCCACCCACTCCCACTTCCTGGCCATGGAATTCCCCTATACTAGGGCATAGAATCTTCACAAGACCAAGGGCCTCTCCTCCCATTGATGTCTGACTAGGCCGTCCTCTGCTACAAATACAGCTAGAGACACGAGCTCTGGAGAGTACTGGTTAGTAAATATTGTTGTTCCTCCTATAGAGTTGCAGACCCCTTCTGCTCCCTGGGTACTTTCTCTAGCTCATTCATTGGGGACCCTGTGTTCCATCCAATAGATGACTGTGAGCATCCACTTCTGTATTTGCCAGGCACTGGAATAGCCTCACAGGAAACAGATATATCAGGGTCCTGTCAGCAAAATCTATTGTTCATATCAACTGATAACAGGTTGAATGGCTAGCTTTATTGATAAGGCCAAACCAATCATAAATTTCCACAAGAGACCTTAGCAAATGGTGTAGCATGAGCTGAAGAGATAGCTCCATGGATGTACGCTGTAATTATCATGCTCAGAAATCTGTGCAGAATCCCTAGTACCCCAGATGAAGGAAAAAAACAGTGTCCTGCAAGCTGTCCTCTAACTGCCACACACAGTGTGGCACATATACAAACCCTAAATAAATAAATAATACATGAAAATATGGTTTTATAGTAATACTTTCATCAATAAAAATTTTATTTTGTGAGGGAAGTTAACATTGGTTAAACACTGAATTTTAGTAAGGTGATTTCACATACATAGCAGTAAATTTGAACAAATAGAAAACTAACCTGGTAATGTTCAATTTTATGCATTTCTCTTTTCAATGTTCTTTCAGTTATTATAGAAAAAGAATAAAGCACTCTTTTAGGCTGTAGCAGAATATTAACAGTGTAAGAAAAGCCAAAGCACTTGCTTGACTCTATATAGTCAAAGCTCACAAAGGAAAACATCAAGTGTTTCAAAATTGAAATTACAATACTTTCTCACGAAATAAAGGAACTGATCTTTTCAAGTAGAGAAGTTATATGGAACAGTAGACTTTAAGTTGGAATCTGCATTTGGTAGTCTGAAATCTATGTGCCTTGCTTTTATTCTATGGACTTCTTTGTATCAGACCATAGCGTTCAGAGCTGAAAATAGCATTAAGAGAGAGAAACCACAGTTGCATGAGCCTAGAAGATATTATTCCAACTCACATCAAGACAAGGTTTTGGGGAAGCCTAATGGTGTTGACCATGCCCTACCAACACCTTCATGTTCCTTCAGGTGATCCAGTCCAAGATATGAAAAGGAAGAGTTATGAAAACTGGCTGTCACTCAGGAAGAGGATTCTTTCATAGATACAACTGCTTCCTCATATGAGGGAGGGCTTCCTCATAGGAACTGATTAATAATACTTGCAGGAAGAAGGAGGAATGGAGACAAAGACAGATTATTGTGCAGGTGCAAAAGTAGAAGACAAGAGCCCCCAAAAAGCTCATTATTGTGGATACAAGAAAGAAAATGGGTGTAATTTTCAAAATGTGTAATTTATGTGATGCTGCACAGAGAATAAAAAGGTTCCTGTGTTCAGATGCATTGGAAAATCTTACAGGAAACTAAAATAAAACTGGTCTCTTGATTGCATTATGCTTTTATAGCTTTTAATGCTCTAATATGCATTTTCAATATCCAAGTGTAAACATTATATACAAATTTCTTAAAGTTTGGTTAGGCTCAGGTCATTTGTTACTTTGAAAGGGAACATAAGAAATTCAATATTCAATAGGACAGAAATACGGGTCGAGTTGGTTAAAGGAAGAGTCTTTAAATTTTGAAAAGTCTGGTTTAGTTGCAATCTTACAGAAATATCAATGAATAAATAACTTTAGAGTTCAATGACCAGAGGACCCTGAGAACTTGTTCAATTTAATAGGAGTAGCAAGGCTCTTAGCATAATGCTTAACACATGGCAAACATAACACATGATGTCCTTATTGTCAACATAAAATCAGAAAATGACAGCACCCTGGGCAGGACAACTAAAGTGTAAATCTTGTTTCTTTGGAGACTCAGGTTATAATGATGTTTTGCTGGGGCAGATGGGTCAAGGATGTTTTACTAAAGCAGATATGTGAGAGAATGTTTTGCTGAAGCACACACAGGTGAAAGGATGTTTTTGCTATGTATCAAACACATGAAATGATGCATGATGTTTAGAAAGGATATAAATATGACCCTGCAGATAGTGGTCTTTGATTTACCTTGTTCCACCTCCCAGGTCTTTGTGGATGACATGCATGTATTCATTTGCCTTACATAACATTGCTGAGCTTTGCTTGTGGTGACTTGAAAAAGAGAAATACACCAAGGAACTTCTCCTGAGGTTCCTGTGGCTTCTTGCCACTTCTGCAGACTCGGTCAATAGATGAACCTCCTGGTTTCTTCTAAATTTAACTGCCCTTGCTGGTTTGTGTTTGGTGTCTACCAAGTGGACTGGACTGCAGCTGCTGATTTGTGTTTGGCGTTGGACTGGACTAAGAATATCACAGACTGGAATTGCCCCCAAAGAACTATTTTCTAAATATGTCCAATTCTTGCCCCTCCCCTGTATCCTAATAACTTTTGTTTTCCACTCCCTCTGGTGGGTGGTGGGCTAGAGTGGATGTTGAACCCTAACTAAAGTAGGTGGTGAAAATATATATCTACAGACAACAGGGGTAAGAATCTCTTCTAAGCCAGCTCTATATTCTTAATATTCACTTTACTTAGCTAGTGTAGATGTTTTAATCATGGCAAATTAATTACATATATATGTATGTAATCTATACTACATACTATATATAGTATATCTACTATATACCATATTCTCTCTTCCTCTCTCCATCTTTCCCTCTCCCTTTGTCTCCCTTTCCCCTTCTCCTTCTCTGTTTTCTTCTTGAAAATTAAGTATGATGAGTGTTTGATAAATAAATTTTTTATTTCCACATTGCATATTTTTTCTATACTTGTAAGATAGGTCACTGTACTGGCTAGTTTTGTGTCAACTTGACACAGCTGGAGTTATCACAGAGAAAGGAGCTTCAGTTGAGGAAATGCCTCCATGAGATCCAACTGTAAGGCATTTTCTCAATTAGTGATCAAGAGGGAAGGCCCCTTGTGGGTGGGACCATCTCTGGGCTGGTAGTCTTGGTTCTATAAGAGAGCAGGCTGAGCGAGCCAGGGGAAGCAAGCCAGTAAAGAACATCCCTCCATGGCCTCTGCATCAGCTCCTGCTTCCTGACCTGCTTGAGTTCTAGTCCTGACTTCCTTTGGTGATGAACAGTAGTATGGAAGTGTAAGCTGAATAAACCCTTTCCTCCCCAACTTGCTTCTTGGTCATGATGTTTGTGCAGGAATAGAAACCCTGACTAAGACAGTTACCCTTATAACATTGAACACTAATGGCAATGTTTTCTCTTCCTTGTATGCTTCTTACTAATATGGAAGTTGACTTGTTTTATGCCTAGGTTTAAAGAGATGGCTAAGAGGGTAAGAATGTCTGCTCCCCTTGAAAGAACTTCAGTTCATTTCCAATCACTTCAGTCACCTCACAACCTCATTTAACTAAAGCTCCAAGCTCCATTTCCACCTTCTAGACTGGGTGAGCACTTATCCTCATGTACGCACACACACACACACACACACAGAGAGAGAGAGAGAGAGAGAGAGAGAGAGAGAGAGAGAGAGAGAGAGAGAGAATTTATTTATTTATTTATTTATTTATTTATTTATTTAGATTTTTCTGTGTAGCCCAGGCTTTCCTGGAACTTACTCTGGAGAATAGGCTGGGCTCAAACTCAAAAATCTGCCTGCCTCTGCCTCCCAAGTGCTGGGATTACAGGCATGCTACACCACTGCTCAGCAAGAGAGAGAATTTAAATCAAATTTATACAAATGAATATTTTAATCTGAGCAGTTTTTAAACAATTAAAATGTGTCAATAATAAGCAAGTGTTTGTTAGTTATTTTTTACTTTGCCAATTATTTTCAAATGGAAATCACTTGATAAGCTCCTGATCTCCTAGGACATAATAGATACATTTATTTCTATTAGTAGCAGTAAGTACAAATGTGAGGTGATACCTATTCATAGGGGAAAGTTCTTCACAAGAAAACACACTACATATTGTTGTGTTTGATTATATTTCAATAGCTCCAAAAGATTGCAGCATCTCTTTAAAATTTGTACAATTACCTCTTATATTATCATTTATATATATTAATTTTGCCATGTTATTGCCATAGTTACCACTTCAATAAATCACCTCACCTATAAGCTTTTCTAAGACCACGTTGTAGGCTCTGGTGCCTTCCTCCTGTGATAACAGGAGAAATGATCAGTTTATTTTCCATATTTTGAATGATGTTACAGCATCATGTTCAAGGGGGGTAATGTGGAAACTGCTGTGGCTTAAAGAAGTTGTGATATCAGAAAACAAAACTATTTCAAAGCTACTCTATAGTGCGATCACAAACTATAAATATCTCCTTCCTTCTTCACCCTAATCGTTTGAACAATGATGATATTTTCACTAATGCATTTTGTGTGTGATGAATTTGCTTCTCCATGTCAGTCTTGAAAGTAGAAAAAAAAAAGATCAGCAGATTTCTGAGATTTTTGTGTCTGTCAATTTTTACACTGTGCTTCCTTTTATAGCCCCAATGCCTGAAAATATGAGGACCCATCTGCTTCAACCACTGTATTTCCTCCTTGCTTATCACACCCCCCCCCCAAATGCAAAGATTTCAATCTGACACTTTAGGTTATTCCCAGTGAAGCCTTCCTGCCTAGCGCATCTACATGCCGCTCTGTCGATATGATGGTATTCTCGCCGATTATCTGCTTATCTGCTCTTTTCTAACAGGATATTTTGTCAACTTTGTTCCGTTTATCTTAAATGCCTTTTACCTCCCCTACCCTGTTTTTTTTTTCCCTCTGACAAAATGCTACTGAGATTTTACAATGGGGCACATATGCTAATTTCTATGGAAAGTCTCCCCTAATCCTACCCCAAGTTAGTTCAATTTTTCATTCTTATTTCTTAGTTCTTGTTCATATGAAAAAAAAGGTCAGACTTATTTATTTCCTTAAATTATCTCAGTCAACACTAAAATGTAAATAGATCTGGGTTTGAATATGAGTTTTACATCATGAGTATTTCCACACGTTGATAAAAGTAATTTATCCAGGTGTTATGAGAAGTAGTCCTGCCATATATACCTCACAACATCAATAACAAAATGTCCTAAACTAGATATCTTACGAACAAAAGTAACTTATTTCTCATAGTATGGCACCTAGGAAGTCCATGATATCTGATTTAATGGATTCTTTGTGCCAGTGGTTGGTGCCTGCGTGATGCATCCCTACATGGTAAAAGATCAAACCATAGCCCCCCTTTTTTATTATTATTATTTTATGTATTTACATTTCAAATTGTCCACTTTCCTAGTATCCTGTCTGAAACCCCTTCCCCTCCCCCTCTCGTTTGCCTCTATGAGGGTAATCCCCCATCCACCCATTACTCCCACCTCACCTCTCTAGCATCCCCTTTTGCTGGGTCAGCAAGCCTCCCCTCCCATTGAGGACAGATAAGGCAATCTTCTGCTACACATGTAGCACTAGCCATGGGCCTGTCCATGTATACCACTTGGTTGGTGGTGTAGTCCCTGGGATCTCTGAGGAGTTCATTTAGTTGATATTGTTGTACTTCCTTTGGGGTTGCAATCTCCTTCAGTTCCTTCAATCATTCCCTGTTTCTTCCATTAGGGTCCCTGGGCTCAATTCAATGGTTGGCTGTGAGTGTCTGCATCTTTCCTAGTCAGGTGCTAGCATAGCCTCTCAGAGGAGAGCTTTACTGGGCTCCTCTTTGAAAGCAGTTCTTGGCATCAGCAATAGTGTTACAGTTTGGTGTCTATGGATGGGATAAATCCCAAGGTGGGATGGTCTCTGAATGACCTTTTCTTCGCTCTTTGGTCCATTTATTGTCCCTAGATTTCCTTTAGACAGAAACAATTCTGGGTTAAAATTATTGAAATGACTGAGTGGCCCCTCAACTCAACTGGGGGCCATGACTATCTACTGGGGGGATCACTTCAGGTTTTATCTCCCCTCTTTTGGGTATTTAGGCTGATGTCATCCCCATTTGATCCTGGGAACCTCTTGAATCCCTTGTGTCTATGACTTTCTAGTGGTCCCCCACCATGTTCCTCACCTCAAACTGATACAGATTTTTATTCATTCTCTTGACCCTCTGGACTTCTCTCCTGTGTCTTGAGCCCATTTGAAGGATGTCAATCCATTCATGAGAAGTGTCCCATCATATCTACACTGACTTCTAATACTATTTTTTAATTAGGTATTTTCTTCATTTACATTTCTAATACTATCCCAAAAGACCCCCATACCCATCCCCCCAATCTCCTATGCACCCACTCCCACTTCTTGGCCCTGGCATTCTCCTGTAATGAGGCATATAAAGTTTGCAAGACCAATGGGTCTCTCTTTCCAATGATGGCTGACTAGGCCATCTTCTGATACATATACAGCTAGAGACATGAGCACTGGGGGTTACTGTTTAGTTCATATTGTTTCACCTATAGGGGTCCAGACACCATTAGCTCCTTGGGTACTTTCTCTAGCTCCTCCATTGGGGGCTCTGTGATCCATCCAATAGCTGACTGTGAGCATCTACTTCTGTGTTTGCTAGGCCCCAGCATAGTCTCACAAGAGACAGCTATATCTGGTTCCTTTCAGCAAAATCTTGCTAGTGTATACAATGGTGTAAGCATTTGGAGGCTGATTATATGATGGATCCACATGTATGGCAGTCTCTAGATGGTCCATCCTTTCATCTCAGCTCCAAACTTTGTCTCTGTAACTCCTTCCATGGGTATTTTGTTCCCAATTCTAAGAAGGGGCAAAGTGTCTATACTTTGGTCTTCGTTCTTCTTGAGTTTGATGTGTTTTACAAATTGTATCTTGTACCTTGGGTATTCTAAGTTTCTGGGCTAATATCCACTTATCAGTGAGTACATATCATGTGAGTTCTTTTGTGATTGGGTTAACTCTCTCAGGATGATGCCCTCCAGGTCCATCCATTTGCCTAGGAATTTCATAAATTCATTCTTTTTTAATAGCTGAGTAGTACTACATTGTGTGAATGTACCACATTTTCTGTATCCATTCCTCTGTTGAGGGGCATCTGGGTTCTTTCCAGCTTCTGGATATTAAAAATAAGGCTGCTATAAACATAGTGGAGCATGTGTCCTTCTTACCAGTTGGAACATCTTCTGGATATATGCCCAGGAGAGGTATTGCAGGATCCTCCGGTAGTACTATGTCCAGTTTTCTGAGGAACCGCCAGACTGATTTCCAGAGTGGTTGTACAAGCCTGCAATCCCACCAACAATGGAGGAGTGTTCTTCTTTCTCCACATCTTCGCCAGCATCTGCTGTCCCCTGAATTTTTTATTTTAGCCATTCTGACTGGTGTGAGGTGGAATCTCAGGGTTGTTTTGATTTGCATTTCCCTGATGATTAAGGATGCTGAACATTTTTTTCAGGTGCCTCTCCGTCATTCGGTATTCCTCAGGTGAGAATTTTTTGTTTAGCTCTGAGCCCCATTTTTTAATTTTTGATTTTCTGGAGTCCACCTTCTTGAGTTCTTTATATATATTGGATATTAGTCACCTATCTGATTTATGATAGGTATAGATCTTTTCCCAATGTGTTGGTGGCCTTTTTGTCTTATTGACTGTATCTTTTGCCTTACAGAAGCTTTGCAATTTTATTAGGTCCCATTTGTGGATTCTCGATCTTACAGCACAAGCCATTGCTATTCTATTCAGGAATTTTTCCCTTGTGCCCATATCTTTGAGGTTTTTCCCCACTTTCTCCTCTACAAGTTTCACTGTCTCTGATTTTATGTGGAGTTCCTTGGTCCACTTAGATTTGACCTTAGTACAAGGAGATAGGAATGGAACAGTTCTAATTGGTATTTGTTGGAGCAGTTAGATTCTACAGACTATAGCAATGTGTAAAATTCAGATATAGTATAAGACACAGTATTCGATTGTTGCCCTTTAATAATTGTTGATAATGACCTAGTAACTCCTTTTGATTCACAGACAGCTTTATTATCTTCTTAGCAACAATGAAGATAACTTCATGTCTATCTTAAATCTATCTTGTATATCTGGTTCAGTCTGGTCTGGATCTTTTAAGCATGTCCTAGTTATCTGTCATACTTCTAGGTCTAATTTATTGTCTTTTACTTGCATAAATGAAATGTGTATAATGGTGAGTTTCAATTTCCTGCCAAGATGGATGGATGAAGAAAAATCTTAGGGAATAGATGAGTTATACTTTCAGGAATGTCTTTTAGGGATTTGCTGATGGCAGAAGACTTAACTGAGAAGAGGAGGCCCATCTTTAATGTGGTGGTACCATTCCATAGGATGGAAGCTAAAACTATAATATTATGAGACAGAAATTTAAAAGTATAAGGGCCAAATGCATGAAGGAGTCCTATCTCTCTGCTTCTTTTTCTACTGTTATATGATAAAGTATCTGTCATACTCTCCCAATGTTATGCTATTCTGGACTTACTGTTAGGCTTTACCCACCAAAATGGACTACAGTCACCCTCAAATTGAGCCAAAGTAGATCTCTTGTCTCTTAATGTGCTTATTGTCAACTGGCTACTCAAGGCATTAACAATAGTAAATATATGTGGGTGTATACATATATACTATACATTATATGTTTATGACATATATATATATATATACATATATATATCATAATTAGCAATAGAGAAGACTTTGAATGGGAAAATAAGTTTAACAGAAAATCATAATTGTAAGTTCTTTCTGATAATGGAAGACTGGCTACTCCTATATGGGGAGGTAAGGTGTCATGATCATCTCTGATTTCATCTGCAGCTGGAAAATGGTTTTCTACTACTTGAGACACTCATAGATCCTGTGGAATAAATGCACTGATGATCAAATATAAAATTGCAAGAAAGTGAAGTGTTCAGAAGATATTGCTCACTGTTATTTAAGCAACTACTATTATGGCAGCTCTAACATCATTGAAAACTAACTGAGCATATCACTCTCTCGCTCTCTGTCTAACGCTTTTTGTATTTTTATAACTGAAAGTAGTTAAAATAGAGTTTTTTTTTTCAGATCGAGGTTTCTTTTTTTAACTTAGTGTTATGAAGTAGATAAAACAATGGATATTAAAATTAGAACAACGTCAAATATCTTTTTGTTCTCATAACATCTTCATGGCTTCGGAGATTATATTAAAATCTCTAGAACATCAGCTTTCTCATTAAAATAAAAATAATAATTTCTATACCATAATGAATTATGGCAATTATGTAATTCAAAATACACAGTTTAGACCATTTTGGGAAACCATGGCATTAAATTTTTCTGTCATTATTACTGACACATTTTCTTTTCTATCTGCTCACTCATCAACTAAAGTTTAATTTGCCTAAAATAGAAAGTTTACATTTGGATGACACTACCTTTTTTCCTGTTTTTTTTTTTTTCTGTCTTGAAATTAATTTAGTTCTTAATTATCCTTTGAAAATAATATACACAAATTCAATGCTTGTTTTTATCTATCTTTCCTTGTGTAGGTAATCACAGCTGTTGCAATGTTATGTATGCAATAGGTATTTCATGTCCATAGAACATTATTTCACTGCTCACCTCCCTATCTCCCCATCTTACTGGCTCTTATATCTTTTTTTTTTAAGATTTATTTATTTATATGTAAGTACACTGTAGCTGTCTTCAGACACTCCAGAAGAGGGAGTCAGATCTCCTTAGGGATGGTTGTGAGCCACTATGTGGTTGCTGGGATTTGAACTCCGGACCTTCGGAAGAGCAGTCGGGTGCTCTTACCCACTGAGCCATCTCACCAGCCCATGGCTCTTATATCTTTCCACCCCATTTTACAGTGTGTTCTCTGAGCCTTGTAAGGTAGGGTTAATGTAAATGCCCCATTATCTAGAGCTAAGCACTTACACTTGATTATTCTCAGAACTTTGAAAAAAAATGTCTTTTCATGAACCATTATCCACTGCAATAATAAACTTCTCTAGTCAAGGAAAAAGACTGCATGCGCCTGAGAATATAACCATAAATATTTAGAAGATGGTTAAATGAAAGGAAAATTTAGCAAACAAATATCAATAGGTTTGCCCTATGATTTTATTAGCTATGGAATTGACTCTAGTTACAGTACCAAATATGAAGTCCCTCCTGTGGACCAGACCTCTAATCTAAACAAGAGACACAATTGATTATTCCCATAATCATCCTTACCTATTGCATCAGTGGAGATATTTTTCCTAATAGATCCATTTTGTTGTATGCAGATCTCAGCACTGGAAAAGACAAATTGATGTCTCCTCTTGCTCTCACTAAGTACCCTGAACAGCACCTTTCAGCAATAAAAAGTGCTAGCCAGCTGGAAGGAAGCTTCCTAGTCAGAACCAACTTGTATAGTACCATAGCAGTATGTGCCTTGTCTTTAGCAATAGCTTCTTGCCATCTCATCATGGTAGTAAACCAAGGGCAATGCCAGGAACCTCATTGACAAATTATTTGCAGGGAAGTAACCCATGCCTAGCATACCTTCTGGGAACACCACTTTTCAATAATCTGATGTACTTCTGTTCATATTCATATATATGAAGATATTGTAAAGAATGGTATTTCATAAGGCTACTTATAAGCTTTGGTTCACACACCCCATATTCACCCCACATCATATTCCTGTTCCCACCATCTCTTAAATCTTCTAAACCAAGGATTCCCTCCTGTTTTTTTTTTTATGTCACATATGTTTACTATCCTATCTTACTCTATACTTTTAAATCACAACATGCACTTTTAATTTTTGTAGAGAATTCTCTGGTTCCTCGTTTCCCTATTTCCATCACTCTTCTACTGGCCAACTGTGTTCCCCAAATATACTTTCATTTCAGCTGTATACTACTATCTTACCTTATTAAATTACCACATTTCTGGCAATGGCCTGTTTCTAGATTCTAACTACCATATTCCTACATGTTAAATACACAAAAGAAAATATTTAAAGGCACGGCACTCCTGAGAGATAACATGTCATGTTTGTCATTTGGAACCTGGGCTAGCTTGCCTAGTATGTCCTTTGTTTTCAGTTAAATCATAAAGATTAATTATCTATTTTTGTCTACACTGGAGTAATACTCCATTGTATATAATTAGACTTTTTTTTCATTTGTAAGCTGATGAATAACTAGATGGCTTATTTATTTCCTGCCTACTATACATTGTAAATAATAGATATTACTGTAAATAATATTTTATATTCTAATATCAAATCTTTAAGTATATTACCATGTGTGGCATATGGCATATAGTTAGATAATATGGTAGATTTGTTTCTAGCTTTTTGGGGAACCTTCAGACTAATTTCTAGATGGGCTACTATAGTTTACTTTTTCATCAATAATGTATATGGATTCCCATTGCCTTACATCCTTGCCAATTGTTATCATCTGTATTGTGAATATACCCATTCTGACAAGGGTAATACAAAGAGCGTGGGACTTCTTTTTAAATTTTTTTCTATCCATTTATATTTCTTCTCATAAGATTGTTCTGTTCAGTTCCAGGGTCCATTAAACTTTAAAAGTTAAGTTATTTTCTTGGTGTTTAATTTTTAAATCTTTGCATATGGTAGACAGCAATCCTCTGTCATATGTTTTGCTGGAAATGATGTTCTCTTACTCTGTGAGCTGGCTCCTAGCTGGATGACCCTATTCCTTTGCTGAGCAGAAACTTTTGGGTTTGAAGATGCTCCTTTCATCAGTTGTTATGTATATTTCCTGAGTTATTATAGTCATTTTTAAATTGTCTTTAACTGTGCCTACAATTTGAAGGATGCCTCCTCTAAGAGTTCTGAGATAGCATGAAGGCCATCATTTTATTTATTAGAAAGAGGATAATAACTCTATTTCACTCATCAGCTTCTTGATCATAACTCAATAATTTCTAGGACTTGCCATGCCATCAAGTGTGGCTAGCTGCCCTCCAGAACATGGCTTGAGGACTCAGTCTCGCTGAGCTGTCTTCTATCAGTCCCATGTAGCCTATTCCTAATCAGACAATTCTTACACAGTAAACATAATGGATTCTGGATTCTTATCCCCTCTTCAGTTGAGCCCACACTCATTTACAGTCCATTCTATAAAAGGTTTTTTTTTTTTGCATCATTCTATGCTTATGTATATTAGCTTAGTTTGATACTGGAATCAAATGCTGACTTTCCATCTTCATGCATTTATCGAGGATTGAATAACCTTGTTTTAAATTTCAGTCCTAACGGACTGTTTATTTTATTCCTCAAAGAGTGTCTTGAAAAATGCAACTGTGTTTCACTATCACAAACACTATCATGAGGTAAAAACAAACAAAAAACAAAAAAAAAAAAGGGTTAAGGTCTCCCAGACAAGCCTGAAGCCAGGCATGGTAGCATAGTATATCTATTTGAATACAGGTCTGTATTTTTTTAAATGAAATAAAATTATGCTATCTCTTATATTTGAAAAATATATTGTATGTGTCAATATTCTAAGGACATTCAGAACATAATGTAGTGGGGGCAAAAGGAAAGAGAAAGACAGGAAAAACTAAATTTTCTTGTATGAACATGGAAGCTAAACTCAATATCTGGAGAAAGAACAGTCTGATATAGCCTTAGCTCAAAATATTGAGACTCAGAATATGTGTGTTCTAGGGAAGAAGATAATAGAATATTCAACATGAATGGCAAGTAATGTGTTCTTTCTCTGTTTTTTATTTTCTTTGTTGTTGTTTAAAAAAAAAAAGAATCTATGGTTCCAGAAACCTATTTCTTCCAGGAATTCACTAACTGATCTACTGAGTCTGGTTCCCTCTTTTCCTCACACATTCTGAGACACACAGTACAATATTTTTTTGTCAGATATCTTGGCATTTATCAGCCAAAACAAGTGGACATAATATAGAGATCATAGTTACTCTCCTTGGATTATTTACTCAAATTCTCCATCTTCTTGGTCATCCCTATACAGTTTTCTATTTCTCCTCTATTTCTGCAATGAACTTTTGTTCATCTGTATTTTATCACACTTGTCACAGCATGTTTCATAGTGAGGCCTTTGTGTATATGTCTAATCATTTTTACTGGGTTCAGAATCCAATAAAACATTGACAGCAATTCCATTCAAGTTCTGTTTCTGGTATTCTCTTACATGAATTCACATATGAAGAAGCTATTTGGTAAGTGTAGAACTGAACTGAAAATAGCTAAATTGATTGTATTGACCAGGTGTTCACAGCAATCCAACACCACCTTGTCAAGTTAGACTCAGATTTCTCTTCAAAATACATTCTCCTGAAACATCAGTAGAAATATGAAGAAAAAGCATGGAAACACACAGATTTTTATTCAGTCACATAAGCGGAGTGTGTCTCTGGGCAAGTGACTGCAACTACTTAACTCTTCTTCTTTACTAAAATGAGGAATTAACTCCTGTTTTGTAGATGTGTTCTGAAAATTTTGACAAGAACAAATACATAATATTTAGCTCATGTGTGATGCCTTAATGTAAGCGAGTGATAGAACTAAGAGTCACAATTGTGTTTAGAGTGATGCCAAAATATTTTATTAATTTTTTATTATTTATTATTTTATTATTTTAATTTTTATTTGATTTTATGTGATTGAGTGTGTTGTCTGCATATATGTATGTGTGCCACATAAGTGACTGCTATCCAGAGAGGTCTGAAGATTGTAAGGAATTCTCTGGAGCTGAAATTACAGGTGACTGTAATCCACTATATATATATGTGGATATTGTGAACGAAGCCCGTGTGCCCTGCAAGAGCAGCAAATTCTCCTAATCATCAATGCATCTCCTTAGCTAACCAGTGACTTCTTTTTTAGTGGATTGTGGGAAAAGAGTGAAAAATGCTGACAAAACAAAGAAGCATCTAACTATAGTCTGTGTTGAGTGTTCGTTGGTAGGGCCTCAAGAATCATGGGGAATTCCTCAAGCACATTGGAAGGACAGGAAGCCAGGTGTAAATTATAGCCAAGGCTGTTAATTAATTTTGTCTTAGCTAGTTGCTTTTGAAAAAAAAACAGAACCCATAGGATAGGGTAGGGAGCATTTGACAAAAGCAAGAACATGAAGGTAGTACCCACATATGCTGGGTTTAGATGCCAGTTTGCCAGACAATGGTGGCCCTCAAGAAACCACTGAAATATACAGTGGCAACCAGAACAGAAGACAGCATTCATAGAAAGAAGAAAAGGCACCTAGGCACATGGTTTATTTGGTTCTATTCCGTGAAATCAACATTCTTCTTCCTTCCAAATATCACAGGAAAACAAAGAAACTAGATTTTATTAGCAGATTCCCATCAGCCACCACTCATGTGAAGCTAATATACCTGAACAGACGCTTTTTAAAATCTAGTTTACAGAAGAGAAACTAAAATACAAAACTTCAGCTTTTGTTCCAGCAACAAGATGACTGGGATACAATTTGGTTGAAATCTATACAAAGAATTACAGATGTACCATAAACAAGTGATTCTGTTAAATAGGTTGCCAGGTTAAACAGAAGTCATTCTGTGAAAATTGGTCTTAAGATAAACAATAAATTATTATTTTTCTCAAATCATAACATATTTGTTACAGGTTTACACTACAATATTTGCTCATCTGAAATTTAAATTCAAATTTTTTCCTTGTTGTTTTTCAATCTTTTATCTGTTATTGATAAGTTGAAATCAAAGGAATTTCATTTTGCCCAGAGTAGAGTGGTAGAATCTACAATTAATTAAAGCATGTTGTTTATTTGATGATTCATTTTTCATTCTTAACATACATTGCAAGATAATGCAGTGGCATAAATTGTTTCCTTTTTCATTACATTTTTATAGAAAAGGATATTTTTATACTAAGAAAATGTTTGTATCTCAGAACAGGAGTAGAACACATCTACTGAGTGCTCTACACTATATCAGATGATATATAGAGTCACATACTGGTGCTTGGCACCTAGCAAGTACTCAGCAAAATGTATTATGGGAAGTATTAGAGCAATTATATTAGTGTTGAATAGTAATGTTTTTATTAATGGACCCACTTATGTAGTTGTTAGTGAATTAACAAAGTGATAAAAATTTAATCCATAAAATAAAATTCTGAAATAGCTACAATAGAGAAAATGTAGGAGACCTTTGTGATGAGTAGTTTGTTAAGGGAAAGCTGGTCTTGAATTTGACCCAAGTCATTCCCTCCCTCACTCAGAACTCTCTGTTGTATAGCATCATGGATTAAACATATGTCAATACAATTCATAAATTCATGTATCAACTTGATTCATTCCCCGGAGGCCCAGAAGCTGACTAGATTAGTAATGAATGTGTGTCTGAGACTCTTCTGGGTAAGAGCACATAGAAACTCCTACATGAATGGGGCATCATTGAATTGGTTGATGGTCTGAATACCACAATTGATGGAAGAAATTTGAATTAGTTCTGATTACATGAACTGAGACTTCAAAATATACCACAATGTCTTAACCACCAAGTTATCTCTCCAGCTCCTAAGATTAATTATAAAAACAAACAAAAGAAAAGCAACACAAATCCAAATATTCCTGAAACAATTCTGGCAGTATTTTGTCAAAATTAAGACATTTCACTCATTTAAAATAATATAGCTTTGGATATCTGTCTGTATCTGGAATATCAACACTTTTAGAAAAATATCTATTTCAACAGGACAAATATCACTTTTTCACATTTGTAGATCATACATTTTATATGCATGTATAAATTATGTGTGTGTGTCTGTGTATGAGAGACAGGGAATTGTGACACGTAAAGAAAGTTTTCTGAGCTGCCTCTAGAAATGGGAGATGATTATATTGGCACAAATCCCAAAGGAAAGAACCGTGGAGACTTCTAGCTTTATATAATATTTTGAGTTACACATACCATACTCTGATAGTCATAGAATCATGAAGCCCAGACAGAGGAGAACAATATTGGCTCATATTTTCAATGAATTGGTCACATGTAATATTCTTAATTCTTTGGGGTCTATGGTAATTTTTCCTTATTCATTTTGATTCTATAAATTTGAGTCTACACTTTCATTTTATAATGCTTTTATATATTCTTTCTTTTTTATTAGATATTTCCTTTATTTACATTTCAAATGCTATCCCAAAACTTCCCTATACCCTCTCCCCGCCCTGTCCCCCTACCTATCCACTCCCACTTCTTGGCCCTGGCATTCCCCTGTACTGGGGCATATAAAGTTTGCAAGACCAAGGGGCCTCTCTTCCCAATGATGGTCGACTAGGCCATCTTCTGCTACATTTGCAGCTAGAGACATGAGCTCTGGGGGTACTAATTAGTTCATATTGTTGTTCCACCTATAGGGTTGCAGACCCCTTCAGCTCCTTGGGTACTTTCTCTAGCTCCTCCATTGGGGACCCTGTGTTCCATCCAATAGATGACTGTGAGCATCCACTTCTGTACTTGTCAGGCACTGGCATAGCCTCACAAGAGACAGCTATTATCAGGGTTCTTTCAGTAAAATCTTCCTAGAATATAAAATAGTGTCTGGATTTTTGGCTATTTATGGGATAGATCCCCGGGTAGGGTAGTCTCTGGATGATCCATCCTTTCATCTTAGCTCCAACCTTTGTCTCTGTAACTCCTTCCATGGGTATTCTGTTCCCTATTCTAAGAAGGAATGAAGTACCACACGTTGGTCTTCCTTCTTCTTGATTTTCTTATGTTTTGCAAATTGTATCTTGGGTATTCTAAGTTTCTGGGCTAATATCCACTTATCAGTGAGTTCATATCAAGTGACTTCTTTTGTGATTCGGTTACCTCACTCAGGATGATATCCTCCAGATACATCAATTTACCTGAGAATTTCATAAATTCATTGTTTTTAATAGCTGAGTAGTACTCCATTGTGTAAATGTACCACATTTTCTGTATCCATTCCTCTGTTGAGGGACATCTGGGTTCTTTCCAGCTTTTGGCTATTATAAATAAGGCTGTTATGAACATAGTGGAGCATGTGTCCTTATTACAAGTTGGAACATCTTCTGGGTATATGCCCAGGAGAGGTATTGCTGGAATTTCCGGTAGTACTATATCCAATTTTCTGAGGAACCACCAGACTGACTTCCAGAGTGGTTGTAAAACTTGCAATCCTACCAGCAATGGAGGAGTGTTCCTCTTTCTCCACATTCTTGCCAGCAGCTGCTGTCACCTGAAATTTTGATCTTAGTCATTCTGTTTCTTTCAAACTTTCATGTTTTTTTTAAAATTTTTTATTAGGTATTTTCCTCATTTACATTTCCAATGCAGACCCCTTTAGCTCCTTGGGTACTTTCTCTAGCTCCTCCATTGGGGGCCCGATGATCCATCCAATACCTGACTGTGAGCATCCACTTCTGTGTTTGCTAAGCTCCGGCATAGATTTTGATCATATTTCTCCATTTCCCAATTCTACCTAGATCCTCTCCCACTTACTATGAACCCAATATCATGTTATTTCTCTGTCTTAAATAAATGACAACAACAAAATACAAGCCAATTTGTGTTGGCTGAACCCCCCCCCCCCCCTGAGAATTTTATCTTACATGGAGAGTGATTCATTTACCCAGTGAAACACCAGTGAAGAAAGATGACTTTCCCTCTTTGCGCTGCTATCAATTTCAAATGGGTTTTGGCTAGGGCTCAAACGTTGCCATCATATTGGCATAGGTGTAAATGCAGGGCAGTGCTCTCAGGGAGCTTGAGAACTGACTCCATTGGCCTGGGATCATTTGTGACTGAAGATAGGTTTGTAGGACAGTGTGGGTGGGTGTCTGGGAAACTCCATAAATAAAATTTCAATGTGCGTAAATTCCCTGAGCTAATAAAAATAAGAAACTCAATAGATATCTCTATGAAATCAGTTCAAAGCCATCTCTACTGTGCAATCAATGACTTCTTTATATATCTCTTTGCTATTTGTATCAAATCTTAATTTAATACAAACCCTGATTCTTTGGAAACAATGTGCTTTTGCAGTTAGAAGGTGGGCACATCAGTGCTTTTTGTCACCTACATGTAAGAGTAACCACTTGATATCAATGGTAGTCCCTTACATACATTATACTATGAGGCTGTAGAGATTGCTCAGCAGTTAGGGGCACTTTCTGTTCTTCCAGAGCACCTGGGTTCTGTTTCCATCACCCAAACAACAGCTTGCAACTCCAGTTCTAGCATGTCTAATGTTGTCTTCTGGCCTCTGAATGTACCATGTATACATGTGTGGCATGGACATACATGCAAGCAAAGCACTCATACACATAAAATAAAATTTAAAAAATACAAATTTTAATGTTCTTAATTAAAAACATAACAGTGTGGAAGGAAATTAAAAAAATAACAGTTATCAACATAATTTATAAAGCTAGATAGGAAAAGTGTGTAGAGAGCTAGATGTGTAATGTGTTCAGAATACACAAGTGAATTCTACTTTAAAGATTTTATTTGATCCTCACAACAACCTCGGCATACAAGCCAAGTGATTATATCTACATTGCAGGAGAAGGAAATCAAATCTTATTTTGGTTAACTAACATGGTCAAAGTCTCATAGCTGGCTTGTAAAAAAATCTTGCATGAATAGAAGATGGATAGAATGAGCTACAACTATGGCTAGAGACCATGTTTATGCATTTATTTACAATGCCCTATAGACACTTTTGTTGCTCATAGACAAGTCAGTTCAATTAATTCTTTCAAAGAAATATATTTCTTAGAATGATGCGAAATGCTGAAAGTCAGCCATTGTGGAATAAACAAAAAACAAACAAAAAAGGAAAAAAAAAAGAAAAGAAAAGGCAAAACATATTTTTTAGTTAACAAGAGATCTACATCTCTACCTGAACACATGTGTCAGAATGTGATTAGCAGCTGTGCCCAAGAAGGTAACTTTGCATTGTTAAAGTCCACTCCATCTTAATCATTCAAATTTATATGCTTCACTGAAAAATAGGGTGAGAAGTACAGCTAAACCCTCTCTGATATTCCTCCTGAACTCAGTTCTATGAATAGAATTGTCTTTTCCCTAAGCTTTAATCAGTGTCTCACTGAGTAAGTACTGGTAATCAGATTTTTAATACTTTAACCCATTATATTTAATTGAGCTCTTTAAGTTACAGGAATAAATAGAAACGGATGAACCTTTAAAGCCTGCAGCACTAAATGTTATTTACCTAACTCACTTCAATGAATCAATATCGTAACTCTTAAAAAAAAAAAAGACTTCAATTAAATGTATGGTGGTGGATCATTTCTCGCTGGCAATAATTATATGGGAGCATTTGAATCTCATCAGAAGGTCTAATTTGAAGTAATAAACCTTCTCACTAATCTTACACCTAAAGTCAACGGCCCTGTTCTAATGTTGATGGTAATGTAGAGCCTAAAATAACAGGGTGAAGGAAACTATTGCTCTAAATTACTTCTGTGCATGAGTGTAACCCAGACATATGAGAGAAACACTCTTTTCAGAGTTATGAAAAGAAGAGTTTGTTTCAGTCTCAAATATTGGAAAATATCACTGAAGGCATCAGAACCATTTTAAGTCATGGGGTGGAATTTGAGCTACATTAAATGGCAGAGGTTAAACAGGTCAGGAATGATGACATTACAGGAGACAACTAAGGCAAGCCAACAATATGGAGACCTTGTTGAAGAGACTTGAGCTAGGTCTAACATGACAAACATGGCTCTGATATACATTATCCTTATCTCCCATTCCCTCTCCCTTGCTCAAAACTCTTTTATTGCATTCCTGATTATAGCCCCCCCCCCAAGGTTTGTTCACTTCCTGTAAGGCTGAGGACTAAGGTCCAATTATCAAATTGTTGAAGTTCAGCAATCAAAAGCCCCCTTTAGATCACCTAAATAGAATGCCCAAATCCTAACATGAGGGTTTTTTCTTTACTTTTATAAACCACTGTTCCTATTAACCATATCTGTCTCCTCTGTCCAGAGACACTCTTTGCCCTCCTTTCCAGGACAAATATCTGCCCCCATCTCCCATGTTACCTTCCCTCTTCTCTCTTGCTCTCTATCTTCTGTCTTGGTCTTTTATTCCCTACCCTTTGATATTTTGAGGCAAATACATTGTTATGCTGAGTACTTGATCTTGGGGTATGCTGAGTCAATACTGGTCTTTCACACATGACAATGGGAATGAGTTTTACCTTATTCAAACATGTGAAGGGAAAAAGGATTAAAGAGAAGCCTAATACTCTCTATTTATGAAGGTTGCCTGGGTTCAAATATTTCCAGGAAGATCTGAAATGCCTTGGTTATTTTCCAATTTAGTTATAAGAACAATTAAATGTAGGCCAACTGGAGAATTCCATGAGTAGGTCTTTGCTTTATACAGAGTCACCTCTACAATAAGTTGTACTGTGGGTCTGTAAGTTGTTCCCAATTAGGTTATACTTTTGTTCTATTGACAGCGTCCTTTCCTTACAGAAGCTTTTCAGTTTCAAGAGATCCTATTTATCAATTGTTGGTCTTAGAGCCTGAGCCACTGGTGTTCTGTTCAGGAATGAGACCATGAGGATAAGTCACCATGAAAACCAAGAACAATACATACATACATGCATACATACATGCATTCACGCATACTGGCTGAGAGATTTTCATGTGACAAGATTTTTCCTAGATAGAAGCAAACTACATGTCTCCTTGTCCAAGATAAGAAGCCCATGACAGGTCAAACTATAGATAACACTAACGGCCAGTTTTATGAGAATTTGATGATTCAATGAGTTTGAATGCTGTTACTTACAGAAATATGGGTGTGGGATGGCTCACAGGTGCAGAAACTATTCAGTAAGAGTTGTAACACAAAGGCCTACCTTAGTATGTGTGACAGCTCCTGGGAATCTGAAACACACACAAGAGGTACAAGTAAGTCAACAGATTGGAAGGTGTTTTTTACCAAGCATCTCAGTTGGTCAAAAATACTTGCAAGCAGCTTATTTGTTCACTATTTCTAAGCAGCTGCTCTGGTCTTAGAATCTTCCTTTGAGAACGCTCTTCAGATGGTTTCACTATATATACAGTCTTCGGAATCTGAAGGGGTCCATAGAATCTGGTCAGTTTCAGGAACTTCCTGGAGCAACTTTGAGATGTTTACCATATAGTTTAATGAAGTTCCTTAATGGATAGAATATTTCTATCTGGAAGGAAACTGTTATAAAACAGAACTGTGGTAAGAGAAGTAAATTCTAAAACATTATAAACTGGGATATTAGCAGCCCAGACCTGTGTGTGTTCCTTTCAGGTTTGTTTGTTTTTATAGTATCTTATTTTTTCTTTTCTTTTTTAAATGTTTATTTGTTTTCTAAGAATAAAGAACAAGAAAACATATGGAGTTGGGTGAGCAGAGAGGTTGGGAGAACCTGAGAACATTTTAAAGCCACCAAACCATAATCAGAATATTTTGTATAAAAAATACCTGTTTTTGATTTAAAAAAAAAGAAGACAATCAGGATATATGTGAGTATTGGGATTGTTAGGATGTCATTCAGATACTGATAGTGAATTCAGATTTTTTTTTTTTTTTTTTTTTGCAGATTGAATGGCAATGAAACTCTGGGAGTGCTAAAGCTGTGTCTCTGAAGCATGACATAGATGCAGAATTACAGAATGGATCTTGCTTCAGTTTGATTGCTTCTTTATGCCTCTTGTTTGAAGGTATTGAGATTTGTGCATGAGATAAAGAGAAAAGGAGAAGAAAATATGTGATCTGGTGTGTTTATTAAGCATGCTTTATAAGTTAAGCATTTGTACTGACATATTGATATCAACTATCCTATTTTATGTTGTCAGTATCCACTGAAGGTTAGCAATATTATACTGAAATGATGATCAAAGGTGCTAAGTTGTTCTTTCAGTATGACATAATTGAGATACACTAGAGCCATCGTTGGTGTTAGATTAGGAATCATTTTTTTTTCTTTTTATTCAGCTCAACAATAGTTTATGTGTATCGGTGCTTTATGGGGGTTATTAGAATAAAAAACAATCCACACCCTTCAATATTTACAGTGATGAGAAACAAAGAATGTTAACTGGGAACAATACATGAAGGTGAGTGTTTGACAAGACAGATTCAGCCTGAAAATGGGATCAAAATACATTTCTGAAGTTGGTGTTTTCAGAGAAGCATCTCTCTGAAAACATCACTTCCAGCTGTCTTCCCAGAGTCAGAACTTGAAAGCCTTGCCCATTTTAATTCACATTCAATTTCAGGATAAGTTCTTGGAGGCCTGCTTCACTTGTCCTCCCTCAGCTCTTGTATGCCTCTGTGCTTCTGGGCCTTTGTAAGACTCTGTCCTAAAGCCCAAATCACTGTCATACTTCACGCAAGTCTGGCCAACTCCACCCATGCCATCAGTCTTCAATCCTCATGTCCTCGGGGATCCTCCCTGACACTATTGGGCAAATGCAAACAAATGCCATGATGAAGGCAGGTTAAGAGTGTTCCTGTTGATAGAGTGCTTACGGTTTTAGTCTCACACATGGAATCTAGAAGGCAGGACGCAGGCATTTCTATCTTTGTGGGATCACAGTTCAGAGCATGTGGGGAGCACTCTGTGTGGTAATGACTGGGCATGCCGATAAAAAAGCATATCTTTTTAATATCTGTGAAAGTGCAAATCTTGGCTGGGTAGCATTGTGGGAATGTTTTCCATGTGTCAGGAGCACATTTGTTTTGCATTTCGTCCATTACCATAATAATAGCTCTCCATTTGCAGCTTATGCATTTGAAAATAAATTGCCTTGCCTAGAAAAATAGCAGAAAAAAATACTATTAAGTGACCATAATTGTTATTGCTTTAATATTCACCTGTATATTATGAAATCTGAAAAGAAAAATTTTCTTTTAAAGAATTGAAATACTTAGTCTATTATTTAGTATGCTTTCTGGTGGAATGATATTTTTATATGAAATATTTTCCTATTCTACTGAACTCTTTTTTTATTTAATGAGAATATGAATATACCCTAAGGTGGGCTTTAAAATGTAGCAAGACACACCAAGTGCCAAAAAATTATCTCAGCTCTAGAGCTAAACCTCCACAAAAAGTGTGAATGACAGCTTTGAGGACAAGGACTGGATGTGGCTGTGTTTCTCTCTTACTCAAATAAATTCATAAAAGCGGTCCTAAATGCCAAGAATTTTTCATTTTCTGCAAAATCTTGACTAATCCATATTCTACCTAGTCATTAAGACACGCTAATTTTGTGCACATTCTTCCATAATCTCTCCTACAAATCTTCTTGCTTCGTGCCATCTATCTCCTCTTACTGCCATTACCGTGGGTCCATAGTTTATACTGACTGATGAGCCTCTCAGAGTCAGGGACAGAGTCTAATCCATCCTGCATCCTTCAATGCTTGGTACATTGCCAATTCCACAGAAGTTCTACATGAGTTGTAAAAGATAGATCCCAATCGCCGTTCTAATGACTGGAATGAACTGAACAGACATAAAGGTTTGGACCTTAAACTAGATTGTAGGTTTGAAAAGGCTGAAAAATATAAATTTTATATTCCTGGGGAATGAGGCCCATACAATTTTAAAAACTATGCTGTCATTACAACATGTTGTAGGAAAAAAAAAAAGAAATTTATCTATATGTAATGTAAAATTGTCAGCACTACTATGAAAGCATTTTTCTCCTCTCATTTCCTGAAACTCCTACTCTGTGTTTTGACAGCTAAGTGGATTTTACTCACCACATACAAACATGCAGAGATGGGAATCTTCATGTTTCATACCTTCTTTTTAGTATTTACATATGGAAATACTAAAAGTACTTTTTCCATTCAAAAAATTGTAACAGTTTCATGTACTTATTCAATGAATTTTAGTTATGCTCATCTACCACTCTCCTCTCATCCCTTCCAATCTACCCACTCCCTCATGGTCACCACTCCCTCACAGCCACATCTCTCAAAAAGTACCCTGATTTCTATGCACTTGACACATGTGTGCCTGTGTGTGTGTGTGTGTGTGTGTGTGTCCCGTTGAGTTTTGTTCAAAGGTTATCTGAACATGATTTCAAAGTTATTCTATGGGGAAAGGGACAAGGGTAACTTCTCTGTGGCTATGCCAATAAAGAAATGACTCTTTGTCTCCAAGGTTTTAGTTTTCTTTGTGTGGCTGCAATGAAATTTTGTGACCCAAAACAACTTAGTGGATTGAAGGTTTGCTTTAGCTTAAAATTCCATGAGTTAGTCAGTCATGGAGGAGAGTCAAGGCAGGGGCTAGAGTAAATTCTGAAGGCTGACCCGCTTGATAGTTACAATCAAACTCGGGCTCAACTAGATTTTACACAGTTCCGGAACATCTGCCAAGGAAATGCTGATACCCAGAATGGGCTGGGGACTCCTACTTAAATTTACAATCAAGATTATTTTACAGAGACATGCTTACAGGCCAATCTTATCTCAGCATGAACTCAATCTTATCTAGGCTCCCATCTTAGATGACTCTGCATTATTTTGAATTGAAGGTTAAGGCTAATAAGAATACCCAAGATGCATTAAGTGCTGAGAACTCTGGGATAGGTAGGGATGAGGCCTCATGGGCCTGTCCCTTATCTACAATGAAATATTGAGAGTCCCAATTTGCATATGTCTTATCAGATAACTGACCACAGTAAGTCCATGAGTATAGTAGTTGCATTATATACAGAAGGCCTTTTTCTGTCAAGTCCTTGCTTCTTTTAATACCACATATCCGGGGATCCATCCCATAATCAGCTTCCAAATGCTGACACCATTGCATACACTAGCAAGATTATGCTGAAAGGACCCTGATATAGCTGTCTCTTGTCAGAGTATGCCTGGGCCTAGCAAACATAGAAGTGGATGCTCACAGTCGGCTATTGGATGGATCACATGGCCCCCAATGAAGGAGCTAGAGAAAGTACCAAAGAAGCTAAAGGGATCTGCAACCCTATAGGTGGAACAACATTATGAACTAACCAGTACCCCGGAGCTCTTGACTCTAGCTGCATATGCATCAAAAGATGGCCTAGTCGGCCATCACTGGAAAGAGAGGGACACGCAAACTTTATATGCCCCAGTACAGGGGAACGCCAGGGCCATAAAAGGGGAGTGGGTGGGTAGGGGAGAGGGGGTGGGTGGCTATGGGGGACTTTTGGTATAGCATTGCAAATGTAAATGAGCGAAATACCTAATAAAAAATGGAAAAAAAAATAAAAAAAAATACCACTCTCCAAATTCACTGAGCCATGAATCATGTAATGCATCCATGTTCATTATTTCCTATATGATGGAGACCTTGCCTGTAGAAGAATAAATTTTTGGAGATGTTGTATTCACAGTGGTAAAAGGACATTAAGACAAAAAAGTAAAGTTAGACTGCATAGAGATTTTAAACCACTGAATTATGGTGGAAGTATTGACTTCTATCTTGATGGCAATAAGAAGATACTGAAATATTTTAAGCAAAAAAATAACATGACCTTGTGTTTTATAACAAAAACCACAATTGAAGAAACTCAAGAGTGAACACCAGAATTGTTTTTGTTGTTGTTACTATTGTTAATTGATAAAAATAAATGTTTTATTATCTTATGCAGTTATTATGTATTTATAGATTCCAAAATCTTATAAGATTGTTATAATTTTGTGATGAAGAAAGATAACTGCATGGATCTCCAAAGCTGAGAAATTCCTAATATTCATGTCAGTTAGTATGCCCCCTTGGAGGATGAGGTTTTTAACAGCCTTCATACATAGGCTGCACATAATCAGATTTTCCCATATGTTACACTAACACTGGTTGGAAAGCTGAACACCACTTAACATTAAGACCACCAGGCACACTCCATCACAATAGGGTTCAGATCTTTATATAATGTAATGAAAATGCCCTGTATCTCTATGGTCTTCCTCTATCAAATCTGTAGCTAATATCTAGCCATGAAAATAGCAGGAATATTCAAATATAAACCATCTGTAAAATAATAGTATGATGTTAAACTATGGAAATCATCAAAATAAGAGGGAAAAATCTAAAATATTTCCATTGCTAAGTAGAATTAAGGAAACATAGCAACGACATATTATGTAGTACACTTGCCACGTTTTTGGCACAGATAAAGATCATTAGATAAAAGTAGAAGAAGTATGGTGTATAAGATAGAGAGTACCATTAATTTAATGCAGACATCTTGGTTCATTCACTATACTAAATGTATCATTCTAATGTAGTGGAACCTGAATATGGGTATATGTGAATTTCTCTATTTTTATTTCAACATTTCTATAAATCTGAAGCTACTGTAAAATGAAATTTAACTTTTACAGGAGTCTTCAGTCTAGGGTTTCCTTCGTGTTGATCTCTCGATCTCTCTCTCAGTCTCTCTCTCTCTCTCTCTCTCTCTCTCTCTCTCTCTCTCTCTTAAAGTGAGACAATAGTTAAGATGGATTCAGACTCATCTCAATGTTTCAATTACATTTTCAGTATCCCATGTCTAAAAGCAGATATGTTCTCAGGTACTGGTAGTTGAAAACTAAACCTGTGAATTCAGGAGGGCAAAGTTCACCCTTACATTTCTCTTCTGGATGATTATTTTCTGATGTGGTGCTGAGGTTCTCTTGGAGTGACCAATGAGAGGAGTACCCATACTCCTCAGCTATTACCATATCTCTATGCTTGAGTGTACAATGCCTGTATGTTCAATATTTCCAAATAGCCAACTACAGTTGAAAATTATTGTGTCAGGCAAAGTCCTGGTGGTCTACTCATAAGTGACAGCCCATCTGCTATGGATCTTTCACTGCAGAGTGCTGCAGTGCATTTAGGGTTCTCAGTTTCAGAGCTCATGTCTCTAGCTTCATATGTAGCAGAAGATGGCCTAGTCAGCCACCACTGGGAAGAGAGGCCCCTTAGTCTTGCAAACTTTATATGCCCCAGTACAGAGGAACACCAAGGCCAAGAAGTGGGAGTGAGTGGGTAGGGAAGCAGGGTGGGGGAGTTTATAGGGACTTTTGGGATAGCATTTGAAGTGTAAATGAAGAAAATATCTAATAAAAAATTTTAAAAAGAAAATTAATTTAAAAAGAAAAGAAAAGAAAAGAAAAAAGAAAAAAATAAAAGAGAAGTATACAATATCTCCGGGTTCCCACTTCATAGTAACGGCCATCAAGTACTATTTCAATTATCTATTTATATGCAGGTTTTCCCAATTCAGCCTGCAATTTTAATGGGACTGTGTCATAATAATTATGGAATTCTTGTGTAGAGACGAGCACCCAATAGTTGCCATGCCAAACAGTTTATAGGTACTTGGTGTTTGCAGGATGACGACATTGCATTGACAGATCACTTCAACAAGATCACATTGATAACTGACTCACTCATATGCAGATGTCAGTGAAGAAGAAAAGGACTGTTGTATTTACCCAGACTCAGGCTTATTAAACTCAGCTCAGGACGTCCAATAATATAAAGTAGGAGTTTTGGTTTTGGTTTTGTTTCCTGGTACTGGCAATCCAACCCCTGACTTTATACATTTTAGGCAAACTAGTCCCTGCTCAATTAATCCGCAGCCCTCTCTTTTCCTTTTAACATTTCCATATTCTTATAGAGTTATAGTATCAGTATTGTCATCAAGTTTGAGTGGTGAAGTAGACAATTCTAGGAAATTAGGAGCTGGCTATTGACTGGCTATTGAAGTTCAAAGCTAATCTTTGAAAATTTCAATCTCTCCATTCAACTAAGGTAGCTTCTGACTTTGGTATTCTGTATCACATAGCAAATTTAGATAGTATTGTGAAAATGAAGTTCATGAGCTATTTCATCTGTATCTTCTGGCCGAGGGCTTGAATGCTAAACACTAAACTGCACAGCAATTCTTACAATAGACTACTACCTCAGCAGGAGCACACAGGCTTTGTTATTTTTTTTTAAATTGAAGCCATTTCACAAGTTTAGTTCAGTCATTTGTTTCATGCCTGAGTGATTTATAATAACTCTTTTTGGTATTCCCAAAATGGGAGCAAAAGGAGAAAAATAAAGAATCTTTCTGGGCCTATCTTATGGAACAACCCACTTTGGGAATATTCTAAAAAGAATTAGGTTACAGTCATGTATTTTACTAAGTGTTGTTAATTAAGCACTTTTTTAAAAAAATATTTTTATTACGTATTTTCCTCAATTACATTTCCAATGCTATCCCAAAAGTCCCCCATACCCTCCTCCCCACTCCCCTACCCACCCATTCCCACTTTTTGGCCCTGGCATTAAGCACTTTTAATTTTTAGATTTATAATGATAGAAGAGTCTAAACTCTGTTCAAAGGTCACTTTCCTCAGATCCCATGGGTCTGGCACTGTGCTTTTCAGATACTAGATCTTTAGTTTATAGATTCTAGAGTACTGTTGTGAACCAGTAATATACCTGTCTGTGTCTTCTAGTTTTCATGATATGCAAAAGAATTTGAAGTCAGCCAAAGAGTATAAGTTAGGATGGGATAGCAAGAGTTAAAATCAGAGGTAATCTAGGAATCATTTTTCGAGTCAACTAACGTAGCTTCTAGATTTCTGCACTATATCACATAACAAAATTAGATAAAATTCTGAAATGAAGCTCATGAGCTGCAGAGATGACTCAGGGTTTAAGAGCATGTGTTGGTACTGCATGCATGCAATGCTCTTAATATACATGTAGGCCAAAAAGAAAACTACTCATACACATAAAATAGGGACAAGAAGTGTTTAAAGTGTTTAAATGTTAGTTCAATCAGCAAACTGTTTACAAACTTATGACATGGATTTAAATTATTTAAAAAATTTTTTTAAGTATTTGACCTGAAATATTATGGCATGTCCTTGAGATCAATTCACAGAGGAGACAGTGTCAGGCATGTACCAGGGACTACATGGCCAACCAGGCTATTTAGAAAGTCCCCGGCCGTAAGAGAACTTGTTACAGAAATCAAGGCAGACACCTGAGGAACAACAGCTAAGGTTGTTCATTGGCCTTCAAGCTCTTACATGGGCCATAGTTAAGTATGTACCCCATGTATACACATTAGTACACACACACACACACACACACACACACACACACACACATCCACTCGTGCACAGCCTGCAAGGGATAGAGACAGAATGAACTAGGGAATCTGGCATGTTCATCCTTCTACAACTTTATCCTGTTCTCAGAGCCCCATCCAATTAGATGACTGTGGATCTATGGTTGAATCCACTGTGTTGATTTGTCCACCATAATGGTCCATGAAGGCAGTGGGAACATAGATGATGAGTAGGAGTTCAGAAACCCTGTGAGTATGTACAGTTAATGAACACACCCAGACCAGATATCAGGAGCCAGATGAAAATTATATCAGACTTATAAAGTTTTGGGGGACTGAGAGTAGGAACAGCCAGAATGGGCTAAGGTCATTGGCTGAGAGCTTAGGGTACTAAAATGTCTCATTAGCCTGGAAAAAATTTTAAGAATCTTGGGAGAGATTCTTATCAGGAGAAAGAAAACTGATCCTATAATCTAACTAAGGCTATGTGACATTCTTCAGGCAGAGGCATGTGTGAAGGCTTAGGATTCCAAAGGCAAGGTCAGAGGAGAAGCCCCATAAATGAACAGAGTATCCCATATTTCCCATAATATACCGAGGCCAGAGGCTATGTGATCATGGTGGATTTTGACTTAGATTAACAGAGTTTTCCCACAGTTCATATTTTAAAATATTTCTCATTGTGTTACAAAGAAGATTTTGATATTGTTCATATTTTATTCATTTTAATTATAGGAAATATAAATGAGAAAAAATGGGGAGAAACAATACCCTTTACCAAGGTTTATCTACTAATATTATTTCATAATATTTATGTATTTTCCGTGTTCTTTTTAGATATTTAAGTATAAGTTATAATAAATCATGGATGTTCAAACCTAATAACATCAATGCGTACTTTCAAAGAGCAGAAATTTTTTCCTAACATATTTATAAGACAACTTGGAATTTCAGTAAAATTAATATACAGTTAATATTTAAAATTATTTACTATACAGTCTTTATTTCAATTTTCTCAAATGATCCAAATGCTGACGGCCATGCAGTAGGAACAACAAATGGCTTTAGAACTCATGGAATACGACCCACAGCTTACCATATTCACATGGGTGAGCCTCTGTATGGCAAGGCCCTGAGGAATATGTTTCCTGAAGACAACGCTATTATGGAGTTCTGACATGCTTACTGCACTCACGACCCTCTTAGCCTAAGAATTTTATGCAAACTTTAAGAGGGTTTCCATTCCAGTGTCTCTGGCACTCAAAATAATAATGTTTGATCTCTTTCAGGTATTGTTGCTGAATCAGATCAATGATTCAACCATCACCCTAGGACAAAACTTAGAAATGTACATTTTGGATAATGACCACGGCCATTCGAACACTTTCAGAAAAATAAAATTGTTAGTAAAATTAGATTGAGATGTTTTTACTACTGGCTCTGATGTAGAAAATTTTAGGAAACAATATGAGGTTCAGAAAGGCACACTCATTAGTCAAGCTATGGGCCTTTTTTATGGTCAGGGAACAAGAACAATGGCAGCACTGGCTGATGTGACTCTCGCTCAGGCTGGACTGGCGATAATTTATCTCTTATACCCATTTTTGACCTCAGCTTCCTGATATAATATATTAAGAATTGCTGGTGAGTAGCTATGCATTTTGAAAACTTAAGTTAGCTATGACTGATTCATCTGGTTTTAAGACATTTTTGCCTGATATGACTGATTCTTATATAAAAGTTTAGATTTGTGATTCTTTTAAAATTATTTCAAGATTACTTTTAAAGATGAGTAATAAATTATTACTCCTTTGAGACCACAAATTGGTGCCTGCCAGTAAAGAAAACTAGCTGATAAGACTACCTTGCTTGCTTAAACTTTATTTATATATAACAAGTTATTTCGTTACAGATGTTCTCAGAATTGATTATGGTTTCAGACTTGACTGTGTTTGATTTCGACAGGCAACTACTCTGTAGGGGGAAGAATCATGGCTCTTCGAGGAACTTTGCCACACATCATTGCCTTGCTCCCGGTGTTACAAGAAAAGCTTTCACTTTCCTCCCACTGTTGTTAGCTGTGGGTTTGTCTTCTGTGGCCTTTATTGTGCTAGGAATTCTTCTTCTGCCTAATCTGCTAACTTTTTTAATCATGAAAGAATGTTGAACTTTGTCAAATAATTTTTCTCTAACTCAAACAGTTTCAAATAAAGGCTATATTCTTTTAAATGTCATATGATAGTCTTTGTGGACTTATTTTTCAAAGAGACTTTTTTTGTCTCTCTCTCTCTGAAGGAAGAGAGCTAGTCCACACACTAATCCACTTTCTAATTAGCATGTTATGAGGGTAGTTAATGTATCCTGTGTGTCAGAAAGAGGCTGCTGAGGAGGGGTGTGCTCTCAAGTAGCTCATATTACAGGAAAGATGTAAGAAGCCTATTTGAGAGAAGAACTTACTATTATCCTGTCATTTTACTAAAGATCAATTAAAATATATGACCTTTATACTGTGATGGCTGACTTAATATGAAAATATTGATATTTCAATATGAGTTGAAGATCTTGTCCATAATCTCTGTAGATAAATAGTGAAATTACAATCAAACCCATCTTTCTCTCAAGTGATTTATTGTTGGTATTAAAAGGTTAAAATTAAAACCATATAAAGAGCAGGATTTCACATTTATAATTGCAGTATTTCCCCTTTGAATACTTCTTTCTGAATACTAATGTGAAAGGGTGCTAAAGAAAAAATCAAGTTCAGTAATGAAATTCTTTAAGTCTTTTAAAACATAGTCAGGAGAAATAAATGTCTAGACACAGAAGAATGGGTAGTGAAATGGGGGTGACTTATATTCTTACACGAATATACCATATTTATTTTTACAGTTTGTGTGGAAGTATTGTAAGGCAGTGTCTTCAGAGAAAAACTTTCACCAGTATCATGAAGTCAGTTAGGTCTAGTTTTGAAAGTCCATGGAAATGGGGCCTGTGGGGTGTTGGTATTCCATCCTAGACGTAGAGAAAGGGAGAGTCATTGCACTCTCATCTGATTCTTTGGCCACTTCTCTAGACATTTGTTTTCAATTCTGATCTAATTGCACATGGTGCAGAGGTCTTAGGGAGAAATTAGTGTACATAGTCAGAAATACATATGGAAGTGATGTCAACCTATGTAAGTATGGAATAGTATTATCCATGTGACTGCCTTAGGGACACCCATGTTTGTAACTTTTTACTACCTCTTCACCCATGTGCTATAAGTAATTCCAATAAGGTCATAAGTTTCCCATGGTGAACTTTGGTGAAATAGTACCTGGGTTTTCATTGGGAGCACATGAGAAGGCAATTGTCATCTTTTATGTCCCTAGTAGAGAATTCTTGTGATAAATGTAAATTGTCTTTGTGCAAGTAGTTTATGAGCTAAAAATTGGACACCTGAATTGTGTGGGCACTATTTCTGGATGACCAAGACATTAACTGCCTAATAATTTGTAGCTTAAGTCTATATTACCTCTTCCACCTGTGAGAAATGATCTCTAAACTTAGAACCTGGATACAATAGATTTATGTCTAGAAAATAAGAGATAAAAGTAGCATATTGTGATGGCAAATCATTGTTGTCACCATGATACACCTAGAAGGTTGGAAACTCACTTGAAGAGTTGCCACATCAATTGACCATTGGCCATATATGACAGGTTTTTTACTAATTGGTGCAGGGGAGTTATGTCTACTGTGACCTACCTGTGACATTCATAGGCACTTAGGTCTAAAGATGTATAAGAATGTGAACCTAGGAGAAATCCACTAAGCAGATTTATCCATGGTTTCTGCTTCTGTTCCTGCTTGACTTTAACTTGGATTTGTTAAGTGATAAACTAATACCTAAAAATGTAAATTTAAATAAGCATTTTTTTCTTCTAAATTGCACTTCATTATGATATCTATCAAAGCAATGGGAAAGCAAATTGGGAAACATATACTGAATTTTTTTATATGGCAGGCTTCACTGAAGCTTCTTATACAAATGTGTGTGGTAGATATCCATAGGACCACATGGTTGAAGAATCTGAGATCAAGAAAAAGGGGTGGCATGTCAAAGGATTACAGGCCTACTTAGCTCTTAGCTGTGTCACACTCCATTTTCCTGTTTTTTTCCTTTTCTTCTCTCTCCCTCTCTCTCTTTTATTTTTCCTATAGAAGGATTTAGTATCTGATGTAAAAGTCCCAGGATAACTATTAGTGAACCCTTTTGCAAATGTCTTGCTAAAGCTACAAAGTTATCACCAGAGAACAGCCTGTATGCTGGTGGATATTGTCAGGCGGCTTTTGTACAGTCTCAGAGCAAAGTCCAGTCTGATGCTGAAATATTGTAAGAGAGTAGAATGTGCATTATGTTGTTCAAACTGTTCATGTATCCATTATCTAATTTGATCAGCAATGGATTTCATTAAAAAGAAAATCTTTTTTACTAAATAATTAATTTGATTTGCTTTCATTAAGCTAATGGAAAGGAGTTGAGTACAGAGGATAACATCAAACTCCAGCAGACTAAAGCCCTGGCTAGTTAATTCATTCTGTTGCTTTTGAACTCCTTTTCAAGTTCCCTCAAAGGGATCATATTAAGCTGTACTGTGGGGGATGGCTCGAGTACCTCCACCCTGCAGCCACCCAGGGGCTGCCTGCTACTTGGTAATTGGCCCAAAGTTTGCATGTCAGTCTTGACAGCTCCATCTTCATAGTAGGATGGTGCTTAATTTCAAAGGAAAAGGAAAAGCAGGCTGGCAAGAAGTTTAGACATATAAGAGCTGATGCCCTTTGGTGGCAGCTGTGTGGTGGAGCTGTGAAGAGGGAGACAGCATTGGCATTTAGGAACACAGTGCCCTTGTGCGGAAAGAATTGTATTTTCTCCAATTGTGTCTGTAACGTGGATGCTAGCAGATCCAAGAGCTAAAAGGATGCACTTACAGTTTATGTGGATGTTTGTGTTTGACAAACGTTTTTCTTATGCTATGTGAAAAGACAGGAAAAAAAAGATAGTAAAGAGAAAAGTAAGAAAGTGAAAAAATTAACACAAATGTCCTTTGTGGTTAGATGGTTACTTTGTAGCAATTGCATACCTTCCATGTGTCTTAACATCTATGTGAACATGCTCACTTGTCATCTATCTGGTTTTAGTGTAGTTAATTTTTAAAGGAGGTTAGCAACACCATAACACATCTGATAACAGATGGACTCAATGTGGGCAGACTAGAACGGTGTAACACAGCAATGGAGGAATTGCTAGGTTATATCAAGGTTCCAGAAACTTGGTCAATATTTCCAATCTTGACAAAGAATGAACAAGTTTAAATCACACTAACCACAATTATTTTGGTTCATCTGAATAATTTATTTCACTACTTGGGCCACACTATACAGAGTGCCCAGTATTTTTTGCCAGTCATTCAGGTCAAGGAAAGGATCTCGAAAAAGCATTAGGAATACAGTAGTTCAGTTGTGAGGTTTCTTTGAGGCATGCTCATCAGTTGACTTCCTTTTAGTAGTTTCGCAGAATTGTTTTTATTACTTTCTAATGCCATCCACTGTAAGAGTGTTGTGTCTACTCCCTGTGGAGTAAGAAGTTCTTAATTCTAGCATCTTCTCTCTCGATAAATGGTGGTTTGTCCCTAAACAAATTATGTAAACTACCTGAACAGTTGCTGTAGAATGGAGAAGTTAATGGCCTATATATTTGACTTTTAAAGGCTTTGCAGAAAATATGTGTGCAGTAAGGACTCTGGGGCACAAAATGCAGGAGTTTTTCAATAAATGGTGTCTAGTCTAACTCCCTCATAGTCATCATCACCTTGAAATTTTTACTATAATTTCATATGTACCTTTATTAGAGTTTCAGGTTCTACTTTCCTCTTTGAATATGAGACATTCAAGTTATTCCCTAATGGAACCATCAATAACCTAAAGCACAATGTATAGGAATTGTAAACCTAATTCTTAGAGGGGCATGCCTTGAAAGCCTTCGAGTAATTATGAAGAACACATACATACACTCATGTGGGGCCAGGGAGTCATAGGATGAGGTAAGGGGTAGAGCCGGCCTGGTGTACAGAGTGTGGTCAAGACATGTTTCAAACCTCATAAATCCCTGAGATTGGCAGGAGTAAGATCGTCCCACCCCTCCTGCCCTGGTCTGTCTGTCCTGGCACACTATAGCTCTGTGTCCCCTCCTTTGTCCACTAGTGGAGGTGAGGACTTGGTTACATTACCTCTCCCCTTATAAGATCATGTCCTGCCAAAACTGGAATTTCTCCTCATGTAAATGGGGAATCCCCAGTGGCCTGGCCCTCTTCAACGATGTACACTCACCCCCAAAGGCTTCAATAGTCTTTATTCCCCCTATTAAGATGATATTAAGATGACCCGTCTCACTGAAGCTGCTTCCAGAGTCTGTTCTCCACCTGCAATCTCCTTCCCATCCAGAAGTCCAGCCTCTCAAAATCCACAAGTTTTAATTGCACGCCAATCATGTTCTTACAGACAGGGAAGCAGATCCTGAATGTACACCCATGATTGGTGAGAGACTCCACAGTCAGTTTTGATTATTTGACGATACTCTCTTTCATTGGAACATATTTAACCACACCTTCCCATTCACTTTGGAGATGGAACAGCTAGTATATATACACACCCTGCCTCCTTTGTATGTACCACATTTTAATCTTTACAGGCTATTTGACATTTAGTAATTTCAATTTTACAAGTTAAAATACAGAGGTAAATGAAGTTAATTAAATTGTCTTGCTTCATACAGTTATAAAGTATTTGATCTAGGACTTAAATCTTAGGGCAGCTGAATTGCAATGCCCTTCTGGTTATGACACTGTCCTAGTCAGAAAGCACAAACTATTAACCTTTGTGGTTTTGGTAATGTATTATTCAATTTTTTTATCCTGAAGATTAAAGATGTTTCCTTTTGATTGATGCCAAGCCATACTTAAATACTCTACATATTACTTTTTACTTCAATGAGAAACAAAGCCTACCTGGGTAGTATCCAGGAAGTAGAGAATAGTTGAGAAAGATTTTTAAACTTAAGATTTACTGAGACACTGGCCAAAGTAATAACCTAATTTTCCCAAATTATCACTAAAAAGCTGATGGAAATAAACATACAATAAATGTAATTGCTATCAATAATAATTTAGCTTGATTTAATTACTTAATTTGTTCCAAAAAGTCATATTTTAGCATCTCTTCCTTTGGTCTTATTTTGAGATCTGTTTGTGCCAAAGAACCAGAATCATAATGGATCTTTTGACTTACTTTTGGCAGGACTAATCAGTAATAGTTCACAAATGGATGTTTCCTACCCACTTCCTTAAATAAAAGAGAGTTTTATACCATTTTAATGATAATACAAAACTCCTAGATGAGTGGTTTGCTCCTCACACAGAATAGTTTGTGAAGTTGCCGATTGTAAGATTTAAAGGACATATGGTTTTTCCCTCTGGTGCAACTAAATCATGACACAGCTTTGATTGAAATATCAGGGATGAGCTGAGAAAATCATGTCTAGACAAGTATTACATAAAATCACTTATTCTTTTGTTATGCAATATAAGCTGGTCATTCTACCCTTATACTAGAGAATATACAAAACACAATCCCTTACACTATAGAAGTTACAAAGCTGAGGTAGTAGAAGTTAATTATAGACTCCAGTAATTGTTTCGACTAAAATATATAACGGCAATAGAGGAGCATAAGGGCAAAATAATGAATTTTGGAGTGCGATATATTTGTCTTGAATTTCGTTTGAAATTTTCAGCTATAGTAAATAAGGAGTGCTCACACTCACAGAGGAGTTAGCACACTTTTCACTAACACTGCATGGAGTTATTTATATTAAATAGACAGTGTTATTTTGTAATAAATGACTTGATTGGAGTAGCATCTAGTGCTGGTTGAGGTCTTAGTGTGAATGTAGATAATATATTTCAAATAAGAGGAGGAGATGGGATATGAAAACATGACTACTTAAGTTAAAGTCTACACTTTAAATCATTTATTCCAATTAAAACTTCTAGGTAAACGAAGATACAGTTGTCTCTAATAGTACAGAGGATGGACTAACCAATCTCACATAGGCAGATTTACAGCCATCTGTAATGGTTATAAGAGAATGGGACAACTAACTCAGGGCTTAAGAAGGTTTCTACAGGTTTCCCACAGACACTGCTTTGTAAAACATGAGTCAAAATATCTAACCTACTCCTTGAACACAGTAGGTGATTTGTAAATGTTTGTTTCCTTCTGTACCAAATTTCATTTCCAAAAGATAATCCAAAAAGTGGAAGACTGTGGGCTGCTTCTGGGAGTGTGACAGGGGTTTAAACACAGGGTTTCTCAAATCTAGCAGGAATGGAAATCATTTGGATTGAGAGCTCTAAGTGTAGATCCTGACTGAGCATCTCTGGGGGTGAGAGCAGGGCTGAGATTTTGCTGTGCTAATAAGATCCCAGGAGAGCTACACTGTTCTTATACAAGTACATTTTCATCAACAAAATTTGTATTGTTCGAAATTTTATCCTTTGTGTTGGGTTAAGTAGTTCCAGGTTTAACTTCCTGCTTTGCTTTAACATCAAATATAGAACAGGTGGTTCCATTGTCACAGGTGTGTTTCCACTGTCACAGGTGTATCCATTGTGCCAGGTTGGACTCCATCCCAGAACACTTGGTGCTCATTATTCAAAATAACAATCGAGCGAGAGAAAAACCTTTAGAATTTTCTCAACTATGTTAGAGAACATCCATAAATTAATAGACAACTTATTACATTTTATAGTCTATTACCAAAATCCATTCTGTTGTCAAATACTTACTATTTGAAAGTCTACTTGATCTTTAGCAATAGGGACTAGAACAGATAAGGATATGTCGCTAGACAACATACAGATCATGGGGAAAGGCAAGCAGGAATTAATACTGCATGCTGATATTGTGATTGTGCTGATCTTTCCTATTATGGGAAAGAAGTTCAAAGCTCATAAAAGTGATATTGTTTTTCCAAATAATTTGATTAGAATTTAAAACACAGACTCAAATAAAAATTTCCCATTCCACATTCTAAATTTACTTGCAACATTTTTTTTTTTTTTTGCAGTCCTGCTCACTATCCCAAAAGACAAAGTGATTTCTAGTCTGAAAAACATGCTGAGATTGAAATCCCTTAACTTAAAACTTCAAGCATCAAGCATCGCATACAAAATATCATATCCCCTAAACTGAAATTCTTATGGAAGAGTATTATATAGGAGCAGTAGACTGCTGGATTGTAGTGATGGATTAGTGACATGATATAGAAACAACAAAAAGTTTAGTCGGCTTTGGCATTCTGTCCAGTTTGTAATATCTTAGACACTAAGAACAAATAAAGCCACATCTGCCTGAAGGAACATGTGAAGTGACTGGTTTAGAAGTAACTATGTGCAGAGTAGGATTAAAAGGCCCCCCATGGTGTTGCTCCATCACAGCTATTGCCTTCTCTAAACTCACCATCTGTATGAGCACAGTACATACAACAGGGGCTTCTGTATGCCTTATGACACAGAGAAATTAGAGAATTTGATAGGGAATATCTCAGGGAAGAAACACAAAAGGAATCATACCACAGAGAAAATGGATGTGAGTATATTTAACACCATGGCCCCAGAAATGAGGAGGTGCCTCTTTCATTAGTGACTCAAAATTTTAAACTGTAGCAATTCATGCTGAAGCTGCCAGCCCTTTGGGACCACTTCTTTCTTTTTATACCTAAGTTATCCTTGTATGTATGTTACCCACATGTCAAATGTGCCTTTTAGCTTTTATGTCTTATAAGTGAAGTTATAAGAAAAGGGAAGGGTGTTTTGTACCTGCATAACCAAAGACATCATTGCCATAATGCACATTGTGGAGGTAAATTTGCAACACTGACCAAACAAACTCAAACTATGAAAGTCCTTATAGCATCTGTAGATCTCGTGCTGGAATTGATGCAAAAAAAATGGAATGCTTAGGATATCAACTAGTAAAGAATGATTATCATAGATTGAAGTTATAAGAAAAATTGGAAGATATTAGGGACATTCAAAGACAGTTCTAAAAGATTCTGTAGTTATATTTTGACCTTTTTCAATATTTTAGGATTTTATACAATATTTATTTATTTATTTTAGATTTTGTGGTGTTAGTATTTTGGGATTTTAATATTCAAGATTTTTATGTTTAAGATTGCATCTTTTAAGAGTAGGTACTGAGCCAGATATTTTGCACCTTGAAGGTAAAACTAATAAAGGTAAATGAAATGTCCTTCACACCCTCTACCCATGTCTGCCTGGGCATGCCAAGAAAACATCTCCTGGTCATTGTGCTCAACCTACAAGAATGTCAAAATTACTTTTTCTCTTGATCCATTTAAAAGTCTTAATATAGTAAGAACATGTGCTCATTTTTTTATTATTGAATCTCCTCTCCCTTTAAACTTTATTTTATTTATCCTACTTTTTGAAAGTAAATTTTCTTAATATATTAATTACAACCCCAATTTCGTATACTTTTGCCTTTTTTTCCACATTGAGATTGCTTTGGAAGGAGTTCTTTAAAATACTATTTGTCAATCCACACTCTCCTTTCTGATTAGCTTACTGGTTGACCCTAGGGACTACTGAAATTGTAGTTAGCAAAAGGAAAACAAATTCAAACTTGATGATAGTTTAGACTACAGAGACAGATCTTGTAAGTAGGCAAATATATACATACTTGCCTACATACACACATACATACATAATATGCTGGTATAAATATTTATTTTTATCACTGAGAGTTTACCTCTACTCTCTACTGTTGTATATTTTGGGTTCTCTCTCTTTCTCTCTCTCTCTCTCTCTCTCTCTCTCTCTCTCTCTCCCTCTCCCTCTCCCTCTCCCTCTCCCTCTCCCTCTCCCTCTCTCTGCCTTTCTATTTATTCTAAATTCTATTCTAAGTTTCCCTTTCATGTTTTATACCTTTCTCCCCTTGCTTTCTTTCATTTTCTTTACTTGACATGGCCTGCCTTACCCTTTTCTCCCTTCCTCCTTCCTTCCCCCAATTATGTTCTCTTCCTCTTCTCCATCCCCATATTTGAGATGTGAACAATGGATTACTATGTAAAGTATTACAGTGGATTTCTTGAAATAAGGACCATATTCTATCCTATGAAGAACTGATATAGTCAAATACAGCAACCTGATAACAACCAGATAACATTTCATACTATTGATGTTATCTTAGGCAAATAATTTTTTTCACATTTAATTTGCATATCCATAAAATTGAAACAATAATACAATTCTCAAACTTCAAATACAAGCCTAGGAAATATCCTGAAAACTGTCACGCGCACAAGTAATCTCCCTCCCCTGAAGGAAGACAATGCTTGGACATTGGATCCAAGCATGAATTCTGGCATTCTTTTAAGGTTTTGCCTCCATAAATCAGTATGGCTCAATCTAGCATTAGATGATAAAATACCCATTGTAGGTGATTATTTTTCATTCTTTGTTATTTCCAAAATGCCTTTGGCTGCACTTCAATGGGTAGATGCTTGGCATATAGTATATTTTTGGAGTTGAGCCAAGAATGGAACTAGATCAACGAAAGATTAGGACTTCCCTGTGAGATGGGTCACAGCCTTTCCCACATTCTCTGTATAGCTTCTGAAACAAGGAAAGTATCCAGGCTGGAGGCTCTGCTGATGAGACGGTGTTGGCAGCATTTCCCTCTAAGCTAGAAACTAGAAGAAAAGACTGCCTGACCAGCTGCCATCCACAACTTAGAAAACTTGAATATTTAAGCAATTATAGGTTTCCCATGGCGTTCCCAATGCTCTTTTCAAGTGTAACACTTAAAAAAGAAAATCAGGCAAACAAAAGGCTCATGAAAAAAACTCAGTGCTGAAACTCCACCTCACAAAAAGAAAAAGAAAATGAAAGAAAAAAGAAAGAAAAAAAAGAAAAAGAAAAAGAAAAGATCAGCAGAACAACATGTCTGTACATATTTTCCTCCAGAAACTTCCATGATACTTTGGAGCCACTGCTGCTGGCAATTCCTGATGATGTGATGTTATTGAGGGACACATGGATTACTCCCAGATTTCTGCTGAGTCTACAGAATTGTCCTTGTAAAATTTATCCTTTCCTAGGTTTGAAAATCATTCTGTTTGAGGACATCCATAATGTTCTAATTCTGACTTGACTATTCCAGGCTGTCTTGCAAATCCACCCCTTTTGAAATGCCTTATGAATCTCTATCAAGTACTGAAGTTTATTACAGAAATGAAACTTGCATTTCTCATCTCGACTCATCCCCTTTCTAAATATGCTTCCTTAGTGAAATACACTTATCACCACATAATCCTTCCAGCAGGAAGGTAAACAGATATAGCCTTCTTTAAGATAGGGGAAAACATAAAAACGCGAGAAAAGCATTTGGTCATAAAGCTAAAAGGCTAGCCTGTAAAAGTTATCCGCTTATCTTTTCCCCGTCCTGCTCCCAAAGGACAACTCTGAAACTAATTATTTATTAATAAATGCCTAGGCCGAAACTTTGGACCATTCTCGATTTTAACGTATTTAACCTATTTAAACTATTTTAAGTGTAAACATAAAATAGTTATCTTTCCTTCAGTCCCTGCCATTTCTCTCTTCGTGTCTCCTCACAGCAACTCTGAGTTCACCTACCTGTTGGTTTACATCAATCCTGTCTGTTTATGACCTAGGCTCTTCCTTCATCTCCTTTTATTATCATACTGTTTCCCAGAATCCCCTCTCTTCCTGCCACTATTCCTCCTCCTATTTCCTGCTTCAGCTCATTGGCCATAGGGTATTTGATTGACAGGTGATACTCTAAGAGCATCTCTTCTGATAGTATCTATCAGGATAGAAAGAGCACAGAAAGTGCAGCGTGGGTGTGGACTCACCAATGATGTCCATTTAAAGGATAGTTGTCTAAATGTCACCTTTGCCTTCCTGAAGCCATCCACTCTGCTTAGTAAAATCTATGACTCAAATAACTTAATGGGCCTGAAATTAGCTGAATTAATTTCTTTCCACTAAATTACATGATGATACTATTAGAGAATTATATGTGTGAATAATTTCCACCTATTTCTGGAACAAAGTCTTTACAGGTTTAAATAAATAAATAAATATGCCAAATTAGACATGTACTCTAGAATAACTACTTATTAAAAACTTTCTGTGATCAAAACATGCAATTTATGATTTCTACTCAAGACACAGCTATATCTAGGAGAATTAGCTATTTATAAAAAAGCAAGATATCTTAAAAGACACATAACACTCCCCCAACCTTCTTTTTGTCATTGTCTCTTCCAATACTCATGTTGAGGCAGTATATTATCTAATATGAATGATGTGAGAATATATATATATATACATATATATATATATATATATATATATAATGATGTGAGTATATATATATATGTGTGTATATATACATATATACATATATATAATATGTATATGTAATATATTTATGTATATGTATATAATATCATGGAGCTTTGTTTTTTTACACTGTAACTCAGCATAATAGTATTTTGCTCTGTGGAGGTAGTTGTCTTGGGAAATGTCCCTGCCATCCAGGATGGATACAATCTTCCTATTTAAAAATATATTTAATGGAAGCAGATATGAATATGACTTAAAGGCCCAAATTGATTTTATGAAGCACATAAATGATGTTGGGTGATATTTGTGATGTGCACATTTCATAGGTAAAAATATGCCTTTTAAGGGAAGAAGAGCCATGAAAAACTCAAAGGTTCTTTCCACATACAAGAAAACTAGTGGGTCTCTAGAACCAGACCATTTTCTGAATTTTCAACCCACAGATCACTGGGAAGCAAAAGGGATTACAAACCAGGCAGATTGGCATGTGCACTCTAGTCTATACAGTTTCCTAACTGGCAGCTGTGGGGAGATACAATCATCTCTATATCTTATTTTCTAGATAATTAAGCACATCCTAGAACTCTATTGCTGATAGCTGAGGTATAAATACTGACAATTGCTGCTAAGACACTGTTGCAGTTTCTATAACATAAAAAAAAAAAACTCATCTAGATGAATCTACTTCATTTCATTTTGTCAAATTCCCATGAGCTATGTTTTGGAGCTTAATGTACATCGATAACAAGCTATCAAACAATGGCTTCTCCTATTTCTAAAATAAAATGAATTTACTTTTAAGTAAAAGTTTCTGTCCGATACAGTGTTATAATAGATGCCTAGTTTACAAAAAATATAAGATAGTGTACACAAAAACAAAATGTTAGGCAGTGATATACAACTACTATGTACTGTACTAGTTAAAAACTATATTTATATAAATTTTAAGAAATGGGAAGATATATTGACAGAAATAATATCAATGGTTGTCAAAGGCAAACGGAGAAACCTGCGAATTGAGAACCATGAGGAAGTGATAGAATGTTTGAAACAGATATAATTGTGCTATGGTGGTATTGCCATGACCCTGCTGTTTGTATGCACTGTGAGACCCTAATGCTAGGAGAATGGAAACAAAGGCCAACTTATTCCTTATAAAGAACCTACAACATCCCAAGGTACAGAGACCAACAAAGTCCAACTTGGTAAACCAGTGAGTTTTATTGGGGATATTACTTAAAGGCAAACAGATCAGGAGTAACTTACAGTATAGCAAATTACTCAAACACAGTTGCATCACCAAAGCTCTCCACAGTATGGATAGAAGATCACAAAAGCTGGAAATGCAGATGGCATACCTCAACCTAAAGGCAGTTTAACAGTTAGGAGAATATCCACCCCAGGTGACTCAGTTGATTTGAACCTTTTTCAGGTAGCTTTCCTTGTCTCTGTTTTGCTATGAAGATTGGCTGATCACTAATATTTTCAGGCTAGCACCTATCTGAGAAGAACTCACAGAAATTCATTCTTGCGTGTGACCGACTCGCCAGCAAGAACTATGCTGCAACAGGCTACTTCTACACATGTTTATTGGGAGAGCTTGATTGCAGAGGCGAAAAGACCCCAAGCCCAGAACTGGTGCTGCTTATATAGGCCTAGGAGAGGCATGTCTCACACCCGGATTGGTTATGCATTCTACCTCATTTGCATGTTCCTCATCTGATTGGTTATTCTCTCTCAGTACCTCACAGAATCTCATTAACATACCTCATTTGCATGTCTCACATCTGATTGGTTATTCTCTCAGTACCTCATAGAACCTCATTATCATACCTCATTTGCATGTCTCACATCTGCTTGGTTATTCTTTCAGTACCTCACAGAACCTCATTATCATGCCCAGGCCAGGCAGTATCTTGGCAAAAAACTTAACTGCATATGTACACATTGGTTGTTTGCCCAAACTTATGCGTGGTGGCCAGCAGTAGCCAGCACCACTCTGCAATGGCACATGTGGCTTCCCACAATTCATAAATCCTTTGTTTGCTTGGCTAAAGAGAGGTCAAGTATCCCGAGCTTTTGTCCCCACCGGCAAGAACACACTCAGGACAACTGTAATCTTCTGCCGCAAAAAGCTTTATTGCTTACTTCTCAGGAGGAAGATCCTGAACCCAGAAAATGGCGCTGCTTATATAGCCCGCAGTATGACATTTCAGCACCTGATGTGGCGTGACAGCTCCTGATTCATTGCTCGTCCATCACCCCATTACTACGCCCCAAGATGGGCAGTGACTAGGCGTGAATTCACTCTTGCACTTGCGCATAAGGCTTGTTTACTAGTTAGGCGCAGTGGAAGCCAGCGCCATCTTATAATGGTGATTGCTCACGGCATGGCTCTCCACAGTCGAGTGAATCTATTCAGTTTTAGGAACTTCATAAACTCCAATTGTTGAGTTCTTGGTTTATTACTAAACTGAGGCATTCAAGACTTTATTAACTAAAGGAGCAGAAGAATTCTATATTTTCAAACTGGAACACTTCAAAGAATAAACTTCTCCCTAGAAGGATCAGGCACAACACAGGGGACTTGACTGCAGAAGCCCACTATGCCTTGAGACAATATTCACATGACTCAGATTCAACTTACTTCTCCTTGGGTACTGTTCGGATCTGCATTTCCATATTGTTTTTCTCTTTCTGCATTTTTCTGAGCTACCATTGCTGGGTTCCATTTTTCTTTCCATATGTTTTTTTTTTCCCCACAGCTCATACCAATGAGTCAAATCTTGCTCTGATCCAAGAATTATATATTCTCCTTAAAATGACTGCATTATTTGTATTTCTGACATTACCTGTTATGTTCTGATTTTATCAGTAAATTATTCAGACCTTTGTAAGCACACAGGTATTATTACTTAGCCAGTGATTAATTCTATGCCTCCTGTTTGATTGCACATGAGCGTTTGTGTGTGTGTGTGTATGTGTGTGTGTGTGTGTGTGTGTGTGTGTGTGTGTGTGTGTGTGTGTGACAAAACAGCAATTTAAAACATAACGTAACTTCATTTAGATTTTGTCATAGATAATCACTTAAGTGATTTTTACATGTTCTTTGCTAAAAACTCTGGTATATACAGAAAACAGGTGGGTTAAATTCAGATATTTTCTACAATAACTACTAGATACATGACTCTTACAATGTATTTAAACTATTTAACCTCTGACATGAGCCCATCTTTTCCATATTTGGGGAGTATTGAATATGTTAACTGTACCTGTTTCGTGTTTCCTAATTTCAACAGAGGAATCACAGAATGTGGTTCTCCACACCTGTGAGGATACTGCATTTTATGCTATAGATATTTATAGCTGTAGGATCTTTTTTTCCTTGTTTCCTCTTTTTTATTTTAATGAGCAAATACAGTATGAGGATGAATTATGGTATTTAAAAAGTTGTTTAGTTTACCTTCATTCCTCCCAAGTTTCCCCATCATCTTTTTAATCCTCCCACTCTTCCACATAGCTTCCTAGCTGCTCCAATGCCATATATATATTCTATTCACACTCCTCTTCCTTAATCTTTTCTCCACATCATTTTCTGCTTTCAATATCTCATAGTTTGTACATACCCCTATACCTACTCACATATAAATGTGTGGGAGGGCAGGGTCCACAAGATAGATTTTCTAGAATGTCCTTAAGTGAAAAGACTTGTTAGGATCACTTGCGACGTTGAAGCCCTGACAGGATTTTGATAAATTCCTTTCAAATGTTTTAAATTCAGTGTTGAATTTGCCAGAGTATTCATTTATTAATTATATTATAATATCTGTTTACCATTGAAGAGCCAATGGGTAGAAAACATAATGTATTGTCCTGTGGTTCATGTTCAACAATACAGATCAAAATGATTACTTCTTTGTGATATTTTATATTGGAGTGCTTTAATTCTTGTTGTAGAATTAAAGGCTGTTTATATAGAGAAAGGAGTCTTGGACATACATATTTAAATCTTATAAATAACTAAACATTTAAATAACAATTAAGAGTTTATCAAAAGGAGGAGAGTAGGGAGGGATATATAAATGTGGAGGGGTAAAGAGTTTAGAACTGAGGAAGGGAAAGGAAAAGGAAAAATTATATTAGGATTTTGAAAAAGCCTACTATTTTATAAACTTCATATGAACACATGTGAACATAAAAGTTTTGGAGTTATTCTACACAGAAGTTCATGCTGCTTTTCGAAGCCATGAGTTGCCAAGTAAAAAGACCAGAGCAATGTATAAAATACTTTGCTTGAGTTGCTGGACAGGGATGTTCTGAAGATAGCCCAAATAACTCAGTATGTATTAGTGTATTAGTCAGTGTTCTTTAAAGAAACAGAATTTATAGGCATGAATATATATATATATATATATATATATATATATATGCACACACACACACATATATATATGCACACACATATATACATATAAATGTTATTCTTCTTCTGAATATATATATTCATACACACACACACACACACACACACACACACATATATATATATATATGAATGAATGGCTTATATACTGTGGTTTCACCAATCCAATAATGGATCTCTACCAATTGAAAGTGTGTAAGAAGCCAGTAATTTTTCAGACAAGTCTCGATGTCTCTGTTGACCTTCAATATCTTCATTATTTTCTAGAATCACAAATAAGTAGGTTCTAATGCTAGTGAAGGAATGGAACTGTTAGGTAGAATGAAAGGAAGCAGGTAAAGAGAGACAGGTTTTCTTCCATGTCCTTTGTATTGGCAGCCAGCAAAAGGTGTGGCCCAGATTAAAGGTGTTTCTTTCCACTTCAAAACATCTAGATTAAAGGTTTATCTTCCCAGTTCAAAGATTTGAAATAGCAGTGAGTGTCCCCACTTCAAATATCCTGTGCCATTGTAATTTCAAATATATGATCCACTTTTTACTTAGTTAAGAGATTGCCATCAGTCTCAGAAGAGACTTTGAACTCTGGACTCTTCAACAGTGCTGAGACTGATGAGACTACCAGGAATTTTGAACTTGAACTGAATATATTTTTGCTTTATGATATGACTTCAAGCCTGTGGGGGTCAGGGAGGGGAATGTGGTGGAGCTGAATAAAAATGAAGCCCATAGGTTTACAAGGAGTGGCATTATTAGGATTATTCGAGTAGGTGTGGCCTTGTTAGAGGAAGTGGTCAACTGGTGGTTTGCTTTAAGATTTCAATGTTTCTTCCTCTTCCTGCTGACTGCAGATTGTGATGTAGAAATCTCAGCTACTGTTCAACACCATAGCTGCCTGTATGCCTTCATGGTTCCCACCATGATGGCAGGGGACTAAACCTCTGAACAGTGAGAAAATAGTTGAAATAGTTGTTGTGGTCATTGAGTCTCTACACAAGGATAAAACTTTAAATAAGACACAAGTCATTTGGGTTTTAGTTAATTCCAGATGTAGTCAAGTTGACAAAGAAGAATAACTTCCACACAATCTATTGTTACTGTTCTTGTTTCCCCACCAGAACTTGGTAGTAAATCCCTGTATGTTGCTAAAGATACCACATACTTTACTCATAACACATGAGTACTGAGTGATGGACATGAGTATATGGACAGCACAAATTGGAAGAGCTTGGTTATAAAATGAATAAAGTGGAAATGATGTTAGGAAATGGTAAGAAGGTGGACTTAGGTCTGAAAGAAGTTTTGCAAGGAGAGTTTTGGTAAAACATTATCAAAGTACATTGTATACATGTATAAAGACCTCAAAGTATTTATATATATATATATATATATATATATATATATATATATATATATACATATATATGCTAGTATGTTCCATTCTAGATATATAGGTAGAAGATATATGATTATTTCTGATGATGAAAATGGATACACAGTAGGTAGCTGATAGAATATCACCTTGAGATGGTTTGGTACTGGAACTATGTAATTCTATAAAAATCACAAACGTGAAACTTTGACTTTTAGTTTTATTGTCAATGTCAGACTTAAACTCTGTAACAAATAACTTTTTTTAAAAAAAGAAATATTTATAAGCTATCTAAACAATGGGTTATTCATAATAGGCAATAAAATATGAAGAGAGTAATTATCACCTATTCATTGTATATTTACAGGAGTATTTTGCAAATAGTTTCTCCATTTTAAGTGCCAGTATTGTTTTTGCTATCATTCTTTTCAATTCTACATTTGTAACTCTCAGCAAGAGTCATTCTTGTAAAGAGCAACTCAGTCAAAGAAGGAAAAATTATGTGTTCCTCAAAGTTAGAGTCTTTTGTTACAAACAAATATATATTAACTATACAAAGAATACACACACACACACACACACACACACACACTACAAATAAAAACTAGGCCTCTGTAACCACAATTCTCTTGAGCTATTTAATCATCCAGTCATCAGGAGGATCATGTGAGGTCATTATTGATTAGCTTTTAAAAAGCCTCATAATTGTATCATATTTCCTGTTTGGCAGCTATTGGGTCATCCCATCCCCCTTAAAGATCAGCAGTTATCACACATGTGTAATAGCCAGTTCAGGCTACACCCAACTGAGCTGTTGTGTAATTTCAGACTTTGAAGTGTATATGTTTTCTTTGTTAATGGTGATATTTTTGTTAGTGTTTGAGGCTGTTTTAATGCCTTGTTTCCTAGGTGTCATATTCTCTGTTTATTTGTAGTTGATAGGATTTTCTGCATGGTTCTCATGAACACATTAACAGGAAAACAGTTTTATTTTCAATGGCATTTAATGTATGTAAGGCAATTAATTCAAGTCAGACTCAGTTTGAATCTGAACCATTAGTGCATTAACTAACAAAATTAGTAGGGGGGGCATTTTACAGAAAATAATTCAAATACACCCAGGCTGAAGAGACAAAATTCAGTTAAGGACTTTATTGCAGATATCCGTGAATTATTTTTGTTTTTATATATCACAAAGGGAAATCAAATTACACACCAAACATAACTAAATAAATAAATAACCATAAACTTAAGTATTTTAGTGGCTAAATAATTATATAAAATATTTTAAACATGGTATCATTCCCACAGAAGATTATTTTCCCTTTGTATCAAAGGAAGGAACAAGAGATGGGGAAAAGGAGAGAAGTTCCTGAGAGAGAACTATCTTTGCGCTATCTTTGTGTGTCAGGCTGACAAAGGGTCAGTTGTGCTAACTAGTTTTATGTCAACTTGGCAGAAGCTACAGGAATCAGAGAGGAGGGCAGCCCAAATGAGGAAATGCCTCCATAAAATTAGGTTACAGCCAGTCCTATTTCCTTCATTAGTAATTGATATATGGGGGAAGGACTATCCCATTGTGGTGCTATCATTGGTCTGGTAGTCCTGTGTTCCATGAGGAAGCTGCATCAAGCCAGTAATCAGAACTCCTCTGCATCAGCTCCTTCCCTATTTGAGTTCCTGTCCTGACTTCCTTCAATGATGAATAGTGATGAAGCAAAAGCAAAGTAAACCCTTTCCTCCATAACTTGCTTTGGTCATGATGTTGCACAAAAGTGAATATTCTCTTCAGCAATGAAGAGAAACAGAACACAAATCCATGTACATTTATTCTTACCTTCCTATGTGGCTTGATAGATATATTAAACAAACACCATTCTGGGTGGCTTCTCTGCCTCATTGTCTTGAGTAATACATGATAGACCTCTGTGTATTCATCTGTTTTCCACTGCACATACATACTTGATCGACCCATGACCATCTGTCCTGTCATCAAGATATTAATGTATGTTAAACATTGCAGACAGTAAGAACACAAGAGTAAAGAAAAGATAGAATCTATAACAGCTAGCTTAGTAGAGTCACTCCAACACTTGCCCAGTCCCAAGTCCCAATGTGTGCCTCTTAGTGAACTCTATACACTTATAATTGCCATTCTGAATAAATGAGGGTTCACATAGCACTCTCACCTATACTATGAAGATATTTATATTCATTAATCACACACATACAACAAAAGAGACAAACCTAGATAAAAAAAGATTTATATTCTGTTTCATGACATTCCATCACGTAATACTCCTCCTGGGTCATCTTTCTAAACATTATATATATACTTACACTCATGTAAATTTATCCTTATATGCCAATCTCAGCTAATGATTTCTACATGTATAAATAAGTATTTGTAGGGGTTATGTGTGGTTTAAGAGAAATCAAATTTCAATATGTGATATAATATAACTTCGTCAAATGCATTGAAACCACCAATGATAGAAAGAGCTGGCCATAGACAGGGTATTAAGAAACTAAGGCCAACAGAGTAAAGAAGTTGGATTTTTCTTTCTTTTTTTTTTAATACAGCTCAAGATTTAAGTTATTTGAGAAGGAATTATTTGAAAGCAATGGAATATATAACATTACCAAATTTACTGGAAGATGGTACATGATTTCCTTCAAAAGTATCTCTTTGATTGTCATGGAACAATGGATTGTAATTCTAAAGACAACAGCATGGGCTACTATATACTTATGCAGAGAAGAAGTTCCCGTTAAAGAATGCTCCAGCTACTGTTTGGACATTCCTGGCATTGTTGTATATATATGACTATATATATTCTTAATTTACCTTTCAAATACTTAAGTGGCTATAGGGATGGTAGACTCCTTTCCTCCTTTCATGTCTAAAAGGAGGGAAAAGGCCAATATATCGCTTAACTATTTGCTCTGAGACATCAAGTGTGACGAAAGTCCTTCTTTGAGTTTTAAAACATTTTACTTCTATGACTTCTCATTCTCCTAAATTTTTTCTTATGAGACCACCTCAGGAATAACTTATGCATACTATAAACTTTAGGGTAGAATCAAAAGTAATAAAAAATATGTCTATTGGCAAAGACTCCTTTGAGGGCTGTTTATTCAGTGACAAATAAAACCCATTTTAAAACATCATATTTTGTGATGAACTCAGATTTCAAACAACTGCTTTATGTTAGCTATAAAGATAAAACTTTCCTCTCTCTTTTCAGCTGGGGAATGTGGTAACTCAGTCTCTGAAAGTATCACGAATATTCATCTTTTAAGTTGGCTTTCCTCACTTTTATTTTCCAGTGGCTGAATGTGTCTGAACTGTGCAGAGGTGAGGGAGAAAGGACAGGTGGGTGTTACATGGCACAGATGCAGACTGTAGGTCTGAGAGTGAGAGCATTTCCAGGTGGTCAGTATCTTTTTGTAGTAGGAGAATCAGGTCCATTTCTATCCTGGTTTGACTAGTAGTTTGATCTTAGGAAAGTTACTTTACTTCTCTAAATCTCACTTCCATTATTTTATAAAAGAAGTTATTCAACCAAAAATATCTCTTTCTAGATTTGCATTTATATTGTTTCCATTTGTTCCTTTTTCTCCAAGTTTTCTATAATTATTGAAATAATCGATTTAGAAGAAGCATGCTGAATGCTAAAAGGTTCACTAGTCCCTATCACTTCTAATTTGGCAATAAGGCCTTACTTTCATAGAACAGAGCCTTTCCCTATAAAAGTAAGACTTAATCCACATTTAATCACATTAAAATGTGAAATGTTGTTTTAACAAAATTTCAGTTATTCAATTTTACCAATAAAGAAGCAGGAGTCAGTTGCTGGGGTAAAAGCTGGTGACCTAAAAAGATAGAGAGAAAGAAACCTGCTGACCTTCTCCTTCAGCCATTGTCCCAAAGTGAAGTTCTCCCTCATGCCATCTCAAGAACCCTTCAAACTCAATGTCCCTTCCTTCTCTGTGTCTTGCTATTCCTCCTCCTCATTTCCTCTTACTTCCTGTTTTCTTCCTATGTTCACTCCTTGTCAACTGTTTGCTTCCTATGCCAACTGACCTATGGTTGACTTTACTTAATCCTGTTTGCAATAAACAGAAAGCTCTTGGACTAGCTGAAGGGGTTTGCAACCCATAGATAGAACAATATCAACAAACTAGACCCCTCCCCCCCAGAGCTTCCAGGCGCTAAACCACCAACCATAGAGTACACATGGAAGGATCCATGGCTCCAGCCGCATATGTAGAAGAGGATGGCCTTGTCAGACATCAATGGGAGGAGAGGCCCTAGGTCCTGAGAAGGTTCAATGGCCCATTGTAGGGGAATGACAGGGCAGGGAGGTACGAGTGGGTAGCTTGGTGGGAGATCACCCTCATTGAAGCAGGGGATGGGAGGATGGGATAGGGGGTCTCCTAAGGGGAAACCTGGAAAGGGGATAATGTTTGAAATGTAAATAAAGAAAATATCCATTAAAAAGAACAGAAAAATCTTGTACTAGAGCTGAGCCACACCACAACTAGAAACCTAGAAACATCTTTTTAAAGTGAATAACACAGTCTCCCAATTCAATGTGATCAACAGCTTGGTGCTTATATCTTTCAAATCAGAGAAACCATGAGAAGAATTTATGTTCACTAATGATAAGCGCCCACATTTTGGTCTAGCAGATTTTACTTCAAACCATTCAAGCAAAATTGTTGTCATCATAAGGTCAGACAAATAACTACCAAGTCCAGATTGAGAGAGGAATGAAGCAGAATGACATTCAAGATAAGGGTAGTAGTAAGAAATGCCCCATAAACAACCACCAAAACCAGACACTATTGTGGATGCCAACAAGAGCTTGCAGACAGGATCCTGATATAGCTGTCTCCTTAGGGGCTCCTCCAGTGCCTGACAAATACAGAAGTTGATGCTCAAAGTCATCCATTGAACAGAGCACAGGGTCCCCAATTAAGGATCTAGAGAATGTACACAAGGAGCTGAAGGGGTTTGCAGCCCCATAGGAGGAACAACATTATGAACTAACCAGTATCTCCAGAGCAACCTGGGACTAAACCACCAACCAAAGAAAACACATGGTGGAACTCATGGCTCTAGCTGCATATGTAGCAGAAGATGGCCAAGTTGGTCATCAATAGGAGGAGAGGCCCTGGGTCCTGTGAAGGTTCTATGCCCCAGTATAAGGGAATGCCAGAGCCAGGAAGAAGGAGTGGGTGGGTTAGTGAGCAGGGGAAGGGGGAAGAGGATAGGGGATTGTCAAAGGGGAAACCAGGAAAGGAGATAACATTTGAAATGTAAGTAAAGAAAATATCCAATAAACAAATTAAAAGAAAAGAAAAGAAATATAAGAAATGTCAATTTAAAATGTGATTGGTAGTTAACCAGAAAATTATAAAACTTTATGGGACAAGAAGAAGTGGCTAGTCTTACCCCAAATTCTCTGGCAAACTTAGTAATTAATGAATCAGCTGACTACTAGAAGGGCCACTGTCATATATCTCTTTATGTAGTGAGATATAGTTTTCTGAAATAGCATATATTGTTGAGAATATTATTTTCACTGTATTTACATCTGTACGCATACATCAGAAAGAAGCAGGGGATGGCAATAAGTTAGTCTAAATGCTCAGATAAGACATTCAAAATGAGAAACAAAATTAAAATTAAATTTGGAAGGAAATAACTAGCTCTACTGTTTCAGAATTTACCTTTTTACAAATTCAGCTTTTATTTAAGAGTGGAGTGAATTCATAGTCTTTGATTTAAAAACATGTATTTGATATTAAATGAAATTTTTGGTGATCTTCCATATGAATTAATTAGTCTAAATTTATCAACAACCTAAATGTCCACCACAATCACTGTTTTACAGACATGGCTATGTCCCCAGTGGAGGTTTTATTAAATTAGACTTATTCCAAGTTTCCATTTGAATTTGTTCCCAAGTTGATATAATTATCCAACTGTATTTGACTTTTCATTGGTTATTAATCTCAGGAGGAGGGATCCCCCTGTTGACCTGCTCTTGTGTCTTTGAGGTGAGCCTCAGAGCCTATGAGAGACAGGTAAGTGCCTATATTGTCTGTGCAATAAAAATGTGCTGTTACTATCATTTGCATCTGTGTTCTATCTTTTCGTGGCTGCATGGAGCATAGGTATTTTCCTTGTATTGATGGTCCGGAAATATCAACTGTTGATTAACTCCCTGACCAAAAAAAAAAAAAAGAAAGTGGAAATAAAGCAAATACCGAATTCGAGCTACCAGTTTTAATAGTCTAGAAGTTACAACACAAACTTTTTTTTTATTAGATATTTTCTTTATATCCCTGTAGGTGCAACAACACTATGAACTAACCAGTACCCCGGAGCTATTGACTCTAGCTGCATATGTATCAAAAGATGGCCTAGTCAGCCATCACTGGAAAGAGAGGCCCATTGGACATGCAAACTTTATATGCCCCAGTACAGGGGAACGCCGGGGCCAAAAAGTGGGAATGGGTGGGTAGGGGAGTGAGAGGGAGGATATGGGGGACTTTTGGGATAGCATTCTAAATGTAATTGAGGAAAATACGTAATAATAAAAAATATTTTTTAAAAATCATTTCAAATTTCAAATGCTGTCCTGAAAGTTCCCTATACTCTCCCCCCACCCTGCTTTCCTACCCACCCACTCCCATTTCTTGGCCCTGGCATTCCCCTGTATTGGGGCATATAAAGGCCATCTTCTGCTACATATGCAGCTAGAGACACGAGCTCTGGTGGTACTGGTTAGTTGATATTGTTGTTCCACCTATAGGGTTACAGAACCCTTCAGCTCCTTGGCTACTTTCTCTAGCTTTTCCATTGGGGGCCCTGTGTTCCATCTTATAGATGACTGTGAGCATCCACTTCTGTATTTTCCAGGCACTGGAATAACTTCCTACGAGACAGCTATACCAGGGTCCCTTCAACCTTGAATATATGGGCACAGGTGAAAAATTCCTAAACAGAACAGCAATGGCTTGTGCTAAAAGATCAAGAACTGACAAATGAGACCTCGTAAAATTGCAAAGCTTCTGTAAGGCAAAAGGCACTGTCAATAAGACAAAAAGGCCACCAACAGGTTGGGAAAGGATTTTTACCAATCCTAAATCTGATAGGGGTCTAATATCCCATATATACAAAGAGCTCAAGAAGCTGGACTCCAGAAATTCAAATAACTTCATTAAAATATGGGGTACAGAGCTAAACAAAGAATTCTCAACTGAGGAATACAGAATGGCTGAGAGCACCTGGAAAAATGTCCAACATCCTTAATCATCAGGGAAATGCAAATCAAAACAACCCTGAGATTCCACCTCACACCAGTCAGAATGGCTAAGAAAAAAAAATTCAGGTGACAGCAGATGCTGTCGAGGATGTGGAGAAAGAGTAACACTCCTCCATTGCTGGTAGGATTTCAAGCTTTTACAACCACTCTGGAAGTCAGTCTGGAGGTTCCTCAGAAAATTGGATATAATACTACCAGAAGATTCAGCAATAACTCTTTTGGGCATATACCCAGAAGAAGTTCTAACTTGTAATAAGAACACATGCTCCACTATGATCATAGCAGCCCTATTTATAATAGCCAAATGCTGGAAAGAATCCAGATGTCCCTCAACAGAAGAATGGATGCAGAAAATGTGGTACATTTACACAATGGAGTACTACTCAGCTATTAAAAACAATGAATTTATGAAATTCTTGGACAAATCAAAGATATCTGGAGGATATCATTCTTAGTGAGGTAACCCAATCACAGAAGAAGTTATTAGATACACACTCACTGATAAGTGGATATTAGCCCAGAAACATAGAACACCCAAGATACAATTTGCAAAACATAACAAAATCAAGAAGAGGGAAGACCAATGGGTGGATACTTCATTCCTCCTTAGAATAGGGAACAAAATACCCATGAAAGGAGTTACAGAGACAAAAGTTTGGAGCTAAGATGAAAGGATGGACTATCCAGAGACTACCCCACCCAGGGATTCATCCCATAATCAGCCACCAAACCCAGATACTATTGCATATGCCAGCAAGATTTTGATGAAGGGACCACATAAACTTGGATTTGAGGAGGTAACTCCTCACATGTTTGAAGTCGTAGTATTTTTTTCTGTAGTAATCTATGATGGAGACATAATACAATAAGAGTGAAATTTTCCCAAATCATCCTCTAGGGATTTTTTATACCTAAACTCCTAGCATATATATTTCCTTAGGACATGATAAATAAAAAATGGTACAGAAAATATTAGGTACATAACAACATTTAGAACCATATATACACATATATGGTATACACACACACACACACACACATATTCTTTACAAAGACATATGATAGACCAAAATCCAGTGATTATCTTGTCCTCTCACTCTGTGTCCCACAAGAAAGGATACAAAAGTTAGAAATGCTGACCAGTGGCTGTTTATTTATGTGTTGGAAGGGGATACTAAGGAGATGAAATAAAATTCATCAATTATTCAATCCACTTAAACACATTATGTTCTCAACCACATTATGCCACAAATGCTAATATTTTTCCATTTTACAAATAGAAATAGGAATCCCTAAAATGTTTGCATTTCCCATTGTGTGAAAAGCAGAATTTGAAGACGTTAACCTTGCCATGCTACACAGGATTGACACAAAGCCCTGGTTTAAGTTGTGTGGTGCTGGTTCTCTTTTCCATAATCACGTATGAACTGCAACAATTCAGGTTTGCTAATCAGATAATAAGAATATAGAAAGTCTCTTGCTCTCAAGCAGATCTCTATTGAGAGGTTCACCCTTTTTTTTTTTTTTTTTCTGCAAGGAGTGCATTATAAAAGCAGAAATGGCCAGCTAGTGACAGTCTTCTAGTTGTACCCTGGCTGGTTGTTAGATGAGCATGTTCACTCATATTCAATCTTTCCAGGGAGAAGGTTACCTTTAGTTCTGTTTCACAGAGCAGGCCCATGAATCTGAGGTAACATTATTCAGAGAAAATCACCAGGAGTTTCAAGAGCAAGGCTGGGTCTGCAATGCTCCCTTCAATGATCTTGCTAAGGTCGCAGTCCATCCTGCCAGGTAGGTTTGTGCTATCATTTCTTTATAATAGGAGATTGTGCTCATGTAGTCTTGGAGAGCTGTTACATTTTTCTGTGTAATTTCAAAAATAATATTCACTTTTACTTCCTTAGTGTCTTCCTTGAAGGAAACATAAACATTTTGAACAACTATTTTGTTATTTAACCATTTTCTCATGCGATTTTTTTTTTAGAAATTTTACAAAACTGAACAATACTTCAAAGCATACTTTTTTTTTAATCGAGACAGGGTTTCTAAAAGCATACTTTTGTTAACATTCATACACAAAACATTTGCTAAGACTCTAGTATACTGCATATACAAGTATCGAAATCCATTTTTATTTCTTCAGGAGTTAAATGACAGTGCATTATGTGATCACATGTAATAAATGATTAGTGACTCCTTTAGCATTTGGTGGCACAGAATCCCAAGACTGAGTATGACCTTGAGAGACAATGCCATGATCAATTAAAAATGCCTGCAGTGGGAAAATGAGAAAACATTTATGTGTGTGTTGCATGCATGCGTGTGCATGCACATTTGTGTGTGCAAAAACATGTGTAGTATAGTGGGTGATAACACTGAATTTGTTTCAGCATGTCACTGTTTGTCCACAGTGAAAATATATGATTGATTTAATATTTATACTAAGATACACTTACTCACTGGGCAAAATTGTAAACCAATGTTGATCACTTTTAGTAGCAAAATAGAAGCATCTTTTTCATACACGGAAAGGCTACCATTGCTCCCATTTTTTATAGGGTGCTACATGTCTATAAAATGCATACAGATATTTATGTATATTATATGTACATATATTGACTACATATAGCTATCTCATACATACATACTTCTTTCTTCTTTTGTGTTCTCAAAATAATTTTAAAAACTGTTCATTTGTCTTCTGATTCAGTGCAAATTTTTTAACTTCTTTTCTCACATCCTTAATTAAGTGGTCTGTGTATTTATTTATACAAATCAAATCATATACAAATTTTTTATATATAAGCATTTTAAATTGATATATTTTTATTACTTTTATTTCTTTTACAGTCCAGCAATTATGTTCTCTCCTGGTCCATCCTTCCACAGTTTCTCATCCCACTCCTCTTCCCCACTGTCTTCACGATAATGTTTCAATCACATACACCCCTGTCTGGTATCCCCATTCCCTGGGACCCAAAGCACATATTGTGCATATTTCTTTCCGCATTCGTCTGCAAAAGTAACTGGCAATTTCTCCAATTTAAATGTTTTTCTTTCTTTTTTTTTCTTCTGTTTTGCCTGTTTTTCATACTGCTTTTAACATAGCATTTGAAGAACTTTAAAATCCAGCTTTACTTCCTAAAATATACTACATACATGAAGCATTTAAATGAAGTTACCATATACAAGGGAAGACAATGCTCTAGCTAGATAATTTATGCCACCCTTTCCAATGCTGAGAATCAGTTACATATTGTACAGTGGTTAGTGGACCATATATTCCCCAAAACTTCACAAGCTTTTGCAAACGCTACTGACCATTATCCACAACTGGATGGGAAGACACTATAACTGAGGATAACACTTACTTAGGTCATTAAACATAGCAAACTCAAGCGGTATACAACCAGAAGCTTCAACCCTACTGACTAGCACTCATAGTAATGAAAAGTACTGGAAAACAACAAATATAATCATCAATTCATCAATATCACACAGCTACAAACTCTCTGACCTACAATAATATCCTAGCTGCACACTAGTACAATAGAAGCAAAAATGTTATGGGAGTGACAAAAAACTTTTTGATCGCTTTTCATTCCTACTCTATAAAATGGAATCTACACATGAAATTGCTAAATTGGCCAAGAGCATGAGGCTTAACTGGTCGAGAGCCTAGGGAAGACCGTATTAATATTACTAACCTAAAGCATACCGATAAAATGACTCCTAGTAATATATTGCTATACCCATATATCAGCGCCTTACTCAACACTAATCAAAGAAGATTGCTCTTGCAGAAGATAAGAATCAACACAGAAACAGCTATATCAGCGTCCTTTCAGCAAAAACTTGCTGGCATATGCAAGAGTGTCTGGGTTTGGTGGCTGATTATGTAATGGATTCCCAGGTGGGGTAGTCTCTGGATGGTCCATCCTTTCGTCTTAGCTCCAAACTTTGTCTCTGTAACTCCTTCCATGGGTGTTTTGTTCCCTATTCTAAGGAGGAATAAAGTGTCCACACTTTGGTTTTCCTTCTTCTTGATTTTCTTGTGTTTGCAAATTGTATCTTGCGTATTTCTGGGATAATATCCACTTATCAGTGAGAGCATATCAAGTGACTTCTTTTGTGATTGGGTTACTTCACTAGGAATGATATCCTCCAGATACATCCATTTGCCCAAGAATTTCATAAATTCATTGTTTTTAATAGCTGAATAGTACTCCATTGTGTAAATGTACCACATTTTCTGTATCCATTCCTCTGTAGAGGGACATCTGGTTTCTTTTCAGCTTCTGGCTATTATAAATAAGGCTGCTATGAACATAGTGGAGCATGTGTTCTTATTACCAGTTAGAACTTCTTCTGGGTATATGCCCAGGAGAGGTATTGCTGGATCTTCCAGTAGTACTCTAATGAGGCTATGCCAGTGCCTGGAAAATACAGAAGTGGATGCTCACAGGCATCTATAGGATGGAACACAGGGCTCCCAATGGAGGAGCTAGAGAAAGAAGCCAAGAAACTGAAGGGGTCTGCAACCCTATAGGTGGAACAACAATATGAACTAACTAGTACTCCCAGAGCTCGTGTCTCTGGCTGCACATATAGCAGAAGATGGCCTAGTCGGACATCATTGGGAAGCGAGGCACTCTTACCCGCGTTTCTCGCGACCGGCCAGGAAGAACGCAACAAACCGGAATCTTCTGCGGCAAAAGCTTTATTGCTTACATCTTCAGGAGCCAGAGAGCAAGAGAGCAAGAGCAAGAGCAAGAAAAAGAACAAGAACAAGAAAGCAAGAGAAAGAACAAGAAAGCAAGAGAGAGAAAAAGCAAGAACAAGAGAGAGAGAAAGCAAGAACAAGAGAGAGAGAACAAGAAAGCAAGAGCAAGAGAGCAAGAGCAAGAGCAAGAGAGAGCAAGAACAAGAAAAGCAAGAGAGCAAGAATGAGAAAACAAGAGAAAGAAAGAGAAAAAGCAAGAACAAGAGAGAGAAAAAAAATGGCAAAACCCCGTCCCTTTTAAGGAGAATTATCCTCCGCCTAGGACGTATTATTCCCTGATTGGCTGCAGCCCATCGGCCCAGTTGTCATCACGAGAAAGGCAGAACACATGGCGGTAAAACTGCCCCTGCACGTGTGCAGATTATGTTTACTACTTAGAACACAGCTGTCAGCGCCATCTTATAATGGCAAATGTGAGGGCGGCTCCCAACATCTCCCCCTTTTCTTTTAATAAGAGCAATAGGCCACCCATATTAATGAGAGTGGAGATAGAGGTCAAATCCCCAGTGTGCAGGTAAAGGAGCCATGTACAGGATTAGCTCTTAGGCTCACAGGCTTTTACCCAGAGCAACCCTGACCTGCTCCCATGTCGTTTTTCCTGGGGGAAGGGAACTAGGACACTGAACCTTCATGAAAGATGACATGTCTCCCTAGAATAGGCTCATATATGCCGCAGAGCCCTTCTATTGCAGTGCTTAGCCGTGCAACTCTCTCTCGGGCTGCTGAAGCACACTCACTCTATCCCGTGCCTCGTGGGGTGCAAGATCTGAGTGGCCAGCGACCTATTGCTTAAGCATAGATATATCAGGGGAAGCACCATGTTCTAGTACTGCAAGTGCCTGGGCAATAACCACCTTGTCTCTCCTAGTTTGGGCCTTAAGCTTACAGACCAACCAAAGAAGCAACACTAATCCACAGCAGAGTGTATCTCCAAATAATCCCACCCATACTCATTCTTTAAAGAAGGAAAATGCTGAGGAGATCCAATTGGGTAATCCTTTGGTCAGGGACAGGTCCAAGCGCGTGGAGTTGACCTGAAGTCTCAATTCCCGAAGGGTCTGTTCAAATTCAGCCGTCCAATTCTGTAACATATACTGAGAAAGACTTTTTAACAAATTAGCTGCCCTAGTAAATTTCTCATACTGAATGGAAGTAACGCATAATGAGGGGTCCCCCAAGCTCCCGACAAACCCTGAGCCAGTCTTGTAAACCTTTGTTCTTTCTTGGGGCTATGGCCGCTCTGCATTCCTGCGTGGCTTGCTCATAAATAAGCTATTCTACCAGAGGTGCGGCTTGCTCTGAATCTGCAAAAATGCGCTCTGCTGCCTCTGTCATTCTGGCCACAAAATCTGAGAATGACTCCTGAGGTCCCTGGACGATCTTTGTTAGTTGTCCAGTGGCTTCACCTGCTTGGGAGAGCGCCTTCCAGGCCCTAATAGCCTTTTCATCTGATTCAGAACTACTAAGAACTGGCTCCTTGAGCTCACCTAGTGATGAGTATAGGCTCCTTCTCCTAGAGACCTCCGCTAATTGATCTTTTTTCTTTTCTTTTTCCTTCTCCTTCCTTCTAATCTCTCCCCAGGTATTCTTACCTGACCTAAACTTTTCCTCGGGTTCAAGACCCTTGGAAAGGCCTGTATACTTATTTTGTGCACCATATTTCCTCTTTGCTCCTACTCTCTCTCCCCGCTTTACTTCTGATAGATTGCCCTGAATTTCATCCAGAATTTTCAGCCCTGCCTTAACCACTTGATAACATGTGAAAAGGAACAAAAAGGCTCCTAACACTAGAGAAAGTTCAAGGCCAAACATACCTTGTAAAGCTATTTCCCACTTTACTTCTGATAGACTGTCTTGAATTTCGTTAGAAAGTTCAAGGCCAGACTTACCTTGTAAAGCTATACTTACGGGTACCCTGTTCCCCAGCTGAAGAGTTCTGAATTCACACAGTTGAATCCTTCTCAACAGTCTGTGTTGCGGGAACACTTCATTACCACCATTCCCCAGCTGAAGAGTTCTGAATTCACGCAGTTGAATCCTTCTCAACAGTCTGTTTTACGGGAACCTTTATTACCATGACCCACAGTTCTGGTTCCGGAATGAGGGATCTTCCTTGTGCCAGTGATGGTAACCGTCCCGAGTTTTCTTGTCCCGGGTTTTTTCTTCCCGGATTTTCTCGTCCCAGGTCTCGTCCCGGGTCTCAGCACCAACTCTTACATGCGTTCTCGACCGGCCAGGAAAGACACAGCAAACCAGAATCTTCTGCGGCAAAACTTTATTGCTTACATCTTCAGGAGCAAGAGAGAAAGAGAGCAAGAGTGCAAGAGAGAGAAGCAAGAGCCAGAGCAAGAGCAAGAGTGCAAGCAAGAAAGCAAGAAAGCAAGAAAAAGAACAAGAACAAGAGAGAGAAAAAAAATGGCAAAACCCTGTCCCTTTTAAGGAGAATTATCCTCCGCCTAGGACGTATTATTCCCTGATTGGCTGCAGCCCATCGGCCCAGTTGTCATCACGAGAAAGGCAGAACACATGGCGGTAAAACTGCCCCTGCACGTGTGCAGATTATGTTTACTACTTAGAACACAGCTGTCAGCGCCATCTTATAATGGCAAATGTGAGGGCGGCTCCCAACAAGGCACCTTGGTCTTGCAAACTTTGTATGCCCCAGTAGAGGAAAATGTCAGGGCCAAGAAGTGGGAGTGAGTGGGTTGGGGAGCAGGGCAGGGGGAGGGTTAGGGAACTTTTGGGATAGCATTTGAAATGTAAATTAAAAAATCTATTAAAAAATAATCAACGCAGAAACAGGACTAGACAATGTCCATAAGAGGGGTCAGAAATTCTGTAAGAAGCAGAGGTCATGGACGACACCAAGTAAACAGTGTCTTTGGGACACAATAGGACTGATATACACATTAACTCACAGTGACTTTAGCAACACACAACAGACTTGCACAGGTTTGAGCCACACAGATTTAACACTGAGAGTCAGAAATGGATGCAAGTCCCTCCCCTAATGAAAATTATTTTTGCAATGGTGTAACCTGGCATAGTTCATATCTGTTTTATTTAATGGAGTGACTGATTTTAGCAACCATACTCCAGGGGAGGCCACATGCATACTAAACAGTATTTGAATACAGAACAAACTCCACAATTTCTTTTTCTTTTATGTTTTGTTTAGTTTGTGGAATTTTTGTTTCATTTTGTTTTGTTTTACTTTTTCTTTTCTCTTTTGGTGTTTTTTGTTTATTTGGTTGTTTGCTTTTTATTGTTTTTGACAGAGAGATAGAACATAAAGTAAGGTGAGTAGGGAGTTGAGAAGGAGTAGGAAGAAGACAAAAACATGTTTAAAATACATTGTACAAAGAATTAATAATAAAACTGTAGAAAATCCAGTGTTTAATTTAACTTTGAATTTAACAAACCAATTTAGTAAATAAAGACTTATATTCAGATTTGTGATTTCTTGTGGTTAGTATCCCTGTGTTTGGGAAGAGTAACCATCTTTTTCCAAGTAAGATAAATGCTAAATGGTAAGAAAAATCACTGTGACAAATCATTGCTGATCATACAGTCCCTGTATCCCTTCCATTTGTGTAGTAGACCCTGCACTTGCTTAGCCCAAGCGTAGGCCTGAGAATTGTCAAAGGAAAGAAGAAAAGATTCTGCCAAGCAAGCTTTATATTTCACTCACTCAAGATCACTCTCATGATAATATACTCTTAAGGACTATACATGCACATGTACCAGAGGAGGCAAAAGTTAAGTCTAGTGTGCACAATTATGTAAATTACATCTATTATGATTGATTACCTTTGCTTGATAACATTACATATCCTTTTAAAGTTCCTTATACTTACCTCTGATCCATTTTGATGACTCGCTGTTTTCCTCTGTGCCTTTTCTGGTAGATGGAACATTTAAGGATGAAGGAAATTACACTGATTGGTACCTGGTACCATGGAAACAACCATAACCCTGTTGACAAAAGGGATCCAGGGTCTGATCTCTCTTCATCATATCTGAATTAAAAAGTAAATATTCTGATCTAGAATTTGAATTCCTGACTCTAAAGACACTATATTGGTTCAATGGCCTGCTGACTTTTAAGCACATGGCTGAATTAGACTGACACAAAGAATCCTTGGGAAACTGCAATATTGTAATTTCTTTATAATATATGAATAATGGAAAAAGCCACCGATATTTAATATAATTCTATCCATTGCTTGCAAGTCATATGAAGTGCTATAAGTTCTTCCCAGATAAGCAGAGCCCCTCAATCAAATTTTCAAGGACATGTTAACAGTGTATACATTAAGTATTGATAGATATTCTTGCCGTGTATTAGACATGAAGTGTTTAATATTGTGTGGGGGATTCAAACCCTAATATATAGCAGGCTAGTATTTTAAAGACAAACTACTGCTTTGCCAAAAGAAATAAAATAGGGTTCTGAACCTTTGAATATAGCAGTAACTTAATGTATGTCCTTGGAAATGGGAAATCCTTTTTGAGTAGTTGATTTAAGAGACTTAAGATGCACGTATGCCTATGAGTAGCATAAGATGGTTTTTATTATATTGTATTGTATTGGCAGTCTAACAGAGTGCTCATCTCTGTAAAGACCATAACACTGGAACAAACTGTCTGTGCCAATGTGAATATAAGAATAGGCAAATGTGCTACATATTTTTATCATACACACAGATAAATGATAGGGTATTCAGAATTTTCTTTCTTCTGTATCTAGCTATTAACATTTTCAAGATTATGTTCAGAAGAAAAACAAACATTGCATGTATATATGTATGCTTGTACAAGTTAAGTAACCATCACTCTGTCACCTCTATTTCTCAGACACTAAACTAGATATGGCTACATATACAATCCTGCTTTATGGCAAAATCAAATATAGAGGACTTGATTCACATGGGGCCAAAGAAGTTCGTTTATCTTCCAGTAAGTCTTTGTGTAGTTGGAATGCGAAGCCAGTCTTCAGTCTTATCTGACTTAGGTCCCAGTCCTGCATCGACCCTTAGACTGCTTCCCACAAAATCCTCATTGCTACATCAGTGGGTCCTAATAGCAAGCCTCACTCATCTACAAATGATGAATCCTTCTCAGAACGAATATAATGCCAAACACTTTATTTTTCCTGTAAAAGTAGGAGTTAAGTGACAATAATATAATTAGAATCAGTTCTAGTATTCTAAGTTTTCTTGTTTCATAAACCCTGGATAACTTGGGGAAATTTCACAATAACTGTCCTATATGCCTTTGTTGAAATTAAATTATGTATCTCCTTTACATACATCTTTAGAAGCTGGGATTAGATGAATAATCTCTCTAGACAGAATGTGGATGAATAGTCTATTCAGGTCTTTAAAATATTTTAAAATAATTTTTAAGGATAATATCCAAAATTTATAAATTTTGAATTCACAAAATTCGATAGCAGAATTAATAAAAAAAGTAGAATAACATCATTTGCTGAACACTAAGAATATTATCTTACTCTACCAGATAGGTAGGATTTAAAGTTTGGTAAATGCTGTTTTTCAGTCTACATTTTGATATGCATTATCTCAATTTTGTGTCTAAGAAACTGATGCCAAGAAAACTTAAATGCTTCTCTCAAATAACTGCATAATACATGACAAAGTCTGGATCAGAATTCAGGTTTTTTTATTTTGAAAGATATGTTTACACTACAACAGACTTGAAGTTATTTTATTTCTGTATCCTTAATTTTTAACTTCATACAGACAGTCCAAAATGACCAGCTGAAGAGGTTAGATTTCACTGCAGTTGACTTAATAGTCTCATAAATCCTTCTCTTTGAATTGATTACTGTTCAGTATTCTCAGGCTATCCTGCTAGAATATTGTTAAAGGCTGATATGTGGCCATAGGTAGGGATTTTATATTACATAATTTTAGTTGAATGATTTATTGCGAGTACTCTGATAGTGTTTCACTGTGATAGAAACTTGAGGCCACGAAGGGAACAAAAGCATCTTTTTCAATGAGTTAACATTTCAGAGCAGAATTTCCCAGGAATATATTTTCAATTTAGTTACCCTACCACTTAACTACATCTATACAGCCGTTTTATTTCTCTTTGTTAATGTGATAGTCATTGATAATTAACTAAAAGAAGTCATAGTTATTATGATGTCAGAGACAAAGCTATTCCAACTTTATAAACTTTGGATATCCCTGGATTCCCAGAGTTGGAGGCACAACAGAGACATTGTCTAACTCACACATTTGACAGGCAAAAGATCTGCAGCAGATACTTGTCTACTCAGATCGGGTTGCTTGACAGAATTGCCTGGAGCTGAAAAGCTCAGACAACAGAAATTCAACTTATCGTCTGGGGCTTGAGGAATTTGAGGGTCAAGCAACCTTCTGAGAGGGATTCTCTCTCTAACTTGCAGTTACCCACCATGTTGGATAGTTTTATGTTAACTTGACATAAACTAAAGTCATCTGAGAAGAAAATACCTTCACAAGAACCATACAATTGGTTGTAGGCACATACGATTGTATGTGTTTTATTAATTAATGACTGATGACAGAAGTCCCAGGTGTTTGTGGATGGGGTCCTGGGCTGCTGGTCCTGAATACTATAAGAAAACAGGCTGAGCAAGCCATGGGGAACAAGCCAGTTTGCACTATGATGCCTTGAACTCTATATCAGTTCCTGCTTCTAGGTTCCCAGCTCATTTGAGTTCCTGTCCTAATGCTCTTCAAGTACAGCTGTTAGACCTAATAAGTAAAGTTACATAACAAAGGGAGCAAGAAGAAGCCTCTGAAAAGAAAGACAATCTGAAGTCCAAGGGTTAAAGAGAAAGTAGTTGTATAGAGCAGGTGCAGTTAACTCCAGATAGAGGGGACTGAAGATGTAAGCAAAACCAATCGGAGAAAAACAACCTCAAAGTAATCATTGTGACAAGGAGGCCTGGCTGTAAAGAGGTGCATGGACTTTGTTGCTTCTAGTAGTTAAGCCTTGGCATTGTCTCAAGAGAGGTAAAACTATTTTTAGGATAAATTATTTTTCTTACAAAACACATTTCATATTCCCACACACTGTGTGCTATGTAATGAGATTTGGCACTTTTCTACCCATTTTATTTTTTTCTCTCTTCTCTCTTTCCTCTCTTCACTCCTCTTCCTCTCACCTAATTCTCTGTTATTTTATTTATTTTTCTTATATCTTATCCACTATCACATTTTCCCTCCTTTTATCTTTTCAGACAAAATTAGAAAAATGAAGTCAGACTTCTAGATGTTCTCATAATCTGAAGGAGGTTTCCTCAAAGTTGGGAGGACAATCAAACAAAAGACAAAGTCACAACATCAAAAACCCAGTGGATTAAACTAGATATCTCAAGTCAGAAAAGATGCAAACTTGGAGAAGTTTATATAGTCTTAAGGATATTGTGATCCTTGCACACAAGTCATATAAAGAATAGGAATAGGAATTTGTAAGGTTGGAATTTGGAGGAGTGGGGGTGGCCGTGATCAGAATGTAAACTGAATAAAATAAATAAATTATTGAAAAGAAAAGAAAAAAGGAAAAGCAAAAGCCATTCCCAGAATGATGATTTTAAGAGAAGGATTCTTTTTTAGGGGATTGGTTGGGTAATGATGGGAGAGTTGTTATGCAAAACAAAGGTACCTTTGTAAAAGATAAACAAGAGAATTCCATAGTCATTTCTAAGCAAGTGGTGAATCACTGGTAATTGACAATCTCCAGCTTAGAAGAGGAACCTCAAAAGAACCTTAGATAAGCTCGCAGCTTAATCTTGAACTTCCTCCTCTCCCAATTTGTGAAAAATAAATTTGTGCTGTATAGAAAGAAATTCCTTAGCTGAAGATTTTCTTTGTATTGGTCTACTCTAGTCCCATTGTGAATGAGACTGAGGTACATAAAAGCATGATATTAGAACTATATGCTGCACATAAAGTATATTCTCTTATACAAACCACTAGCATACCATTCAGTTCCATCCTCTCTCGTATTGGTTGTTTCTGGTCTCCTATGCAGTAAAATAGATTGTTAAGTCTACCCTAATAGCAAAGGGTGTCTTTGTTTCATGTGTTTGCTGTGGTGAGATTTATTATCCCCGTTTCAATTCATTGTGACGTTTATCTTGCATTAGCTTCATCCATCTGATCATATGTGTTTGTCATTACTTCACAGATGAGGAAAGTGGATTTCTGAGAGTCCCTTTCTCCAGAATTTTATAGTTAGGAAATTGCAGGGTTACGTTTCCACCGAACCCCTTCAAAACTTTAGCCTATAGTCTTTGTAAGCCTCTGTATTACATGGTCTCCCTTATAAGCTTCATTAAATGGCTTACAGCAACATTGGTTTTACTCTTTCCACATGATTGTACTACTATAGATGTAGGAAGACCAATTGTAGGCCAGAATGGCTCTTAAAGTATCGCTTGCTTTTCCTCTGCTCTACGCTTCTACATTGGTCTTTCCTCCAAGCTGACACAAGAATTGTTGATAACAGTAACTAAATGATCAAATGGCTGAATCCAGAGAGTTCTCTGATGGCAGTTTTCTCCTCCGTGAGAGACTAGAGGAAGATTCAATTATTCCTCAGCCTAAATGGTTATTGTGGATAAATTTAATAGCATTCCATTTCACCAGATTACACATTTACACAAAATAAATGCCTGCATTTTCATAAAGAGAATAGTTTGAAAAGGATTCCATTCACTAGTTTCAAAGACCCTGTGAAGTATACATAATAGGGCCTAATTTTTAAATGAGCAAACAGTGCTTCCTAGAGATATTTGCATCGGAATATTCCCTCTTAATATTCTGCTGGGAGACTGCCTCCTGTTTTAGGAACCTCATCTGATCATTAATCTCAGCTCTAAACTTTAAATGAGCTCGATTCACTCAGGAACTGGCTGCTGGGCTTGCTTGTAGAGGCACTATCTTAATTAGGTTAGTTTACTTGTGAAGCTCTGCCCACCATGTGTAACACCATTCCCTAGTTTTGAATGTTAGACTGTATGAAAAAGAGAAAGTGAGCTAAATACAGCCATTCATTTTCTTCTTTACTTTGGATGTAATGTACCCAGCTGGTTTAACCTATGATGCCTAGCCCTGCCCACCACAATAGACTTTATCATGAATTGTGAGAGAAATAATCTATTCTATTCTAAAGTTGGTTTGGTCAGGGTATTGAATCACAACAAGAGAAAAAGAAATAAAGCACTCTGATAGTCATCAGGGATACTTATTGTATTGGTACTAGATTAGCGAGATAGAGAGAGATGGAAATAGTGGTGAGTGCATACAGAGAATGTAAGCTTGAAAACACAAATCTCCAAAATAAGCTATTTACTCGATAAATAAATGAATAAATAACCACTATAAGTGAAATGTAGAATTCAGGAGTTAGTTAACCATGGTTAGTAAAACATCATTTCTTCTTCAAAACTATAAATAAATAAATACATACATACATACATGCATACATACACTATTTGATACTGTAGCATGAGAAAAGTGTAAATGTATGTGCTAGTAGAAATTCAGATGTGAATATCCAACCAGAATTCATAAGGAAAAATTACCCTACTAGTTAATTAGTTAACCTTAAATGCTAATATAAATCCCCCCTCTATTCCCTGTGTCCCGTTACATATTCTTCCTACAATCCTCCTCTGTTTCTCCTCTGAGAAGGGAGATCCTCCCATCTACCCATTCCCACACCTACCCTCTCACCCTCTGACTACCTCACTTTCCCACCCCTGACACATCAGTCATGGAAGGACTAAGCACATCATCTCACACTGAGGTCAGACAAGGTGGCCCAGTTAAGGGAACAGTATCCACAGAACGGCATCAGATCCAGGGACAGCCCCCTCTCCAGTTGTTGGGGACCCACATGAAGACAAAGTTGCACATCTGCTACATATGTGCAGATGTGTGTAAGCCTAGGTCTAGTCCATTTTCATTTTTGTTTGGTGATTCAGTCTCTGAGAGACCACAAAATTCGAGGTTAATTGACTCTGTTGGATTTTCTATGGAGTGCTTTGGGCACCATAATCCTTCCCCAGACTGTTACACAAGATTCTCTGAACTCCACTTCATTTAATATTTTAAACACATGAAGATACTACCAAGTCTTAGATAAGATTGCAAGTATTCTCTGCTTCTTCCAATAGCAGAACGTATCCAACTTTTATGTTACTGGACAATGAGTTGTACAGATGTTAAATCCAGAGATGAGGTATTTTACTGTCTCAAAGTTAGACTCACTTTAAAGTTTTAAAACTCAAATGTCAATCCATGAGTGTAGTATTATATTTATTAATGACATTAATAAATAAAATCCATGTGGAGGTCTTATTTATTTTTCATCTTCTATTCTACATCTGGTTGAATAAATGCAGGAAATAAATGCACTATCTTATCTAACTCACCATCTCTCACTGAGCAAATCAGTGTCATGTAAACTTCTGAGTGAGAGAGGGTGACAGTGTGTTTAGTGCAGAGAGAGCAGAAACCACTGCTACTAAGGGCCCTGATTCACCCTACTGCTAAATGCCTTGGTTTGCAGCAAAGAATTACAGCAACACACACATGATTAATAAAATTATTTTAAATGATCTCTTTTACTAATACATAGTTTATGACATATATCAGAAGCATGAAAGGATCCTTCTCCAGTTTATCTATTTTTCCTTTTAAAGCAATATACTTAGTGTTTAGAATGGTGACTGCCTATCCATCTTTTATTATATATTTGAAGAAAAATGAAATAATGCACACATCATCATCATTATACCCACTCTTCTTGGGACAATGAATAATATATACATGCTACAGCATATTTGTGTGGCATGTAATATTCTTATTTAAAAATAACTCTGTATAGTAGAGATAATCTTTTTTTTTTTTAGATTTTGCTTCATATTCATAAAACTAACTCATATTTGGAATTTTTCCAAAAAATCTCAGGAACTGATAAAGAAGGCTCTACTGACTTCCTGGAAGCTGATTTTCTGTTTATTAACTGTTACAAAGTATCTGCTATGCTTACAGAATATAATTTGTACAGCACTCATAACTTTTTTTTAGCAAAACATGAACTTAGGAGCATATAAATATTGTACCTTTAAATTTTTATATAACATTGTGTTTTCACTATACTTATTCAGGTTTAAAGGATATTGTTGTGATAAATGTCACACCAGACATTTTCAAAATGTACTACTACAAACAGAAATTATGCTCATATTTCCCAAGTTCTTGATTATTTAACATCTTTCTTCTCTGAAAACTCTAATGCAAAAACATAAATGTTGCATGGCAATATAATTCTAGCTTCCTACAAAGATTCTGTCAGTTAAGTTGAGTAAATGGATTTTGTTTGTGTTTGTCCACGCATGCTCTTACGGAAGATGTATTTCCATAAAACTTAATGTTTTGTTTGAAATAAGTTATTGTTCCTTCTTTCCATCAAGTAGTGATCAATTAGGAGGATCTTGGAACTAAGGGTGGTTTTGAATGAATTAAATTCCAGCTATTTACCAAAAATACAGCTCTGTATTTTATGGGCATGCATAACTACTATCATTGTCTTCAATAGGCTATGTGTAATATTTTCCTAAGCACCAAAGATAAAGCAATCTGAATGGGCAACAAGTGTGAAAAGTATATTCAGCATATTTAGAAATGAGACAAATTCACTTTAGTGTGACCTTGAAAGGACATGGTATCTTATCCACCTTATTTGAAAAAATTAAAATACCCCAGTCTTTACTGGACTGTAGAAAAACAAAAAATTGGCAGTAATAGTCACAGATAAGCAGATATTACTATTGTGTAAAACATCACGGCATTATTAAGAAAGAAACAAACTCATGTTGTTTGCAAGATGACTTTTGATGAATGTTTTATCAAAGATCGTAGTAAACCCAATATGAGTGCCTGATAGTTAACAGGCCAGACTGGGCAAAGGATGAGATATGTATCCTTTAAACTCAGAAACAACATCTATAAGGATTTGCCCTTTAAACACTCTTACAGTGCGCTGGGGAGAAAATCCATCAATAAAACGTTTGTGAAGCAAGCATGAAAACTTGAGTTGCATTTCCAGAATCTATGTAAAGCTGAGCATGGTATGGTGTTACATGTTTATAATTCCAGTACTGAGGAGGCAGAGACTGACCAGTCTCTGGTACTCACTTGTCAATCAGCATAGACTAATAGGAAATGTATAGGACAATGTGAGACTCTTTCTCACCAATAAGGAAGCAGGTCTGAGAAATGACACTGGAAGTTGGCTTCTGGACACACAAACATGCATGCGCATACACACACACCACACACACACACACACACACACACACACACACACACACACACGTGGTGCACATGCACACATATACACTAAGATACATGTAAACCTGTGGAGTCTTGATGCCCCAGAGAAGGGTGATGCTAGAGAGTTGAGGTAGTGTTGGATGAGTGGGGGAGCATACTGTTAAAGGCAAAGGGGAAGAAGTATGGTATGGGGGCGGTTCGTCAAGGGGAAACTGGAAAGGGGGACAACATATAAAATGTAAATAAATAAAATAGTTAATAAAAAGATGCATGTATACCTGCATAGATACATGAATATACAGATGTGCATAACTACACACACCTATGCACATAAAAAGAAATCTTATGAATGTATCACATATACCATGAGACTTAGGAATATTAATAGAAGCAATGCCTGTGGTAGTAAAACAATATATTGAGGCAGGATCTTTGAAACAACTACATCAGTGATCTGGTAGATTAATTCACTAGAATATAACAGAATATTATACAATATGGAAAATCACTGACATTCAGATAAGTGCATCTACAAGAATCTGATTCATAAAAATGCAATTTGTAGAAAAATGCCTTCTGTATGATTACATGTATGGAAACTTATGACTCAATAAATATGATCTTGTTCAAGGGTACCTAGATACAGGGAAAATGCAGTAGTATTGATCAGGAAGGAGCTACTGTAAGAATTCATGAGCTTGATGAAGAATGGAAGAGAGGGTTTGGACCTAAAAAATACCCAGTCTTCAACAATCTCAGCCACAGTTTAGCTATGTATATATAATTGTTTCCATTTTGAATCAATTATATGTTTTTTGTTTTGTTAATATCTCTTACGTAGAAGTTATTTTCAGTGAACCCCACCCTGGAAGGTGAAATACTTTATAACAGTTTATTCATGAATGGTATCATCCAAGACTGGTAATTCCAGGATAAGGGTTCTCCATTTAATTTTTGGTTTTGGTCAAGGGAAAATTTTCCTTGTACAGTGTTCAAGAAGAAATGACCTCTTCTGATAACCAACAGAAACAAATAAACCAAGTATCTCTTTCTTTAACTTATCTGCTTGAAACCACATATGCATGTAAAATTTTAACTATAGAACTTAACTTATCGTAATACCAATCCTTGCATTTTCTTCCTGTAATGAATTGTGATACGTATATGTATATTGCATATATATTAATATAGTTTAACATTTTAAGAAATATAATTTTCTCCTGAGTAGTAAATTATGCACATACCTAAGAAAGCCAATATTTAGCATGATATTATATTTGATTTGAAGACATAAATTATTTCCAGTAAGGCAGAATACCTTCAATTCTCTCTCTCTCTCTCTCTCTCTCTCTCTCTCTCTCTCTCTCTCATTCTCTTTCTCTCAACTTCTATTCCTTCAAGTTTAGCATAGTTCTAAAATTAGTGAGTTCTTACTTTGGGACAAAGTCGGTATAAAGTTCGTGCTAGGAAGATGCATACATGCTAGCTGCTGGTTTGCCTTTGGGGATAATGCCAAGTTGGTAATCACAAGAAAGCATCTAAATAATGAATCATCCATTGAAAAACATGATGATGTTTAAAGGGCACTACATAAGACATGTTTAGTTCTCTTTATATGGAGAATGGAGTCAGAGGCAAAAAGCAGATGATAGATTATACTGAGTTCTTTAGGGGAAACACTTGGCTCTATTTCACTATAGCTCCTTACAAAGCAATTGAGACCAATTTAATGAAGATAATTATATATAATTAAGGATTCTGATATTCTCATAATTTTAAGTGTATTTTCCTTCAAGATGAAGACTACAAACTATTAATATGTATGATAGCATCATCAGAAAACTGGAGAAAATGGACATTAGTAGTTTAAGCATAATAGAGTAAAGGTATATCTTTCAAATGTGTCATAATATGTCATAAAGAATACAGCAGACTGTGAGGAGTTAAGGTGTATTCAGTCTAACTTCCATCTTTCTTTCTGATCTGACAATCTATGAGTCCTATGCATACAAGCACCACTAAGGTTTTGGCACTTAGAGCACAATGACAGCCTGTTTCCATATGAATGTAACTAACTAGATGCAGAATGACTATGGGCTATCTCCTTCTACAAGAATTATTTAGTTTTCTATAATAATATTGAATATAGATTAGAAAAGTTCTAAAGTCTGGAGTCGTGAAGTTCAGGATTTGGATTATACCTCCTCTACATAGTAAATTCAAATATGTTACCTATTCTTTCTGTGATTTATCAATAAACATATGATTGTAATGGAATCATAAATTCCAGAATGGTTGCTGAGATGAAATGAGATAAAAACACAAGGTATTTGTGCCAATACATAGTATGTCATCATGGTGCTGAATGATAATGCACAAAGAACAACTAACTTGCCTTTGCTATAGGGACGCTCGTTAGACATCATTTCCAAGAGGAAATTTTATGACTGCTTCTTAGAAGTGTGTAGGTTTCCCCAGGAAAGTAAACCAGCATATATATATATATATATATATATATATATATATATATATATATAAGAATAAGGTCAAAAGGAGATTAAAAAGTATTTCCAAAGGGATTGAAATATCTAAATTCTAATATGTCAGTTTCTATTGCCATTTTGACCCTTTATCTTTAAATGCCATTTGTAGGAGAACAAGTGAGGGAAACAATACTATAAAGAGAAAGAAGACAGGACCCTGAAAAGTAGAAAAAAGGAGGACGTGATTGAGATGAGAGGATTAGCTGTCTTATCCAGGTATTCTATACTAGAACTTCTCCTAAAACAGGAAGGTTGAACTCTGACATCAATGACCATTGTCATTTAAAGGTAAATAAAATTTTATTTTAAGAAATGAATACCCTGATTTGTAAATGGAGAAAGACATATTAGGCTTAATTAGAAGTTTTATTAGGTTTATATTATTCTAAATATTTAAAGTCCAAGCTCTTCAGCACATTTTTTAAATGTGTGATTAAATGTATGGTGTGTGGTATTTAGTGAACTGCAAAAAGTGGGAGGAAAAAAGATCTATAAGCAGTCAGCTCTTCTCTGTGAGATGTTGGGCTAAATATGTTGTATTTAAACATAGAGAATATATCATTTGATATTAGAAAAGTGCTCCTTTGATGGATCATAAAAATATATTTAAAGTGTGGATAAGAGAAAGGGATGACATTAAACACTAGTAAGTTCCTTGAGAGCCATATGTAATCCTGAATATTTACCGTGAAATCTCTACCATAAAGCAATGAAGTCTATAAATATTCACTGAAGGCTTAACTGTTCTGTTAAATTAAGATTTTCAAGGATGAGAATATATTTTGATTTTATAGCAACTAGAATTGTAGTAGAGGTTTATGAAGTTATATTTTAACAATTTCAAGGTCTCTTACTTCTGAGAATTTTAAAAGTAGTTCATGTTTAGTGTCCAATATGAAATACCACTTGGATTATGTCTTACATAAGATCATGCTTAACACTTCTTGTGATTTCTTGAAGTTTTTAGGTATAATCAAATTTTACAAATACAGTAGTTTCTTATGGGCTTCACAACCATATGTGATAACTAGTATAATTAGGTACAAATGAATGCAGAGGGTTCATCTTACTGTGGGATGATATAAAATAGTGAAAAAAACCAGCTTCTTGGTGGGTATCTAAAAAGTACTACAGAAGGCCAAGGTAAAGTATTATGTGGTCATCAGACAGATGCATTCTGTGTATGTGTGTGTGTGTGTGTGTGTGTGTGTGTGTGTATGTATCACTGCACGTTGAATTAAGTGAAAAACATAAACATTAAAGAATTAAAGTCCTGCTGTGCCATCAAGGTCATGGTGGAGCTTCAAACTGTCCAATGAGAGTCAGCAATGATTGCCAAAGAAAACATCATTTATATGTTACAGACATGACACAGAAGTGGAATGTTCATAGTACCATGAAATGATAGTTTAACTGTAGTGTTGTTATGCCTCCTGAAAAGCAACAGAAAGAATGAAGGATTATTTTGATTCACAGTTCCAGGGTACAGTATTATAGCATAGTAGGAAAGAAATGGTAACATGAACATGAGGTAAATGATAACATTACCTTTACAGTCAGATGATCAAGAAAAATGACCTTTATTTACAGCTATTTTTTTAACATGTAGTAAAAGACCAAAGCTGAAGTGTTGGTTCTGTACTGTTTTAGAGCTGGTCTTCTAATTTCAGTTTACATAATCTTAAAGAATCCCCTACAAGCATGTCTTGAAGCTAACCTAGCTTGGATTATTCCTCAGACATGAGCTAGACTTTTGTTTTCTACGTGGTTCTGGATCCTGCCAAGCTGACAATAATTATTAACTATTATATTAACATCGATAAAGTTACTTTTTGTGAACCTTATTTTCTCATCTGTAGACCATATAAAAATGTCTTTCTGTTGATTATAGGAAGGTCAGATCTTGGTAGATTTTGCATATATTGTGAAAAATTGCAATCCATTCTGTGTAGTATATGACCCTTGCCAAAAGAATGAAGTCCTATATAAGAAATACCAGATGATTATTCAAGTAGTCTTTGACAAATAAGCTCAAATAATGAAAGCATTTAAAGTAGGAGCTGAATGGAGAACATAAGTTGTCAAGAGACTTAATGTACTTTGTTAATATGCATAGACTTGTCATCAATGAAATTGGAATTCCAGGTTATAATGGAGACAGTATTATATATAATAATATGCCAGTTGCATAGCTTGGCTAAAAAAATTTCAATGGTTACCTTACTTTTTAAGCTCATTAATTCCAGTGGGTCCCTTAGGACAATTAGTATAATGAAGTCTTTTACTTAATAAGATACAAGTGGTCAATTTAATTCAAATTAATATTTGTGTGTACCATGACATGCTCTTCATGCCACCGATCAATCTGTTTTTTTTTTCCTAATGTCAAATGTGTATACTGCCTAGAATTGATCTTCTCTTTCTCTACAAGTCTTTTATGGAGGGTCATACCACCAATATTTTCAGGTTAAGCTATCAATCTCAAAGTATTATATACTCATACAATTTTTCTCACCACTAACTAATACATTTATGGTATAGTATTCATCTAAACTTTCTTTGAAGTATTTCAGTGAGATATATGTATCTCCTGTTTTTCAAAGCTATTGGAAAAGCTGTAGATCTTATGCCCTTTGGGTAGATGTGATGCAGCAATATATTTTCTTTTCTTTCAGGAACACTTTGAACACAAGAGACAAGATGTTTTCTATTCTGGCTGTTTCAGTAAATGTACAATTTAACCCTTATTACTAACCATTTTTAATTTGAAATTTAAAAAAGTGATTTAATAATCAGGATGAGTGCATGAAGAGAGAGAGAGCTATGATTAAGCTTCTCATACCTTATCATATGGACAGAAGTTACTCATAGCCCATCAACAAATTTTTAGAGTAGATGTCTGCCATTTGAAAGAGAAAATGTAATAGTATATAGTACAAATATAAATAAATATTCAATCTGATACAAAATGTTTAAACAGGTTATGTGGAGAGCATATTATTCCTAAAGTCATTGTGTTATGAATTCAATATAGCAAAGAACACCATATCTAGGGATTTCCTCTAGAAGTTTTTAGTTTAAGGTTCTTTGAAAATGTGAAATGTGTGCACATGCATGTGTGCTTATTTGAATAATTAAATGCCTCCTCTTAGTCATTCTCACTGCTCAGGAAGAGCCACTTTAACTTGTACATTTACTCTTGTTTACTTCTGATGTTAATTAATTCTATATCACCAAACAAATTAAGTATACTAATTTTTAACTCATGAATCTTAGATATGCTTCATTAACATAGTAGGAAAGGTGAGGCTCTTCCATACATACACTGATAAGTCTCTTTTAGAACAAGATTCCTAGACCTGTCTGCTGATTCTCTGATCTCTCTTCACATTGTCACCTTGATGTATGAATCTTTATTTAAGACATTCGATTATTTAGTCTTCAGGTTTCTTCTCAAACTTTAAGGCAAAGAGTTTGTGACATTTTGTTTCCTAACACTTCAATATTCTGATGTTTTTAGATCCAGTGGTAGTTAAACATTGTCTTTCCAAACATGAATCCTCTAGTTTTCATGCTGAACCACCAAAGACTAACCATTGGCTGAGCCCTAAAATTTCCTGCAAGGTTTTTTTTACACTGTTTACTGATGCAGCATTGATCTTGTCAGTAACTAAGGTACCAGTGCAGAGTAAAACCAGAGAAATAGACTGTGTACAGTGCTGCTTCTTTATCTTTCATTCTCCACCTCCCTTAGTTCTTCATGAATGTGACATCGCATCTATGGAATTTCCATGTTAAAATGCTCAACAACATTCCCTTTCTAGAGCCAAACTAAATAATCAATATGAAGTGGCTTGGACAATGACAAAAGTTATCCAGCTAAAGCGAGTTATAAGGAGGGTAGTGTTTAACATTTTATAGTTAGTGTTAAGGCTATGATTTCTCTAAATCTATCTTAAAATTAAAGACCCGAGTTCTAGGATACGAACTAATACTACTACTCTATGAAGACATGGACACAGATTTGTGACAGGACATTGAAGTCAACTCCAGGTCAGTATTAAACTTTTAGCCTCAGGTGAAAAATGTGTCATCTCCTTTCTCTGTTTCATTGAGAACTCTGACGCAGCATGTGTCTTCCTCTTCATGTGTTATTATGAAGCACGACAATGAATTTGATAAAATCTCTAGTAAGTCAGTTTTAGCTGTTGAATATCATCCAACCTTCCCCTTAGAACTGAGGTGATTCCCTGTGGGAAATACATGAGGATTTGCCTCATCTATGTCTCAACATTTCAAACGTTTGTCTAAATAAATCTCTCCAGAGAAAACTGTTAGCACAGAATTTTGAATGGTGGCTATGGAATTCCTGTTGTTACTGACCAGATCTTATGAACTTTAAGTCTCTCACTGGGTATCCATCAGTGCCTCTGTGTCTGGATCAGTCTCTGCTGCTTAAAACTGGTCTAAACTCTTGGAAAATCCCTTGGGTATTAGCAATGATTTTCAGTTAACAGCAACTTCTTTCCATCAGTGTATCTGTTGCCTGAATATTCCAAAGCAACAGCCATGTAAAGCAACCTCAGAGATTGCTTCAACTTGCCCTCCTGTAAAAAAATTTATCCATACTGCCTTATTAACTAGTCTACCAGAGTAGTCTAATCTAATTTTCCCTCATATTTTTATGTAGCTTTATACATTTTCACTCTGTAGTTGATTACTGATAGCATGTTGGTGAACAGCATATTTGCTTAGCATTATAATATACTTTATGTAGATGACATCTAATCGTTATAACAAGTATTCCTCTTATATACAAAAAATTGAAACTCACAAAGATAAACTACCACATTAGTAAGTTGTAAAGTCAGCCTTCAACAATAGAAATACCTGAACTATATTTTTCTACTCTATCACGTAGACTATACTAACTTCACTTGTAATTCATGTTGATTAAGGAAAAATATGAGACAAGAGAATTTTAGTATCCTCTAAAAGTAAGAAATAATGTATAATTTGGAAAAGCATCTAATTGCAGTTATTAATTTTGAGAGATCATATATATCGTGGACCATACTTGGGGCTGAGAAGGCAAAAATTGATCCGGTCATGGCCTTTCCCTTAAGAGTTCATAGTATTGAGAGAGGGAAGGAGTATGGCATAGTTACTGAAGCATCTGTGATAGGCTAGGCTAACTGCTATGAAATAACTCTTTAACCTCAATCATTTAAAAAAAAAAGTACATCACACCAAATAGTTTAAGGTGGATGCTAGATGAGACATGGAAGTTTTAATCTGTCACTAGGGGGCTCAGACATCTTCTATCTTGTGAAGCTAGAGCTATTTCATTTCCCAGGGAATAAAAAAAAAAAAAAAAGAAAATAGAACAACTAATAAAAGAACAGAAAGGTTATGTGTTGGTACAGTTCTAGAAGAAGCAAAATCACTTTTGTTCATGTTATACTGCTATCCATAAACAAAACACACTTACATCACTATGGCACGGACCTGACATAGTGACATGTGTATTGGTTTATGTGTTGCTTCTTTCATGTCCCTCTGTGGTGTTTGCACTGAGTGTTAGAAGATAGATAGTGATTGCCCAATAAGGAGAAGTAAAATTAATGATTATGGGGAGGGTTTATTTATTTGTTATTCAAAATTTTTGAAACAACTATTTCTAGGTCAAATTATAAGACTCTGAAAATTTTCTCAAGATAAACTTCTGACATACTCTAAGCAATTCTCCAGAATACTCTAATGTGTACCTTATAATTCAATTGAACTGACACTGTTTATCTTAAGAAGAAAATGTAAGATCCTGCAATTTGACTGATGCATCCTCCAAGATGGTCCTACACTTCAGAAGACAAGTGACATACTAGTGTATCATATTTAGTTTGACCAAATAGTTACAAACAATGTGTTCTGCTTTTAGCTTTGGTTAATTTTCTAGACAAACTAAAATAATTTAAGAGAATAACTGAAATATATAATTTCATGTGTTATAAAATATACTACAAATGTTACAGATGAATTTGGTAACATTGAAAGAAATGAGTAGGAAAAAGTGGAGGATATGGGATTACAGAGTTTCTATGCTTTATCCAAGTATTTTCCAGAAAATCAACATGATACATGAACACAGTCTTTGCTGTTTTATGAAACATTAGGAACAAGCTAAATAAAGAAAATCATTGTTATTTGGTGAGCACTGGAATATTCCCACTGTACTCCTTTGAGGTCACTGGTTGAAACTCTTAGTTTGTTTTTGTTTTTTTAATTGTTTATTAGATATTTTCTTCACTTACATTTCAAATGCTATCCTGAAAGTCCCCTATCACCTCCCCCCCACCCTGCTCACCTACCCACCCACTCCTACTTCTTGGCCTTGGCATACCCCTGTACTGGGGCATATAAAATTTGCATGACCAAGGGGTCTCTCTTCCCAATGATGGCCAACTAGGCCATCTTCTGCTACATATGCAGCTAGAGACACAAGCTCTGGGGGTACTGGTTAGTTAATATTGTTGTTCCACCTATACGGTTGCAGACCCCTACAGCTCCTTGGGTACTTTCTCAGCTCCACCATTGGGGGCCATGTGTTCCATCCAATAGATGACTATGAGCATCCACTTCTGTATTTGCCAGGCACTGGCATAGACTTACCAGAGACAGCTCTATCAGGGTCCTTTCAGCAAAATCTTGCTGTCATATGCAATAGTGTCTGCATTTGGTGGCTGATTATGGGATGGATCCCCAGGAGAGGCAGTCTCTGGATGGTCCATCCTTTCATCTTAGCTCCAAAATTTGTCTCTTTAACTCCTTCCATGGGTATTCTGTTCCCTATTCTAAGAAGGAATGAAGTATCCACACATTAGACTCCCTTCTTCTTGATTTTCTTATGTTTTGCAAATTGTATCTTGGGTATTCTAAGTTTCTGGGATAATATCCACTTATCAGTGAGTGCATATCAAGTGACTTCTTTTGTGATTGGGTTACCTCACTCAGGATGATATCCAGAAATCAAGGCCCATACCTAAACATAATAAGTGCAATATACAGCAAACCAGTAGCCAACACCAAACTAAATGGAGAGAAAATTGAAGCAATCCCACTAAAATCAGGGACTAGACAAAGCTGCCCACTTTCTCCCTACCTATGCAAATAGTATTTGAAGTCCTAGCCAGAGCACTTCAACAACAAAAGGAGATCAAGCGGATACAAATTGGAAAGGAGGAAGTCAAAATATCACTATTTGCAGATGATATGATTGTATATATAAGTGATCCTAAAAATTCAGTCAGAGAACTCCTAAACCTGATAAGCAGCTTCAGAAGTGCAATAGCTAGATATAAAATGAACTCAGACAAATCAGTGGCCTTTCTCTACACAAAGGATAAACAGGATGTGAAAGAAATTAGGGAAACAATACCCTTCACAATAGTCACAAATAATATAAAATACCTTGGTGTGACTCTAACTAAGGAAGTGAAAGGTCTGTATGACAAGAACTTCAAGTCTCTGAAGAAAGAAATTGAAGAAGGTCTCAGAAGATGGAAAGATCTCCCATGCTCATGGATTGGCAGGATTAATATAGTAAAAATGGCTATCCTGCCAAAAGCAATCTACATATTTAATGTAATCCCCATCAAAATTCCAACTCAATTCTTCACTGAGTAAAAAATGGCAAGTTGCAAATTCATCTGATTGAAGCCCTCTAATTGCGGGCTTTGGATGACTGACCACCATCCTAAAGCTACCTATGCATTACCAACCAATATCCACCTCACAATTATATAGTCAAACTTTCATCTCCAGAGATTACTAGTATCAAAATCTTTGGGCAATAAAGGGGAATGGAATTCAAATACACACTTCTCAGTTTCACATCATAATTCAGTGACTGAATGAGAGAATATCACTTTATAATTGAGCTTGCCTTATGGTATTTGAGATAATATAGAAACAAGTTAGCAAGCAAGCATCAAAAGTATTAGCAGTGGAGGAGCTAGAAGTAATGGGATGCTTACTAGACTAACTGGAATTGTGTACAATACAGAATCTCAAGGTCTGTGCAGATTTAGGAGCGGTACAGTGTTGTCAGGGACCGGAATCCAGAATGTAGAACTGGGAAGACATGCTGGAAATTGAAGGTACACAGGCTGTTTAGGACCAGACTGGCAATGATTAGCCTCAGCTTAGAAGAGTGTCCTGAGAAAGGGGTGCTTGGGAAAAGATGATGAATGACTCAGAGTCAGTGATGGATGTAAGCTGACAGCTCTATGTTTTGCTTGAAATAGTTCTCTGCTAGAAATAGCTCTCTCTTGCAGACTCAAAACCTAATCTTATATTTTGTATAATCCACTTCCTTAGGAATTGCATATCTGTTCAATCATTTATCCAAGGCTCCCTTTGGAATATTCAATGAGTCAGTACTTTATGACCTTAGTTTCTTGGCTCTAAAGGCAGAGCCACCTGGCAAAGTTCTGCTAATTGCTGAGGATGGAACATGGCTCCATTTTTTTTATTACATTGTCACCAGCTCTCTGTTTTCCAACTCCTTTACTATTTAAGCTTGACTGTCCTGGAACTTGTTCTATAGACAGACCTTGAACTCAGAAACTTGCATAGCTCTTTCTCCTGAATGCTAGGCTTAAATGTGTGCACCACCACAACTGAACTTAAGCTTCTCTTTACCTAGAACTAGATCTGTCCCAGGCTGTCCTTGAACTTAGAAATGAGCTTGCCATTGCCTCCAAAGATTAATGGTGTATACTACCATGGCTCAGCTTAATCTTTTTATGGCCAGTATTCCTTAAGAACTGATCAAAAGCCTGTGTCCTCCAGTCTCAAGATCTGGATCACAAGTGTGCCCTTGATTTTTGGATTATTGTTCATTCCAGATTAAAAGTCCAAAGTATTCCTAGTTCAACTGTAAATTCAAAGAATAAGTTTAGCTGGGTGGGATATTCCATTGAGATCAGTCCCTAAATCTCTTTATCTCCTTACTTAATATCTTTCTGACAAAGCTGGCTCTTTATTACAGGTGTGTCTGTTCTTTCAAGCCCTGAAAGCAACTCATACAATTCACATTGGATCCATTGGATCCTTATATATTTCATAGTTGAGAAACCCTATAAAGAGTAGTTCTTACATTGAATTATATGTTCTTAAATTCATGTTTTCAGAGTTCTTTCCCACAGCCTTAAAGGCTTCTGGAAGTTCTCAGTGTTACCGTCTTGCGTCTTGCTAAGGAACACCAGATACACTCTGGTTTCATGGTATCACACTGTTTCTGATTTTCTTGGAATCGTTCATTAACCTTGGCATGGAGAACATTCCCAGAAGGAGAAACATAAAGTAAAGCATGTACATTATAATATAAATGGGCCTTGTGGCTATAACAACTGTCAGCAATTGAGAACACTCATGTCCTGCTAGCTCGCCTCCAGGGATGGGAACCCTGACACACCATCCCTTCAAATGACATGCAGGGCTTGGCATCTGACCATAAAAGATCATAGGTGATATAGTTTTACTTTTAAGTGATGATCTAGTTTTCATGAATCTATTGCTGCAGAGAGGAATGCGACATGATTTTGAAGAACACTAACAGTTTGAAAGTAATTGAGTTAAGCTAAGAAGGAAGAAGGTCTATGAGTAAGAAGGAACCATTGGTTCGTGTACCAAGAAGGCAACAATGTGTAGGTAGAAGAACAAGAGATTAAGGAGACATTTTTGTATCATCACCTAAGAATGGTGTGATGAAGAAGATTAAAGACTCTTAGATTTCTAGTTTAATGAATAATTATTTTTACAAACTAAACCATCATGTGTTGTTTCAGAAAGCAGACTGCAAATGTTGGATGAAGTTGGAGTTTTCTATTTTCATATAGTGTTTTCAGCATCTTCTTTTCCATTTGACTCTAAGGCCTAGAATTGCTATGTTAATGAAGATAATGAAAAACCATGGCCCATTTTTTATGTAAAGATTCATCCTAGTGACAATATTATCACTTCTGTGGTCCTGGGAAAAGAAGAGAAAGAAATGATAGTAATACAATAATAGTAGAACTCTTGGTGTACTTTCAATATATTCTGCAGTTTGTAGTCATGAATGAACTTAGAAGTATGGTTGAAAGGAATCCTTGTTCGAATATTAAGAATGTGATTGGGGTACAAAGTGGCTCTTTTTGAAGGGATATTTGACAGCATTGAGTATACTTCAGTGTAGTAAATGTGCTGACATCTAATACAACATGCTGGAACTGTATATGTTGAGACCGGTTGTGCTGAGATTGTGTGCTGGTACTGTGTACTGATATGTGTGCACCGACTGCTTATGCTGATCCTTTTTGTGATGAGACTGTGTGCTGAGACTGTGTGATATGACTCTATGCAGAGATTGTGTGGAGGAACTCCAGAGGAAGAATGCAGAACTGGTTCTGGGCTCTCTGTAACTTCATTCCATGTCTTGTAACATTCCAAATTCTGACTGGCAGCAAGCAAATGTGTCAGTAGAGTTTAAGCTCACTGCTTGGTTTTTATTTCTCATTTTCAGCTATGGAATCCAAATCCTTCAGAAATTATTTCTTTGGTTTATTTGTAAGGCATGAAAATGAAGGCATTATTTATCTTTTATATGTTTTGAATGCCACCATTGTTATGTTTCAAACAACTCTGAAAAAGTGTTAGGCTATTTAAAAGGGATCTATATCCTTAAAGGAAAGAAAAGTTTGATCAAAATTTTCAGTTAAATTATTATTGCTACTCAGATTTCAGCCAAACTTCAGAGTTATTGCATTAGAGTGTCAGTAAGTATTTCACTAGGGAAGGGGGAGAATTAGTGTGTACCAATAAAAACAATAGTAGGAGAATCTGTAACCAAGGCTCTAGAATAACACTATTCGCTACATTTTTCTCACTCATCTGTTTATTCATTATTTCTCAACTTTAGTATATATTCTTGCACATGTATTCATTGAGATCAAGCAGAGAAACCAACCGTCAAATCATTGGTATTCTTTCTATAATGTTAACACTATTGCCATTGATTAAAAAAATCAATCAAGTTATCTCTTCATTCCTTTCTAGAATTTAACAGATATTACATAATGACCAAAATGTGGCCGAAACACTGGGAACACAGTGGTGTCCAAATGGACGTACTGTGGACTTTCTTAGGTCCCACATTCACAATGAAGTTATCCTTGTGTAAGGTAGATAGCAAGGGAATAGAAAGTGACCAAATATTTTAAATAAATCCAGCAGGCTACTATTTTGGATAACAAAGTTAGGGACAAACCTAAATGAAATGTAGAAATAAGTACAAGAACACTGAGGGAAAAAGTAACCAAGGAGGGTAAAATGGCAAGTACATAAGAGCAGCAAGGATGTCAGTATGGCAAAAACAGAATTAGCAAAACATTAAAAAACAGAATTAGCAGCCATGATTGGAGCAGTGTGCGGCCAATTACTTGGAACCTTATTTGCATAGTTCTGAATTTAGATCTTAAAGTTGAATAGTCAGGCATGAGAAAGGTTTTAATAACTCACTTTCAAATGGCCCAGAAAAGTATGAACAAACAAGCACAGGTGAGAAAAGATGAGAAGAATAAAGAATGAAGACGGGACAGAAAAGAAAGCCAAACCCTCAGAGAAAACAATGAAATGGAAACCTTCTTAGGTGAATTTAGAAACACATGGGGACTCTGAATTACACTCACGTATTGTGTATACAAGTGCATTACATCAATCCAAATAATTAAAATCATTTTATCATGAGTTTATGAAAATATTCCTGCCTTTAGAGTCTGCAGAAATGAAGGTCAGGTATTGCATCCCACTTGACTGGCAAGAAAGACACAACAAACTGGAATCTTCCCTGGCAAAAGCTTTATTGCTTACTTCTTCAGGAAGACCCTGAACCAGGAAAATGGTGCCGCTTTTATAACCCGCAGCATGATGTTTCAGCACCCGATATGGCATGACAGCTCCTGATTCGTTGCTCACCCATCACCCCACTATTACACCCCGAGAATGGGAGTGACTAGGAGTGAGTTCACTCTCGCACCTGTATACAAGGCTTGTTTACTAGTTAGGCATAGCAGAGGCCAGCGCCATCTTTTTTTTCTTCCATTTTTTATTAGGTATTTAGATCATTTACATTTCCAATGCTATACCAAAAGTCCCCCATACCCACCCACCCCCACTCCCCTACCCACCCACTCCCTCTTTTTGGCCCTGGCGTTCCCTTGTACTGGGGCATATAAAGTTTGCGTGTCCAATGGGCCTCTCTTTCCAGTGATGGCCGACTAGGCCATCTTTTGATACATATGCAGCTAGAGTCAAGAGCTCAGGGGTACTGGTTAGTTCATAATGTTGTTCCACCTATAGGGTTGCAGATCCCTTTAGCTCCTTGGTTACTTTCTCTAGCTCCTCCATTGGGAGCCCTGTGATCCATCCATTAGCTGACTGTGAGCATCCACTTCTGTGTTTGCTAGGCCCTGGTATAGTCTCACAAGAGACAGCTACATCTGGGTCCTTTCAATAAAATCCTGCTAGTGTATGCAATGGTGTCAGCGTTTGGATGCTGATTATGAGGTGGATCCCTGGATATGGCAGTCTCTATATGGTCCATCCTTTCGTCTCAGCTCCAAACTTTGTCTCTGTAACTCCTTCCATAGGTGTTTTGTTCCCACTTCTAAGGAGGGGCATAGTGTCCACACTTCAGTCTTCATTTTTCTTGAGTTTCATGTGTTTAGGAAATTGTATCTTATATCTTGGGTATCCTAGGTTTGGGGCTAATATCCACTTATCAGTGAGTACATATTGTGTGAGTTCCTTTGTGAATGTGTTACCTCACTCAGAATGATGCCCTCCAGGTCCATCCATTTGGCTAGGAATTTCATAAATTCATTCTTTTTAATAGCTGAGTAGTACTCCATTGTGTAGATGTACCACATTTTCTGTATCCATTCCTCTGTTGAGGGGCATCTGGGTTCTTTCCAGCTTCTGGCTATTATAAATAAGGCTGCTATGAACATAGTGGAGCATGTGTCCTTCTTACCAGTTGGGGCATCTTCTGGATATATGCCCAGGAGAGGTATTGCTGGATCCTCTGGTAGTACTATGTCCAATTTTCTGAGGAACCACCAGACTGATTTCCAGAGTGGTTGTACAAGCCTGCAATCCCACCAACAATGGAGGAGTGTTCCCCTTTCACCACATCCATGCCAGCATCTGCTGTCACCTGAATTTTTGATCTTAGCCATTCTGACTGGTGTGAGGTGGAATCTTATAATGGCGATTGCTCGCTGCACGGCTCTCCACAGTTAGGTGCCTCTTGGAAACTGGTGACTCTAAGCTAGACAATTGACTTCCCAGCATCTTCTACTTTTTGTTCTTTTACTAAGGAATTACATACTATGATGGATTTGTTTTAGAAAATATTCAAGAATAACTCCTCTTCTTCACATAAGTATATGCTTACATATGATTTGTTTAGTATCTACTATAGTCAAAAAATCCAAATATGAGGAAATAATAAGCAATGACTTCTGTTACAATGAAAAGTACAAATTACAGAAGGATTTTGAATTTTTTTTAGATACTTACTTTGTCATTTTTAGGTAGCAAATAAATAATAAAAGTGTTTCTTGCAATAGTTTAATTTCAGGCATATGAGTAGTGACAAAAAGGCATATTTACATGTTTAATTTAAACCAACAAGAACCTATTAAATACTGTGTTGCTTACATTGTGCTTGGCAAACAGAGTCAAAGACAAACTACAGTTTTAATCCACAAAGATTTCCCAGCCTAGTGGGTGAAAGAAGAATTCAGTTAGTCATTTCTGTAGCATGAAATAAGGAATGACAGATATAAACAGGAGATATTACCAAAGCAATTCTGAAGGTCTCCATGTCTATTGATGATGTTGACAACATAAAGGAATGGAGTTAATATAAGGAAAGCAGGGGATTTTGCAAAAGGTATTATATTCAAATTTGTGAGGTATTTTAGATATCTCAAAATATATTTTCCATGTTCATTATTCATATTCATCATTCCCATATTCACAATAACAGAAATATGAGTTATTTCCTTGCTTGGTTTTTGTTTTTCTCATAACTTCGTCTGACAAGAGAAATGTGGTAAATAGAGACAGGCCTGTGGTCTCCCCTTGGTAGCAACTAGAGGTGAAGGTCATTGCTTAAAAGTCTTCCAGATCCATTTTCTAATTTTAATGCCTGACATGTCCTCTCCACCGTGCTGTCTCTTAAGAATATTATTTAAAATACCTTCAAATGCAAACTCCTCAGCCTGGTGTATTCTTCCTGTTCTGATTGTTCTGTCCCACTATCCAGCCATCCAAGGTCTCACTCAGCTGTCTGCCTGTGACCTCTCTTGTCTCAGGAAGGTTTGTACAGCTCACATTATGTATAATCCTTCCCTTTCAGAATCTTACAAGAGAGGATTAGAAAGTGAAGCTGATTAAAAAATGAAATGTGTCCTGTCTGTAGATCCTCTAGAAGATTCAGCTGGGGAGACATTGTGAGTAACAAGGCTGCCGGGTTTCAGGACTGGTTTTGGACTCTATTAGATCTTGTCATTTAAGTTTCCTTAGCTTCTTCCCATATCAAGGAGCAGTGACTCAATTTGCTCTCCTTAAAGTCACAGCTCTGCATTGTTTTTTCTCACAAAAATGACTATTAGAAAGAAATGCAACAGCAATGGGGCTGACCTTCTCCATTGCTTTCTCACAGCTTTGCTGTCATTTGCATAGGAGTTAAATGATCACATTTTTTAATTAGGTATTTATTTCATTTACATTTCCAATGCTATCCCAAAAGTCCCCCACACACTCTCCCACCCACCCACTCTAACTTCTTGGCCCTGGCGTTCCCCTGTACTGAGGCATATAAAGTTTACATGACCAATGGGCTTCTTTTTCTACTGATGGCTGACTAGGCCATCTTCTGATACATACGCAGCTAGAGACACGAGCTCCTAGAAGTACTGGTTAGTTCATATTGTTGTTCCACCTATAGGGTTGCAGATCCCTTAAGGTCCTTGTGTAATTTCTCTAGCTCCTCCATAGGGGGCCCTGTGAGCCATCCAATAGTTTTCTGTGAGCATCTACTTATGTGTTTGCTAGGCCCGGCATAGTCTCACAAGAGACAACTATATCTGGGTCCTTTCAGCAAAATCTTGCTAGTGTATGCAATGGTGTCAGCGTTTGGAAACTGATTATGGGATGGATCCCTGGATATGGCAGTTTCTAGATGGTCCATCCTTTCGTCTCAGCTCCAAACTTTGTCTCTGTAACTCCTTCCATGGGTGTTTTGTTCTCAATTCTAAGAAGGGGCAAAGTGTCCACACTTTGGTCTTTGTTCTTCTTCAGTTTCCTGTGTTTTGCAAATTGTATCTTATATCTTGGGTATTCTAAGTTTCTGGACTAATATCCACTTAGCAGTGAATATATATTGTGTGAGTTCTTTTGTGATTGGGTTACCTCACTCAGGATGATGCCCTCCAGGTCCATCCATTTGCCGAGGAATTTCATAAATTCATTTTTTAATAGCTGAATAGTACTCCATTATGTAAATGTACCACATTTTCTGTATCCATTCCTCACATCACATAGGCACACAACTGTGTTAATCCTTATGTTTGCGCAATGTGTCTGCATCTGCATGTTGATCCATAAATATTCTATGTAGCCTCTGTCCTAGTCTTTCAAAAACTTTATAATTTCTCTCAAAGGACAAACATCCCAGTACTGTTAGCTTCTATGGAGGCAAGCAACCATAGCAATCCTACCTATAAAATCCATGTTTCCTATAAACCATAACTACGTACAACTAAGTTGATTTTTAATCAGTATCAACTCAACTGAGAACATCACACATACTCAAGTGTATTCTAGAATCAAATTCTAAACAAAATGAGAAATATTTTTTAAAGCCACAAATTTCTTGGAGGCCCAAGAAATTAAGAAAAAAGAAGCTCATATGTTTTCAAAAGGTCAAGATTTTATGGGAAAGCGTTTAGAGGGAGAAAAATGATGGAGGATTGAATGTAATTATGTCATAATCTCAAAAGAGAAAAGTAAAAATTAAAATAAATCATGAAAATTTGATTTTATCTGGATGACTAAACTTTATAATCCCAAGTGTTTAAAGGGCTAAAGCAGATGGATCACAAGTTCCAGACCACTCTAAGTGACTACTTAGTGAGCCCGATCTCACAATAAAGTGTTTAAGCAAAAAGAAAGAGGACTAGGAATATAGTCAATGGTAGAGCAACTGCATAGCTCATAGAAAGTTCTAGGTTCAGTCCTTAGTAGTATATAATTAATGAACTCATTTAACTAATTTTGTAAATTTGCATTTTTCACATGATCATTTATAAGTTCTTTCTGAATATTTTACATTTTGTTTTGCATAAATTCAATCCCTTGAAAAAAATCCTACACCTCCTACAACCTTCCTCTTTTTTCTCTTCTTTTTTCTTCTTCTTCTTCTTCTTCTTCTTCTTCTTCTTCTTCTTCTTCTTCTTCTTCTTCTTCTTCTTCTTCTTCCTTCTTCTTCTTCTTCTTCTTCTTCTTCTTCTTCTTCTTCTTCTTCTTCTTCTTCTTCTTCTTCTTCTTCTTCTTCTTCTTCTTCTTCTTCTTCTTCTTCTTCTTCTTCTTTTTACTCATTAAGTACCTGGCATGACAACATGCTCCTTTGGAATTGAGAATTTCATGTGTGGGTAGTGTGGCTAAATTATTCCTACCTGTAAAGCCCTGTTTTAACTCCTCCCATTTTCTCCAGTTCTCTCTCAACTTTATGACTTAATAATTTTGATTAAATTTGTATACACATATCTCTACTCAACCTACTGACTCGGTTTATCATTGCATATATTTCATGATAACTTTACTTAACCTTGCTTGTTTGATTTGGAAGACTAAATTTTCTGAACCTTACTCTCCTTCTAAATAAATGTAGTTTCTAAACCCAACTAAGTTACAGAATCAAGAAAGTATCCTTTTTACATGTTTCATGTTCACACTATAGTTTAAATGCTGAAGAAGCCATTAGTTACATAATTCAAGTAAATTCTTATTAATATTACTGCACCCTTATTAGTCAATAAAAAATTGATTCTTACTCTGTTTGTGGAATAAGTGTAAATTTTCCTATATAAATTTCTTCTGTTCATTGACATATGAAATTGTATTTTATCACAGTTTAAATACATGTTTTCATTGAAATACATATAAGGCTGATGTGAAAATTATCAGTTATCCCAAGCTTTTGTCCCCACCGGCAAGAACACGCTCAGGACAACCGGAATCTTCTGCAGCAAAAGCTTTATTGCTTACTTCTTCAGGAGCAAGAGGAGAAGAGAGACGAATGGCAAACCCCGTCCGTCCCTTTTATGGAGGATTGTCCTTTGCCTCGGACGTGTCGCTCCCTGATTGGCTGCAGCCCATTGACCAAGTTTTCGACACGGGGAAGGCAGAGCACATGGAGTGGAAAACTACCCCGGCACATGCGCAGATTATTTGTTTACTACTTAGAACACAGGATGTCGGCGCCATCTTGTAATGGCGAATGTGAGGGCGGCTCCTCACAATCAGTGAATACCTTGATTTATTTGCACTATCTATAAAATTGTAATGCCACACAGATGATGAACAAGTCCTCACCATTAATCAGAACGATGCTTTATAATATGCATGCCACAGACTCTAGCCTTTCTAAAGTTAACCTGCTTACCTGACAATGGTGATAGTATTCTTAGTATCCTTTTCCTCTTATAGAAACTGAATATTAGTAATTATTTTATTATATGGATTTCATTCTCAATATTACTTTTGTTAGATTGCTATGCATATCCTTAATTTAATTTTCAGTGTATTTCATCATGAAAAACTTGATGATCCTAAATCCTTCTGCATATATCCAAGATTTTATGGGAGGGGGAATATTAAGAATAATATCATTATTATTTCTTCAATAGTTTCATGTATTTATAAAACATATTTTGATCATATTTGACCTTATCTTTTAGAGTTACTCCACTCCTCTCCACAAACTCTCAACTTCATGACATCCCACTTAATTTTTATATATTACTGAGTCCAATTTGTGCTTCATGCTTACGTAAGTTTATGGGACCATCCATTGCAGAAGAATTGATCTACCAGATATCACATCCTCAAAGAAAATTGACCTACCCTCTTCCAGAAGCCAAAAGTGAGGGATAGAATCTTGAAAGCCCTTACTCTATATGGGAATGTTGACTGGCAAGGCCTTGTGCAGGATTTATGTAATTACTATAAATTCATGAGTGTGGTGGTCCTGCCATGTCTAAATGGTTCTGTTTCAGTTCATTCCTCCCTAACCCCTTACTCTTACAATATTTCTGACATCTCTTCAGTAATGATCCCTGATCAATATAGGTAGAGGGCTTGTGCTATTAATACCCCACTTTAAGACTGAGCACTCCACAGATACATGATATCTGGTCTTTGACCAGTTATGACTTTCTGCATATGAATCTCTGTTCACTACATAAAGAAACTTCACTGCTGAAGTCTGAACGTTGTACTAATCTATGGGGATAGAGTTACAAATATAGAGAGCAAAATGGTAATATGTCCACTTAGTAAATAATAATCAGTGGTTAACTACTCCTGTTTATAAGCTTGTGAGCTCCTCTGTTGCAGGATTTTCCCTGTCCAATTATGTTAATGTGGAGGAGGGCTATGATATGACAGGGAAAAGGGAGGCAGAGCTAAGAGTGGCAGAGAAAGAGAGCATCTCAGGGGAGAAGGGAGAGGAGAATAGAGGTAGACATGAACCAGCATGGCTTGAACCAACCACAGTTATGATATTGTCAATTTAGAATAATTGGGATAAAGCTTTTATTATTATCAATTAACTCTGAAATTATTGTATTGGCATCCTGTAAAATATTATTTCATTGATATGTAAATCTGATTGGTTAAGTACAAACTTTGAGAGTTTTAATTCTACTGAATAATTGGTTATTGTGATGGCTGACCATGAGAGGAACATGGGGGCCCCCACTGGGGAGTTGGTTGTCCAAGAGAAGCAGGAACGTGGAGAGTTTGCAGGTTCATTTTTATTATTTCCTGCAACACTCCTCAACCATGGTTTCTTGGCCAGAATGGTCGGGAGCATCCTGGTTTGGAAAGGGTAGTAGTGGGGGCACAGAGTAGAACTCTGGTGATAGCTTTAAAGTCTGAGGGTCTCCGGATGTTCTAGCTCTCTAATTTTACCGAAAAAAAATTCATCTAAGAGAAATTCTTCTTTATCTGCTTCTCATCTCTTTGTCCTTAGTACTTATTCATCTTTCAGAATACATGATCACATGTTAAAAAGTTCATCACAAGTTCACCCGCAAAATAAAGTCATAAATTTAAGTAAAAGTTTACAACAGAGAATGTTTACTGCATATCAATTAGGAGCAATTATCAGGATAAATATCCATCACTTGTCACAGTTCCATAGATTCACTGATGGTTTAAAACCAGAGCTAGGTTATTAGTGAAGTTTTGTATAGATAAACCTAGTCAATATTTTATCTTCTGTCCTAGCACCTACAATAAATTGTTAGTCCCCTTTTTATGTCCTTTGGTTAATTATTTTACAACCTCTTGGAATGTGCTCAGAGTAGGAGAAAGTCTGGTTACTAAGAGCAATTAACTAGTGACACATGAGAGACTGAAATAGTTTTCATTGCACATGTGACTATTAGAAAAGGACCTTGCACTAAAAAAGAGCTTAATAATCACAGATATAATTTTAGGAATTCCTATAGGATCATCATTAAGACTTAAGAAGTCATCAATTTGTCTATATAGCACCACTACAAGACAGTGCATCTTCGTGGATCTGCAGAGATCTGATCCATATGTGTATTCTATTACTTAGTGATAGTTATATAAGTATAATAATAACAGGAAAAACATATTAATAGCAGGAATCTTTCCTAAAATGAAAGGTTATCCAATAAGGGTGAACCTGTCTCAGAATATATAATAATCTGAAGCAGGTCATCTCAAAAAGATTGCCTGCTAGTTATTAGTGAGTCCCATTATGCTTCCTGAGACAGAATTACAGACCAAGGATGTTTTTCCCTTTTTTGGAGAAGACTTTAAATATAACCAAAAGGTAGTTGACTACTCTCATAACATTTCTGCCACGTTTTAATCTAAATACAGCCTTTTACCACTGAAGTACAGTGAGTTCACAGCTAAGTCATCAGTCTACATAGCACTTTCCAGTACTTTGAAAACTATCCATTGGGGTGAAGGCTTCACGGTCAGTATCGATTTAATCTCCCCTTGCGTTGTTACCAAAATATGTTATCTACAACAATAATGTGTTAACTTCAAGTTCTGATGGGCAACCATCAGCAATGACAATAGCCTGTATTGTTTTGCTCTCTCTGAGACATGTTGTTTCATGTTAGCAATAGATGGAGGGGAACTATTTTACCTGGTACTGGGCTTTATTTGGCAACCTATGACTTCTGAAAAGAGTATTCATTACATGCTGTATAGGTTAAGTTTAATTAAACTTGGGTGTGTGTATGTATGTATATATGTACACCAAACATATTAGATAGATAGATAGATAGATAGATAGATAGATAGATAGATAGATAGATAGATGAGTTTTCACTGTATGCTCAATAAAGATACTGGGTATATAAAATATTACAGTTATCAGTTGAGGCAATAATTAAAAAGGTTAATAATCCACGTTTTAAAAAGCTTGTGGGATTGCAAGCTTGTACAACCACTCTGGAAATCAGTCTGGCGGTTCCTCAGAAAATTGGACATAGTACTACCAGAGGATCCCGCAATACCTCTCCTGGGCATATATCCAGAAGATGTCGCAATGGGTAAAAAGGACACATGCTCCACTATGTTCATAGCAGCCTTATTTTTAATAGCCAGAAGCTGGAAAGAACCCAGATGCCCCTCAACAGAGGAATGGATACAAAAAATGTGGTACATTTACACAATGGAGTACTACTCAGCTATTAAACAGAATGAATTTGTGAAATTCCTAGGCAAATGGTTGGACCTGAAGGACACCATCCTGAGTGAGGTAACACAATCACAAAAGAACTCAAATGATATGAACTCACTGATAAGTGGATATTAGCCCATAAACTTAGTATAGCGGGATATAAGGTACAATTTGCAAAACACATGAAACTGAAGAAGAACGAAGACCAAAGTGTGGACACTTTGCCCCTTCTTAGAATTGGAAACAATCACCCATGGAAGGAGTTACAGAGACAAAGTTTGGAGCTGAGACAAAAGGATGGACCATCTAGAGACTGCCATATCCAGGGATCCATCCCATAATTAGCCTCCAAACAATGACACCATTGCATACACTAGCAAGTGTTTGTTGCAAGGACCGTGATATAGCTGTCTCTTGTGAGACTATGCCAGGGCCTAGCAAACACAGAAGTGGATGCTCACAGTCAACTATTGGATGGATCACAGGGCCCCCAATGGAGGAGCTAGAGAAAGTATCCAAGGAGCTAAAGAGATCTGCAACCCTGTAGGTGCAACATTATGAACTAACCAGTACCCCAGAGCTCTTGACTCTAGCTGCATATGTATCAAAAGATGGCCTAGTCAGCCATCACTGGAAAGAGAGGCCCATTGGACAGGCAAACTTTATATGCCCCAGTACAGGGGAACACCAGGGCCAAAAAATGGGAATGGGTGGGTAGGGGAGTGGGGGGAGGGAGGGCTTGGGAGACTTTTGGGATAGCATTGGAAATGTAATTGAGGAAAATACGTAGTAAAAAAAAAAAGAAATATAAATAAAGAAAATATTCAATAAAAAAAGCTTAGACTTTAGCAGAGCTTAAAATTTAAATGCAAACTGTCAAATGAATAAATAGACAAACTGATTGCAACCAGTGATGAATTTAAGGTTGAAAATTAAAACAGGATATTATGATTTGGGATGGCTGATGTGGATGTTCCCCTGGAAGCTGCAATCACAGAATACCATTTGAATAACCTACATCCTGATTGAGAAATAGACAGGCTATGTGAATGTCTTGAGACCATGCCTTATAGGAAGGAAAGATATTAATGCAGAAGCTGTAAAGGAAAAGGGATTTGAGAATGTTCAAAAAAGAGCAGAAGCCATTGTGTATGGAGAGGTGTGATTAACAGGCCTGAGTCTATATTGAAGTTATGGTGTAAGTGTCTGGAGAGCTTGGAATACAGTTGTAACTGAAGATGGTGCAGAAGTTCCACTAAAAATGTATATCAGCCATTCCTCACTTGATGAAAAGTTTGTTCTCCTGTTTTTGTTATTTATCTTTCATTCAGGCTTATTGCAATTCATGTCAAGCTCTCAGTGAATTTCAGCAAAACCCTTGTGCTTTCAATAGCTCATTTGTGTCTGCTGTTGGCCATACTCTGCCTCCATACTTTGTCAACAGCTACTCCTTAGTTACATCCAAACATATGGCCGTTGTTCTCTTCTCTGTGTCTACTGCCAGAAAGAATCACTGACCTCCATGTGCCTGTTTTCTTTAATAACAAGCTAAATTTCTTTACCAAACTTTAATCTTCCTCTTGCTGAAGAACTTCATAAGAGGGAAATTCTCTAATCATTTTTGTAATGTAGCTCTGGGCTTCCAGTATGGAAGGTGAATTGCACTATAAATGAAGTTAACACTACAGGGAAGGAATGCTCATTCTCAACTTGTTCCAGGCTCTTATATTCCACTTTGTTCTTAGATTTTGATTTCTTCGCTTTTGCCGAACAATTAACAAATTATTAAATCCACTGTTTTCATTATCACTAGATCTCTCATGCAAGCACATTACATTAGTATTCTGTTACCACTGTAGCAAATTACCTTGATCTTAGAGCCTTAAAGGGGGCTAATATATGCTGTTTTTACACTTATATGCATAAAAAGCACAAAAGAAAATGTGTAGAATTAAAGTGAGATTTCAGTATGATTGGCACTTTCTTGTGACTGAGGGCTTGGGGAAGGAGAGGGAAGAAGCTCTAAGGCATTCCCTTTCTGTTCACGTCTTAGGCTCATGGCATCACATCATGTGGCCTTTTTGCTTTCTCTTACTCTCTCATTTGGCTGACTTAGTCATCTTTGCTTGAACATATATTCAGACAACAGTTCCCCACAAGAAATCCAGCATCCTCTTTCTGTCCTAAAACACTTAATCAGTCTTCATATGCAAAGTCTTTCTGTCATACAGGCTAACATCCTCACAGGTTGCAGGGAGTTGGTTGTGGCCATCTTTGAATGGGCTTTATTTTATCTCTGACATGAGGCATACCATCAGCACTTGGTCTCACTGAAATATTTAGATTGAAACCATCACTCTGTAGAGGGAAAGGCAGTCTTGTGCTCAGTTTGTGAAGCAACCTCATTTTAATTAAAAGATTGTCTCTTCCCAATACATGGTGAATTCTTTCTCTTTTCCATTATGATAAAGTTTAATCCTCATAAACTTTTCCATGCCATTTGTTACATAAAGAGAATTGTTCAAAAAAGTCTAACAATTAGTAATGCAATAGTTAAACCTTAGTCTGCATTTAATGAGAACTTGTCACTATTCTAAATCTCTCTGTCACTCTCTGTCTTTCTGTCTCTGTCTCATATTCATATATATATATATATATATATATATATATATATATATATATTCTGTGAAATAACATAAAGAATTAGGATTTACTGAAAAACAGAAGAGAGAGATTGTGAAACTTGCCCAAGTCAGAGTTAATAAGTGATAATATATATTTCAACACAGGAGACTGAACCACAAACAAGAGACAAGTTGTTATGCCATACTGCTCCCTTAAGAATGGACCAGAATCCAATCCTCTGGTGGCTTTAAGTCTGATGACAGACCTACCTCCAACTCATCTCCAATTCTAGTGTTCAGTATTAGTCTTTGTCTACCATTTTAATTAACATTACTTGGCAATAATTAGCAAAAATATTCAAAATATTTAGTCTTTACTGTACTCTGTGCTATGTTCTATGGTGGGAGTTATAATACGAGTTTATATAGTTTCCACAATTATATAACAAGACTTTAATACCACTTGACAGCTAAGGATTGTAAATGTAGACATTTGAGACAACTTGTTATTCTATGAACAATAATTAAATCTATGTTTCTTCATTTAGACCTAAATCCTCACCTATCAACTGCCTATATAAAAGAACTGCATATATATGAGAGTTACATATATAAAAGTAGGTTTAACTGCCTTCTTCCAATTTTTCTGGACATTGTTTCCGACAATTCGTGTTTATATTTGATTTTTGTTTCTATATGATGCAAACTTCCGTCATTCAGATCAAACATTCTCTCCAAGCAATAGTGCTCCCATAGGAACATATTTCCCTTCTTTCAGATTTAATAACTGTTCATTGTTAGTTAGTAACCTAGTGTCCACAAACTAACAAAATCTCTACTTATGCCATGCCTGTCTTTAATAGTTTACAACTATTATCTACATCTGATCTTGTTTTCCCTTAAAATGTGATTCTTCTGTTTGTTCCTGTTTATTTTTATTCAAGTATAAGTCCCATTGTTTCTGTTCCTTGATTAGAAAGAAAAGATTTATTTTATTTATTTTCTCCCATTTCTTTTTTTTTTTCTAGCTAAACTGCACTTATTATATTGGATCATCAGTTACTTATGGTTCCTGTCCCAGCTTTACTCTTTTTTTAATTTAATCTTGCCTGCTCAGTGACCTGGGTCCTTGCTATTGTCTTGTATATCTAGTGTCCTTTGAACTCAGCTTATATCATTTGTTATTGTCTAGATCAGGTTTTGTACCAAAATGGTGGTGCCAACATTGATCATTGAAGAGAGTGCTAACAGTTATTTACTTAGAGCACAATGCTACATACACACCATAAAGGATCGAATTCATTTTGGTCATAACTTCTCTATTAGACTCAAACTTAAAGCAAGTTTAGTTAATTGCCTGAGGTTTAAAAACTACATAGCCATCTCGCAGATTTCTGCTGACTGTAATTCTGCAGTTCTTTTAGTTAACAATTATATGATGCCTCCCTCTATTGTCTGGTAGCCAGGTGTTATTCGAGAGGTTATCTATTCAATATGGCCAGAGGCACTTCAATTAATGGCAGAAATTCTCAGTGACAGAGAATGAAGTAAAATTTATTACCAGGCAAGCAGCAGCAGACATTAGGTCTGTGGATCAATAAGAAGAAGAATGGCTTAGCATTTCTACAGTTCTTATTTTATGCCAAGCATCATCCCAGCATGTAATAAAACAATACATTTTGATGTTTTCATTCATAAGAAAACTATGGAATACATATTATTGTTATTTTTATCTTATAGATAAAGAAACCAAGGCACGACAAGGTGAAGTAATTTTCCCATGGTGCAGTTACAAGCCATCAGGTCTAGAGTCCACAGTAGTGATCTCAGTATACTCTTGTCTAAGTCAGGCTCCTGTCTGATAATGACCAAAGAAGCACACAAGACAAATGTAATTAAACACCTACCATTTGCGGTTCCAAATCATTAACAGAATCATCGAAAGTGGCTTCTAGAACTGTCAATATTATTGAGAAATGGGAGTCTGGCTTTAGATGATATTATTTTCAGAGATATGAAGAAGACTCTATACACACTAAGGGTCCTTTAAAATATGGAAGAGTTTAGTTATCTGTCCCCCTTTCAAGTCTTATGAAGTCCATAAAGTTATGTTGGCTTCCCTTTAGTCTTCATGATAACTTCTTTCTCTGGGACCAAGGTGTAATCTCTCCTTGTGGCAGCAAGAAACAATGAGAGTAGTGTACATTCCTTAGCATAGTCATGAAAGTGCACAGAACAAGAGGAGTACAATCTGGGTGGTGGGGTAATCCTAAGCATGGGAGCTACCCTGAAGGTTATATTTTTCTCTCCAACCTGAAAGGTGTCACATTGTCTAGGCAGGGTATTCCATTCTGCATCACTAGTAATGTTGTTTCAAAAATGCTGTAAGGTGTGTCAGTGAAAGACTATAAAAGTTTTAAATATCATGTTTGGTAACGCTAGTAAGTACACAAACTACTTCAGGAAAATAGAATTAATAAGGACCTAGGAAACCAAAAACAGGCAAACCTGAAATGAAAGAAGGAAACCTTGACTTCCTGAGAGATCAGGAGTCTGGTGTCTGTTGAGACTCTAACATTATATTTTTGACATTTTATTTAATCACAGAATTCATCATTTACTGGAAGAAGGATGCAATTTATAGACCAAAAATTCAAAAGACATGTTGCTAACGAAAACATGTAAGTGATTCATTAAACCATGAAAAGATTTCAGCAAATAAAAACAATAAAATGTACTCTATTCATCAAGGAAATGAAGTCGTTACACAAGCTAAAGCATGAATGAACATAAAATTGTCTGTATCAAGTGAAGAAAGCTAGATATATGGATCCATATACTGCATAAATCTATGGTTAATTCTGTATTGTGTGTAGTGTGTCTGTGTTGGTGTGAAAATATGTACACATGATTTCACATTACATCAGAGGCCATAAAAGAGCATCAGGTCCCCTAGAACTGAAGTTCCAGTTAGTTGTGAATGACCAGACATGGGTGCTGGGCTCTAAACTCTGGTTTTATGGAAGACTAATAAGTGTTCTTACTACTTATCCAGCCATCTCCCCAGCCCTTACATTTAAAGTAATGATAGAACACATTGATTATTAAAGCTTCAGAGTAGATAAATGGTAGTTGGATGAGAAGGATAAGAACAAGAATATCTTGTAATGTCTGCAACTTGAAGGAAGAATATACAGGGGAGAAGAAGGTTCTAAAATAGATTATTGTGTGGGGGAGGATGGAGGCACAGTGAGAACTTGTCTGAGGCTCTCTGATTCAACAATTTCACAGGATAGAAGGAGAAAACTGATCACTACGAGGAGTCCTCTGACCTCTAGGAGGACATTATATCATGTGTGCGCGTGCACACACATGCACACGCACACACACACACATACACACACACACACACGCACACGCACACGCACAATTAATTTATTTTATTATTCAAATGGTTGCAAAACTGTCATTTTTGTTTTTTGCCATTGAAAATGTATATTTAAAAATAGATAAATTTCATGTTATATAAATTATCTCCATAAACTATTGTAACTATTTATTATATTCATTCCATCCCCTCAATGACAATATCCCTTAAGCCTCAGGTATAGGAATTGTGCTGCAGATAGATGTATTGATATTTGGTATCCTGTGACTAGTTATTCTCTACATTTTAGCGAATTGTGGATATCTGAGATACTTGTCATCTTTGGCTCAAAGACGCTTTGTTGAGGAGATAATAGAGCTATACTTTTCTGAAGCTATGAGAAATCATACTGCTTTTGAAAAGTATCAATAGTAAGTATTCCTCTTGAGTCCATTATCTTACTAGCCATGGGTACATAATTGCAAGAATTCTCGCCTAGTGAATAGGCCTTTTGTATAATTAAACAGTTTTGGTTATCCCCAAGAAACAGATGCCACTATTACTCTTTTTGGGATTTCTTGTTACGCTGGTCATTGCTTTAATTCAAAGGCTATAGAACTGGATAGAAAACTGATAGTTTTTGTCTCTTGAAAGCTTACATAGCACCTTCAGATGCTATCAGAACGAGTACTTATGGAGGATGATGCCAGCTCTGTTCCAGGTCAGATCTCCAAGTCCTGTGTCTGAATTATGTGATATCTTCAACAGTAAAACTTTACTTTCAAAGTCTGTGGTAAACTAAGGACAATGGCAATAGCTTATATTATTTGGATAATATCTTGGACTTCCCTGATCAATATCTCAAATGGACTTGAGTTTTGTTACCAAGTCTCTGGCCCGTAAGCAGTAGCATCACAACCCTCAAATAGCAAAAAAATTATAGAAACTATCATATATGTATTATATAACTTATAATACAAATATGATAGTTTCGTTATATGTGTGTATAGTAATGTGTATACACATATATAAAATATATTTAAGCAAACATAAAATAATATATTTTCTTATTGTTTTTTTTTAAAGTATCTTTCCTGATATAACTGAGTCTACAGAGAAGTGTGTTTATAGTCCAAGGTAGGATTCTAAATTTCTCCTCTTCACAGCAGAAGTAAAAAGTGGGTCACTGTGAAGTAAAGTGAGGTATAGCAATGACTTAAAAAAATACTTTTATGTCTCCACCATAGAAACAGGAAAACATCACAAAACCTTACTCTGTCCAAAGCTGCCTCTACAACTCCTCTTATTAGACTCAGAAAAAAAGGTCACAGGGAAGTTCAAGGTGCCTCTTGTCCCTTTTCAGAAACAGCCAGAGAATTATCAATGTATAAAAGTTCATACTTAACGAAGAACATTAGTGATACTCACTGAAAGATGATTTTTTTCCTCAAAATTAAAACAAAATGGTTTTTCTCCCCATTATCCCAACTGAAAATCAAAGGTGACTGTTACCCATGTCAAAAATATTTTATCACCAGAAAGAAACTTAATAAGGGGGGTTGTCTGTTCCTTTTTGTTCCCTATTTACAGTTATGAAAGAAAATGATTTATGATTACTATGATTATAGTTCTCCTTAGGAGAGCAGTACTAATTACATAATGTCTTAGCCATTTTTCACATTACCAGCTATTAGTTAATCTAAATTGAAATATATTTAGCAATTTCTACACAGCTGCTTTCCAGACCTCTGTGTGGGTCATGAATTGAATGGTTTAGGATCACTTAGCACATCTGATGTGTTCCAGATTTGGAGATAAAGTTTCTAGGGCTACATATCTACAGTTGAGCTACAAAGAGCTGCACTGAATAGACAGTGTCATCCTAGATGTTTTAAGGGAGTCTGCAGGAAACGAAGTTTGAGTGAAATGTTTTTAATATGTACTTACAGTGTAACAGAAATGAATCCCAGAGTCAGGTAGGAATGTATTTCCTGAGTATTACCTGTGAGATACCCTTGCATTTTGTGGCTTTTTATCAGACTTACAAGCATAGCTTTCTCTATAGTCCTTTTGTATAGTCATCTCCCATTAAGTTCTTCCCACTTCCATTTTGCTATAACCTACTCTACTGCAGAAACTGAAGGTGGTCAGAGAAATAAAAGGCTGTTATTTCAAATCTAACATTTTCTTGAAGTGAAATCTCTGTTGTTTGCTCTAAGCATTATCTGTTTGAATGTTCTGATTTTCTAACTGTAGCTTTGTTTAGACAGCATCATAGCAGTTACAACATGGAATTATTATGTTTTTCAGTGAAATAGATAATTCTAAGTTAGGAAACATACATCCAGCCTCCCACTCCCATACTTCCAAGTGTAACTGACTTTTTTTTTATTGGAAGAATTGTTCATATTTTCTAAATACTCTTTTTCCTGGTCTCTTAATAATTTCACATTTTGAAATAAGCATGCGCTGTCTTTGCTGTCCGTTGTCATTTCCCAGTTGGGAAATGAGGTTTGTTTGGTGTTTTGTTTTGTTTTGTTTTGTTTTTTGCATAAGAAACAAATGGGGCAGTGATGCAACTTGGTTGATTAGAATACTTAACTAGCATACCCAAAGGCCCAGATAGGATCTATAGCATCAGCTGGATGTCGGGACAGAAAGCTGGAATCTCAGTGCTGAGAATGTGGAGGCAGAACGAGGGATGAACTTCTCTGCCCAAAGTTACTCCTAAGTGAAAGAAATGTTTCAGGCTACAACTTCTCATTTGTAAAATCGCTAAATGACTCCTTTTATTTCTCCTGAAATTCCTAAATATTTAGTTTCTATATGAACTTACAGTTAGAAAACTAGATACAGAGATGTGAACTCAGGTCAATAAGAAACATTACATGTTGAGAACCTCCATTGCTTATCACTCATAGACCTTTTAGCTAAGTACAATTGAAGTGAGGTGTGCCCATATGAACTTCTAATTTTAAAATCATTGACCTAGACTTGGCAAAGAACTGTCTTCTATTCACAGACTGAAGAATTATCATCTAAGTTAATGAATGGCTAAAAGGAATATGGTTGCAGGGGTCAAAATTTGTATAATCAGGAACCAATTGTTCAGTTTTCTCAAGACGAATAAAAAACAGAGGTGGTTAAGATCCACAGGTGTGTCTGAACATTGTCAAATTAAAAAATATCAGGTGAAAGACAGCTGTGTCCTCATGGTGTAGAAGGTAAATTATCATGTCACCTTGACTGAATCACTTAAAAATAACAAAATTCCATGCTTATGGATATATTCATTTATATGAATTAGGTCTAGAAATTATTAATGTTATCAGAGTGTATCACTTTAACTGTGACAGTATCAGCAGCTTTGTCTTTTCCTGGATTTCAGAGTGCCCCTCACTGGTTGTGGCCGTGTACCTCAACAAATAAATAAATTGAAATGACATTATAATTTTTTTTATTTAGGGTCTGCAGGTGTGACTTGACCCACTGGGAAATTTTAGGTAGAACTGATATCACAAATCAAGAGTTCTATACAAAGTAGTGACTTCTTGTCTTTGTTTTATTAGAACTCAACAGAAAGTAATTTATTTAGGACTCATTTTTCTAAGTATGAAAAAGAAGATATTTGATGTACATAATCAGAATAAAGAAATAACCTGGGATTAATTCCAAAACTTTAGGACAAATATCCTACATACATACTCAGTTATTATAAAAGAAAATGTTGGCAAAGAGAAGATGCAGTATAAATTCCTTTGAACTAAGTTTCCAAAACTTTATTGCACATGTAAATAGATGGCTCCAGGAAAGGAATAAAGGGGTAAAGAAATAAGTACAAGCAAGGCAGAGGCTTGGTAGTTGTCATAATGTTGCTTACAGAAGCCTGATATGGCTGCCGCCTGAGAGGCTCTGCCAGAGTCTGACAAATGCAGAGGCAAATGCTCATAGCCAACTATTGTACTGAGCATGTGGGTCCCCAGTGGAGGAGTTGTTGAAGGGACTGAAGGAGCTAAGGGGGTTTGCAGCCCCATGAAGAGAGCAACAATGTGAATAGGCCCCTGGAAAATGTGAATAGACCCCTGGAGCTCCAGGGAGACTGGACCATCAACCAAAGAATACACATGAAGGGACCCATGGTGCTGGCCAAATATGTGTCAAAGGATGGCTTTGTTGGACATCAGTGGGAGGAGAGGCCCTTGGGCCTGAGGGTATTTTATGCCCAGTGAAGGAGAATGCCGGGGCAAGAAGAGAGGAGTGGGTGGGTGGGTTGGAGGAGGAATGGGATAGGGGATTGCAGAAGGGGAAACCTAAAGGGGAAACATTTGAAATGTAAATAAAGAAAATATCCAATAAAAAACAAAAATTTAAACAAACACACACACACACACACACACACACACACACACACACAGAGAGAGAGAGAGAGAGAGAGAGAGAGAGAGCAGAAACAGCCCCACACCCCACACATACAGCATCTGAGTGGAACCCAACCACTGCTTCCAGAATTTGGCAGCAATCTCTAGCAGTTACAATGGAAAAGTAGCATATAAATGTGATATCAAAACAAAAACACACTGGGCATGATGGCGCACAACTTTAATCCTAGCAGAGGCAGAGGCAGGTGGATTTCTGAGTTTGAGGCCAGCCTGGTCTACAAAGTGAGTTCCAGGACAGCCAGGGCTACACAGAGAAACCCTGTCTCGAAAAACAACAAAACAAAACAAAACAAAACAAAACAGAAAACCCCAAAAACACAACAGTAACAGTACCATAATTCAAAGGACAGAGAGTATCCATAGCTATGGATACCTGTATCCATAGCTGAATATAGTCTTCAAAATTATTTCCTGAATATAGTCTTCAAAATTATTTCCTTGACTCTCATGATATATTGTCTCTCAACCACAAGAATGACAAAATTTATAGTATCTTTTCTGCATTTTACATTTAAGAAGGGAATATTGAGTTATGGAGATCCAAGATGAGTTGCTTGGAGTACTCGACAGAGCTACATATAGATAAATACTTCGAATAAACCCTTCTTACTCTAAAGTATATAAAATGGCTGATAAGAAGTTAACACATATAGAATATTCATTAAGTCAGAACTTATCGGCTCATGTGGATGTCTCTCATCTATATCTTTTTCCTTGTCTTATAAAGCAAGATTATCAAATAACCTAAGTATCTAAGTTAAAATAGTGAGTTTCTTTAACCAGAAATACTAATCAGAGAATACTTGAGAAACATTTGTAGTGAAATAACAAAACAAAATGATTGCTATTGCTTATGTGTATACAATTACAGTGATGGCTTAGCAACATTGATAGCACATTGGTACTGCAAGGATACTATATAGGGAAGTGCTGTATAGACAATGTCGTCATGCAGCTGATATCCACTAAGACCCTTTCTTATTCTCCATTCTTATTGTAAAAGGGTACGGGTCCTTGTTTGGAATTAGGAACTTTGCAGATGTAATTAATTTATATGATGTCATACTAGATTGGATGAACCTGTAATGAGTTCTATGTTTTCCTAACATAAAGATAAGGTCCTAGGAGATGGATTATTTGATTTGACTGATTATTTTGCAAAATCGAGGATCTGAGTTTAATTCCAAGAATCCATGTTAAAAATACTATGTGTGATGGTATGATCCTCTAATCTTCTGCTGGGAAGGAAGAGATGGGAATTCCTTTAGGCTGGCTGATCCCAAAGAAACTTGTTATGGGAAATATTAAAACAAAGTCCAAGTTCCTGTGCTACATGCAACTACTCTCAGTCCCTGCAGTCTCACCAGCCAGTTCTTAATTCATGGAAACTCTCTGACTCAGAGCTCCATAATCTCTCCACCCAGCTTTCTAGGTTCACACTGGCCAGGCTCTAACCATGCCAGCCCCATGTTTCAAAGCCCCCATGGCCTTTGTGGTGCAGATCAGGAGAGCCCATGCTTTGCCATTGTACCTTTCTCTCTGGAACCCAGTCAATTGACTGCAAGAAGAAAAAAACACCACAGAAATTTAGCTCAGAAACAATGGTAACTCAATCTCTGGGTGCAAACAAAAACCTTATTTTGTAAGGCCTATTAAGTCTGATTTCTCCAGTGGCAAATCCTGATGGATCTTCCATGATACTGGGAAACTCTAGCAGATACATCTTGCCCGTATGCTATCCTCATTCCAAAAAAGCCCAACTCTGTCCTGCTTCCTCTCTTACTCTATCCAACCTGGTAGTCCCACCTACTCACCCAGTGATTGGCTCCTTTATTCATTCGGGAATGGTTCACCTGAGTATATGACTCATTCCTGATTTGCAACCCCTCCCAGGAGAGTAGAATTGGCATGAAAATATAAGCAAACACTGGGCTATCCATAACAGAACCTAGCTCACATGGTGAGTTCCAGGTCAGTGAAAGTTATAGCACATGAATAATTAATGAAGACTGGGGACAATTAGATAGGGAGATGGCCCAGTGGGTAAGACTAAAAACTTGAGTTTGTTTCTTGGAAGGCATTAAAAAATCTCAGTGTGGCTATATGAGTACATATACCTTCAGCCTGCTCAGGGATAGAGATAGGGATAACACTAAGGCTTGCTGGCCTCCTACCTAAAGATTCAGTGAAAGACTATGATTCAAAGAGGAGAGACCTCCCTGGCCTCCATACCTGTTGCAAAAGGGTATAATCAACTGTACCTGTATGTACACAAATAGCAGACACACATGGGTAATTTGGTAGACAATAACTAAAAAACATACAGCCTCTTCTGCTCTGGCTTCCACAGTTCACATAGGTATATATATATGCAAACACATGCATATCCATACCCCTGAACACACACACACACACACACACACACACACACACACACACACACACACGAGAAGACAGGATGCACAGTGATCCATGAAGAAGGGCATAGATCTCTGAGAGCAACAAGGACACAGAAGGTGGCAAAGGAGGATTCTCTCCTAGATCTTTCAGAGGTGACACTTTGATGCTGGACTTCAAGTTGCTAGAGCCCCGAGAGAACGAAAGTGTGCTGTTCTCAGCCACTCTATCTTTGTTCTCTTCTTTTGGAGCAAAAGCAAAGTGCATTGCCCTGACACCAAAACACTCCAATCAAAGCTTTTGGGAGAGGAGGAAGTGCCTATGTAGAAGTGGGGAGAGGATGGTTGTTAGAGGGAGCTATCGATGAGGGAAATCATATGTTTCAGGCTACCCACTCCAATGCTATAATCTCTGTGTGTGCTTACTCACATGTGTTTCCCTTCTTAATTCTCACCACAGTCTTTGTGATGTGAAAACATTGACTTTAAATTGAAGCTCAGAAAGCGCAGGTACCTGGCTCAGAATCACAAACAAACAAGAGCCAAATCCATACTTTCTGATTCCTGGTGGGTGTTCTTTCTCCTTAAGCCTGAAATTAAATCCTACTACTAATAAAATTCAGGAAATATTTTATCACTGGAGAGTTTAAACCTAACCAGTTACAGTAAGAAAGAAGTCTCAGAAGAAATCGTCCCATTCTGGGTAGTGTTGAAATTGGAGATCATAATAGGTCTTTTCCAAGTATAATTATGCTCTCACTCGAATATGGCACTGGCTAAATGCAAATTCATTACCATTTTATTCTATGTCAACTGGAAAACAAGATTGATTGACATTTTGGAGGTATTAAACATTTACATGCAGGAACTTTAAAAGGCTTCAAACAGATTAAAAACCTTTCTTAAGCTAGATTTTGTAACATTTTACACTGAAATGCTTTATTGCAAACAGGCTCTTCCTAAAATCTGTAGTCCTGTGCCCTGTACACCTTCCAAAGTGGGTGACCTTGCCTTACTCCAAGCCTTGGGAAAGTGGCCAATGTCCTAAAGCTGAAAGAAGAATCACAGTGTGTTCTTAATTAACTTCCTGTGTGTTCACAATATCTTGCACATTCTTTTTGTGTTTCTAATGATTGCAACCTCAGTTCACAATGAATAGAAGGGGTACTATAAACTGTAATTTTAACATACCTTCATGTACTTTGTGTCATCAGATGTGAGTAGTGCTTACATTTCTGTAGAGAAAGCATTCAATGACAGTGCAAATCAAGAATAATTGTTTTTAGGGGTGATTTCACAGCCTTATAATGTTATTTCTTCAACCCAGATAAATCTCTCCAATTTTAATCAGGACAAATTTTCTATTTACATTGTGCTTCTATTAAAAACAAAGCGAACAGAAATTTGGTAAAACTATTTTCCTGCTTTCCTTTCTGTTGCTGTAATAAAATATCCAGAGAGAAAACAACTTGTAGGAGGAAGTGCTGATTTTAGCTTACAATTCCAGGTCATTGACTACTATTGTGTGAAAGTCACAGAAAAAGGAGTCTGAGACTTTTGGTCTTATTCATACTTGAGAGGAGAGAGAGGTGGGGGAGGGAGAGAGAGATGAATCTTGACCTTCTTGCTAATAATCATATTTATTTCTCTATTTACATAAGGTTCAAATGTGCTGCCTAGGGAATAGAGTTGCCCAAGTTTATTGAATCTTCCCACATCAATTATCTTAAGACAATCTCCCATAGAAATGTCCATAAACCAATCCAGTATAAGTAATCCCTCACATCTCACTAAAACTCTATTTCCAGGTGACCGTGTCAAGTTGACAATTAAAGCTAATCGTCACATGTTTGAAATCTGGAAATTGTGTATCTTCTTTACCATATTATTCCTTAGATGTCTTCTAAGTATGTTGAGTGTCAATGCAGGGGAAATAACTAATATCATTATTTCTTGAATAATACATGAACTAAGATTTTCTTCTTGTGACTTTTAAAAGAAATGAGGCACTTAATGAACCTTAGTTAATTCATAAATTTGAGCATTTATAAGCAATTATAAAGTTGGATATTAAGATCTAGAAACATGTGCTTATTGTTTAAAAAGTTACCTAATATAGGAACATTATGTAATAGAACCATCTGCTAAGACATTGTCCAATGATCTACATACACCTCTTCAATTCTCCCACACATATAGAAACAAACAAATCACAGCCAAAGCTATTTTAGAATAGATATTGCTATACACTTCGTACTCATTTCTCCATTTTCACAATCAGGTTATCACCAAAATATCATTGAGAAAGTCACTGAAAGTACTTGATGCCAAAACATGTCTGAATATTTGGCATGATGAAACTGTTTCCAAATGACTGAGACTGTCAACTACTACTTAGAAGAATTCATCCTGAGGATTCTAGAAATAGATTTGCCCTGCTTTGCTTGAAGAGTTTTGTATTCATAACAACGTCTATGTAGTTCATGTCTATTAGTTTACATCATTTGATCTCCCACAAAGATCTCAGGAATCTCAGGGGACTGTTAAGTTCTGAAAGAAAAATGGAGTCTATGACTTAAACACTTGCTTCCATAATCTTTTTAGACCAATGAGGAAGGTAGTGCATAAACAAGCAAATAAAAAGTATCTCTGGCTTAATGAAACTCTGAGTTTTTACAAAACTTTTGGATCATTTCTTTCATTTATTTCACATCCATTCGAACAAGGTTCTAGGAGATAGTGCCCCTTGCTTTGGGTCAGGACAAGATAAGCCATCAAATGATAGTTAAGTTTGTGTTAAACACATACCTTATTACAATTACTGGGTTTAGTTTATTCAGTTAATTGGTAAATATTTCCTCAGTGAATAATAGAAAACGGGTTCTAAGTTTAGATAATATTGTGCACTCAGGGATTTTTGTGCTGTCAATGATAAAATAGGAATATAATGAACAATGATATTACAAAGATATGTCTACTGAGAATTGATAAAAGCTAGGACATATATTCCTGATCCCCATCCCTCTAAGACAGTAACACTTGATGACCCACCTTTTTGGCAATTCACACTAAGTTTATAACACTATAGGAAGCAGAGTGAACTATAAAAAGATACAAACCTAGAACAACTTTTAAAAGTACTGATATACTGCCATCTCTAGTTCCTAAACATCTACTTAGCATTTGAGAACAATATGGATAGAACATTATAACATCTTTACAATTGGGGCCATGGGAGTTAAAGCTGCCTAGCGAGAGTTACTGAAAGCAAGGCAGGACCTCTGTCTTATAGAAATAGGTTATGAACATAACATAGATGATTACCAAATGTGCCTGGATATCAATATCCTCATGGAGAGTTTGAAAAAATGTAAGTGCAAAATATACTTCAAAAATGGTGGCTCTTTTTTTTTTTTTTACTGTGAGCACAAATTCAGATCTGAATAAATAAGCCCACTGTAATCCATGCTTGGCATTATCCTCTTATATGCTTAACACCAAACTGTAGTATTACATTGATGAACTACAAAATCTGGATCCAAACCATGTCACTAGGGAAATCTTTTATCACATAGCTGCTACATGATGCTATTTCCTCATTTTTAAGTATTGCAGTGATTTCACACATATTCCTTTATCTCTTTAGAATTCTGGAATTCTCAACTATGGCTTCTCCATTCTAGACAAAACCCACTTTGCTTTTGTGAGAAGTTCCAGACTTGTTGAGGCAGTATTTGTTACATTTATCTCCATATTTCCACAGAACTCTATGCTTCTGTATAGTTTATAAATTAGTATCTGGAATGGGCTAATAGATTCAACAGAAGCTTTACTCAAAGACCCGATGATCAGTGCAACCATCACCAGAATAATTTACACATTGTTTCCATAATAAAAGCTCTAGTTATTTTCATGAAATGTAGATATGTCAGAAAGAAAGACATTCGAAGAGGCAGAGCATGAGGTGAGTATTCTGAAAACGCAGTCATTTCCTCATGTGAAACTGAACTTATTAATGAAATAGTAGCCGTCTTAAATACCAGTATCTTTGACTCATTATATTATCAGTCTCAGTATCTATTGCCCCAGAGTAAATGAATCCTTATCCTGAAACTCTTTCTCTTCTCATGAAATTTTAAGAAATACACACCATTACAAACTTATATAGATAAGTTTCTTTCATGAGCTAGCCATGACCAATGTAAAATCTAAGCTCCATTTACAAGAGAGAGAGAATTGAGAGAAAATTGAGAGAGAGAGAATTGAGGCTGATAGCCTAGAAACTGGACTTCTTGTCTCCAAGCTCTCTTTATATAAATATTTGCATTATAGCATAAACACTTGCTGTCACTAGGTCTTATATAATTGCATTTTGAAACCAAATTCACACAGATAGAAAAGCACACACTTTGACTGACAGCTCTTAAATGGTCCCATTAAGAATGAAATTGAATCAATTAAATAAAATATCTCATATTTGACTCAGTAATAACTGAAAAATACAGTTACATGAATTCTCAAATATCAATTAGTGTGTATCAAAGAAAGGTTTCTCAATCTCAAATGCATTGTGAAGTAAAATGAAAGCTTGAGGTTGTTCCAAAGAAACAAAAGGAGTCAAAGTTTCTCTTTTAATAGAAGTGCGAATGAGGGGTTTTATTCTATCTATGCCATTGTCTGCTGAAAAGCAGTACGTGGGCACAGAAGCTTGATGTGGTCAGGTGACAGATCCTGTGAGCATAAGTTACTATTATGTTGTATACTAATAGCTTTAGAATGAATGGTATGAAACAGCACTGAGACTACACACTGGAGGAACAATGGGATATAAAATTAAAATTGACGTGGGTAGTTGTGTTAGTCAGGGTTTCTATTCCTGCACAAACATCATGACCAAGAGCAAGTTGGGGAGGAAAGGGTTTATTTGGCTTACACTTCCATACTGCTGTTCATCACCAAAGGAAGTCAGGACTGGAACTCAAGCAGGTCAGGAAGCAAGAGCTGTTTCAGAGGCCATGGAGGGATGTTCTTTACTGGCTTGCCTCACCTGGCTTGCTCAGGCTGCTCTCTTATAGAACCCAAGACTACTAGCCCAGAGATGGTCCCACCCACAAGGGGCCTTTCCCCTTTGATCACTAATTGAGAAAATGCCTTACAGTTGGATCTCATGGAGGCATTTCCTCAACTGAAGCTCCTTTCTCTGTGATAACTCCAGCTGTGTCAAGTTGACACAAAACTAGCCAGTACAGTAATAAATCAGTTGTTACTGAAGTAAAGATGCCACATATATCTGTGCATTGGTCAGATTATATAAATCACTCTAAAAGTACTCATGAGTATGTTTACTATTTTGTTCTTTTTACAATGTGCACAGACATGCTCAATTCCAACAGTTTGATAAATATATTTGTGAGTTATTTCTATTTGTTTTAGTGGTGCTTATGCAAGTCAATACTAAATCTTTATCTTGTTGTAAGCTTTATTGAAATAGGAAAGAGATTCTGAGATGTTATATGCTTGCTATTGTGGGGTGAATCTCTATTGAATCTCTGTGAAGTGAGTCTGAAGACCAGCCTATGCCTTCACATTTATTTTCTTTAACTTAGCATGCATCCCAAATTTCTTGGCAGATTTCCTTAGCATAAACCCCTCAAACTGGCATGATACCCTATAATTAAATTTTCCTCTTTTTTTCCAATAATTTGGAGAGTGAAATAAAGGGTATTTTAGATATTATTAAATGTTTCTGGTTTATGTTCAATAAATCCGTTAGAAATAAAGGGTTTGTTTCAAACACCATTTTCCTGTAATAGTACCTTATGTGCAGTGAATTTCCTCTAAAATAGTTCTCAATGCCCAGTTCTCTGAGTTTTCTCTTCCAGACACAGTGCCAATTAAAGTAATCTTTGTTTAACATCATACCTGTATCTATAAGTATAAAGGTCCTTAGTTTGAAAATTACAATAGCTTGGATTAACTAATGCTGGTAGTGGAGTCCCAGGTCATCATTTTATAAGAGCAATGGCCTCTATAAGACCCAAGCTAATCTTGCTTTAAATATCAGTGTGCCAATTAAAACTTGTGTATACTCTGTAAAGATTATCATAGTTCATCAGTACTTTCTTCAATGAAACTCTACTGGGAAGGCCAAAGATATTATACATTAAGTGTTGAAAGCCTGCTTTCCTAGTTTTTTTGATAAGATTTTCCAAGCAAAACATACTGTGAAACTATTGTCCTTAATAAACTTCTTAGAACTGCTCAATGACCCTAGATTTTGAATATACAGATATCTGAGGAGAACTGAAAGCAGAGCCCAGAGTAGCTAAACAGAATACTCTTATGAGGCAGGAAGATCTCCTAAGTTCAAGGCTGGCCTAGTCTACATAGTGAGTTCTGGGACATCTCAAGCTACACAAAATCTTGTTTCAAAAAAGAAAAAAGGAAGGAAGGAATGGAGGGAGGGAGAGAGGGAGGGGAGAGAGAGAGAGGAGAGAGAGAGAGAGAGAGAGAGAGAGAGAGAGAGAGAGAGAGAGAGGAAGAAGGAGGAGGAGGAGGAGGAGGAGGAGGAGGAGGAGGAGGAGGAGGAGGAGGAAACTCTGAAAGGAGTTCATATCCTGAAAGGATGATAATCAGGGCAGTGAGCTGCCTGAACTAAGGCCAGGCAGGAGAGCAGAATCCATATTGACGGAAAGGAAGACAGATTTCATTTTCACCACAACAGCAGCAAGCTGTTGTATAAAACAACAAATTTTTTTCTTTAACCCTTTTGATTATTGATTTAGATTCATCTGTGCAAATGACTCCATACTCCGTTTCATCATCAAAAAAGAGATGCTAAGAACCTAACAACTTAGCCAGCTGGATGATAGTGAGAATCTCAGATTACATGCATAACGAAGACTACTCATCATGTGTATAGTCAAATAAAACTCACAAAAGTACAAGGGGCTATCTTCTGTAGGATGCTGTAAGCTGGAGTAGAAAATGGACTCTGTTTACTTTCTATTTAATTCATCTGACTTTTTCTTTATAGTTTATAGTTTGTCTGAACTTGAAACAAGTTCCTGGCACAACACTTGTTATTCATAGTCGTAGGCAAAACAGACTATTTCTGCCTAAACTGTAGAAATAACCAGTGCAGGCACTGGATACTGTCAAGTGGAAAGCTTGGCAGCATCACAAATCCTCTGAAATTGACAAAAATCCAAACAAAACCAAACAAAAAAGACACTCCATTTGCTGTTATCACTTGGAAATAAGACAAAGGAGAGATGCTTTACTCCTTCATCAATTTCTGTGGCAACTTTTATCCATTAGTTCTTGATTTATCTACATGGTCCTTTGTTCAGTGTACAAACTTTATTGCATATATATACTTGATACCTCGGCCATTATGCTTTCTTATCTGTAATAAAGTAACTAATAATATCTGGTGCCATTTACAGGTTTGTTTAAGTATATTCCAAGCATTGTACTTAAAGTCATATTATTATCTTATTTAATCTTCGCAGTGTCTTTCCATGTCAGTTGTTGAGTATTTTTGCTGGTGGTGATGGTTTTGTTGTTGTTTGTTTTTATTTATATACTTATTTTGTTTGTTTTTGGTTTTGTATGAAAGACTAAAATCCGGCATCTGCCCTGCTCACTTGGCTAGTAAGTGTCAGTGTGTGCTTGAACGGGATTCTATTAAATGTGAAAGCCAGAACTCTGAACCACTACAGAAAACAGTTTTCTGAGGAGAAATGATGGCACATGTCTAATCTTCTAATTGTGTAATAGCCAGGCCCTAAAGCTTCTTGGAATGTCCCATTTTCACTCTAACTTTTCTTGTTTCTCACTACAAGGCCAAACCACCTTATCTTACCAGTTATTTGCCCCGTGGCATAAGACCATTCAATACTACACTACTGATAGACATATAAGAAAAATCCCACAATTTTCCATTAGCTTACTCTAAACAAGGGGAATGCAGTATTATGGAGTCTAATAGACTTTACCTGCAGCTCCTTTATGAACTTTCTTAAATTATCTATGCCCAGGAAAACTAAAAATAAGAATTATGAAAGTTCACTGTGTTTAAAACTAATTCAGTGTACCTAGAATAGTGACTGATACACAAAGAGCACTGGGTTGACGTCCATTATAAATGAATACAGAGTTTACATGCTACCATGTCTCTTTCAACAAGAACCAGACTTAAATTTAAAATTGAAAGAAATGTATAAGTTATTTAAAACTTATCTTTTCCATAATTTGAATAATGAAAATTGAAATAAACTAGAAACCTTCCCTTTTAAACTGCCTTGTTTGTGTTTATTGTCCTGTGTTCTGGTGAGTGTGTGACAGGTGCTAAGAACATAGAAGAAGATGGACAGGTGCCTTTTAGAGGTGTGGAGATTAGTGAATGACCAGTGAGTTCTTTGTCAAGCATGCATTATAAGAGGGGGATTCTAACACTGAATGAATGGCAGTTAAAATAGTTGACCTTCATCACTCCAGAAGGCATAGTCCCCTGATTTATTCCCCATCTCAAGCTGACAGAGTGTGTCAAGGCTATAATAAAATAAAGATTTTCTTAGTGCCCTGAAAAGGCAGCTTGGGAAGAGATGGGCTTTGATTGAAAATTTTTATTCTGGTTTTGCCATTTAGATGTAATGACTGTGGACCAGCTGCTTAACTTCTAAGCTTTTATCTTGACAAAGGACAGACTTTGTAAAATGGACAGACTAAAGTGAATTGTGTGAGGATAAGTCACAGTCTATGCAAAGCATCTAGCAAGACCCCTTGCTCAGGGCAGGAGCTCAGGCACAGCCAGCTGGAGAAGAGGGGTGGTGATGTCACAGGAGGAAGAGGCCATGATCGCAGCAGATGTGGCAGAGACGTCTGCTTTGTGTGTTCAGATGCTCTCTTTATAATGGTAATAGTAATTTAGAATTAAATTCAAAGTCCATTCTACAGATAAAGAGAAATGATAGTGGGTTTTCCCATAATTAAGCCATTTTTTTTAAGCATTTTAGTCAGATTATAAATAGAATATAGGATGCCTTCTGTGGTGAATAACATGTCTTCCTAGTTTTCTAGATTTATGAATTCAGTCCATATGAAATTAATTGTTGTAGCTGTATTACATGGATGTGAGACATCTGGAATAATAGGATTTTATTGTTAATAGACCTCTCAGGATCTCATGACAAACATCCTTATAATAGCAACATATGCTGCTAGTTTAATGAAAACCATCATTGACAATTAATGGTTCTATGCTTTCAGTAAATTACACATTTTTGAATTTTTTTATATCCTTCATATTCATTCTCATTAATTTAGATTGTGACTTGCTTGCAATTTTAACTAGAGCTTGCTACACAAGGAGGGAATCTCTGTGCAGTATGTATTCTGAGTCATGCCTGTGCCATTTACTTAGTTGATATAAATGACTACAGATGAGCACCATTACTTTGAAACACCAAAAGCAAAGCCACAAGCATCTCTTTATTTACAAAATATACTGGGGTATAGAGAAAAGAACAACTTACCCATGTCTCGAGTACCCATGCTATTCTGAAAGAGTATCTTCATCTATTATGTCATTCATCAGATGAAAGAAATATAGAATACTAGAAAGAACTTTTCTTTTCTACAAGAAGAAAGATTTTCTGCTTTCTTATTTCATTGGACTCTTCAACAGTGTTCCTAAAATCCTTCCAATAATGTTCGGCATTCATTGAGCTTAAACTGGCATGAGCAAGGAATAGAAGCAAAGTCCTGAGAATAAAAATTTTGACATTTATAACATGGCTTATAATGCAAGGTCATGAATCCTGCAACTATGTGAGAAAACAATACTCTGTGTTTTATCTAGGCTCACTGCTAAGAAACTGAACTTTCTTGAACACTAATTATGCACAGTTCTTACGGAAGAAAAACTAAACTAGACCCCAAATCCTTCCTGTTAATATTTAAATGTGTTTCTCATGCCTAGCCTTAAATATATCACTCATAAAAATTAAATATCTTGTCATATTTCTGGTAAATTCTATGGAATTTTCTAAGTGAGTAGAGCACAAAATGTGATTAGAGAAAGAAGACATAAGGCAGAAGATGTAAAAGGCAGAATTGGTTGTCTTCATATTTCCTCAATATTTTGTCATGTCTCCCTTCTACATGAGTAAGGGTAGGATTATTACAAGGATATCCTCTTCTTTTGCCCCCACAGCACTCCAGTTATTTGACTCCAGTTACTGCTCTGTTTAACTACTTAAATGGAGGTTAGTATTTCCCCCTCTCACAAGCATGAGTGTTGCCAGAGAGGAGGTTCTGGTTCCTGATATGATATCTGTTCCAATGACAATGCAGCTGTGTGGCCTGCATTCAAGAAATAGTTACTGAGTAAATGACTAAGTCAGTATTTGCCTTTATTTCAACACTGGATAAATTTTAACTTATATTGTGAATACATTCACTACAATCCTGCAACAGAAACATATGTTCTAGGGTAGGTATATTTAGAGTATAAAGCCATATTCATTTACAAATAAGAAGGCAAAACGACTAATAGAGTAGAAAGTTCAAAATAATGGCATAACTTCTCTCTATTCTCAGAAAGTCCCACCACCTTTCTTTTAACACAACTTTGACACATGGACAAATGTCAGCTCCAGCATTTCTCAGTAGACACGTACAGCACTGCTTCTACCCTACACCTTAACTTTGAGTCCCTGAATATCAGGTATTACAAAATATAAGTGACTTTCCTTAAAGTATCATCTGGAGATTTGTTATTCAGAGTTCATTCCCTGGGCAGGTTTATCCATAAAGTGGGATAATTCTAGGAATATACAGAGAAGTCCTTTATCCACTATGAGATGCTGCCAACACACGTAAATATTTACTAATTCTTTCAGAAATCTGTTTGTGGTCAGGGTCTGGTTCTTCCTCTAATTCAAGCTAAATGGGGACACTGGTCTATTACAAATCTGTCATGGTATCAGGTTTTCACAGATTCCTTGCTTGGGCCATGCACTTGACTTTCCAGGTGTTGGTTCAGTGCACTCAGGTCCTACAGGTTGACAAAAGTCAGTAGTTATCATTTGATACCTTTTATATGATGCCTAAAGATTATTCTTCAACTCTTCTGAATTTTCTGAAATAAAACATACTGTTCCGATTCTGGAGATATTTCAGATAATCTCAGAGTTATAACACTAATCTCAATGGAAGCTCAACAAACAGGAAAGGAAACAAAAAGTCTCAATTTTATGTTAGGGCTTGAATGCAATCTAATAAGATGGAATGTATGCCATTGAACACTTATAAATAATTAACTTTTCTTGAGTATGAGGACTTAAAAGTTGATAGGAGTCTCTACTAATCATAAAATACAACATATGCTCTTATCTCAACAATGACCAAGAACAAATAAGTTGTAAAAAATTACTTTCCCTAGCAATACAAATTTCTATATGTAAACTTTAGCTTCAAATATTCTTAAGATCAGATGAGACCCATATTATAGTTGGTGCAGGTTCTACAATAACAAACTCAGTGGCTACTAATACATGGAAAGGTGGTGAAGACATGTCATAGAATATAAAATATGTTAAATGTATTATCACCACATAGGCTGCTCCCCCAAAAGAATGAAATAATGCTACTAGAATGGGAATAAAACTAAGAATATTCATCTTGAGAGACTAACTCTTTGATGTGGCTGTGTAGCTAGCCCTACATCCTAGCTGACACAGGCTAAATGCTCAGAGAATGTTGGCTCAATGAAATAATGTCATCCACTGACCTTTTTCTCATGAGTCACAGGAACAAAGAACAACCAAGGTCAGATTTAATAAGACTTCACAAGCTCATGGCAACAAGTGAAGTGTTTTAGGAATGAGTAATTTGAATCCCAGTGGGGAAAGTTCCTCTTCAATATCAGAGATCCCTGTTGTTACTTTATGAATAGATATAATGGCTTACCTTGATGACAAGGAGCATTCTGGGACAAAGATGGAAAGTGTGGTCTGGGTTAAGTGCTGTCCAAAGGCAGTGCTAAGCATTTGAATAACAGAATCTATCCTTATAGTCTTCAGAGCTCTGGAAGACACCAAGGACATTAAAGATTTGGTTTTGCTATTCTGTTCCACTCCTGTAATTCTGTCATTGAGAAGAGAAAGAAGTTTCATTAAAATGTTTTACACTGTATTTGTAGACATCCTTGCCTTGTGTTTCTTTTCTTTAATAGTAAAACAAAGTATGGAAAGTTTCTGAGATGCCTTTTTATCCTCATAAAAATGTTTGTACACTTTGAAATGTTATGCAGATCTTATTCATCTCCCTTTGGGAATACATGAAGCACAACAGTTTTCCTTTTCTGAATAAAGGAAGAAGAGAAAATTCAATCCACATTGCAAACTAAAGAGACTCTTCCTTTTCTACTTCCCCTGGTCCTTTTAATGTGTAAGCCATGCTGTGTAAATGTCATAAATCATACCATGTATATGACATCGACCTTCCACTTTAAAGGAAACTAAAAGGAGGCAGTAGCTTTTATCTATCTAGTGCTTTTTTTCCAACATCCTGATAAATATTTGATAGTGCTATCTTATTTAATAGCCATATCTCTATGAAGCAGGTACATGTTGCTGTTTGAAAGATAACTGCATTGAGAGTTGGCAAGAGGGGTCAGCAAGTGAAGACTTTTATCAGTAAACGTGAATATCTAAATTCATTCCTTGAGCCTACTTGACGAGAGGAAAGAACAGACTTTTGAAAGTTATCCTAAGACCTTCACACAACATTTTAATATCCCTGGCCCCTGCCATAATAAATAAAGTGTATAAACAAAACTAAATTTCAAAAATATGTTTTTTAAAATAAGGATGTTGAAGGTCTTGACATTTTTTTTTTGCATATGCCATAGCTCTTATCAGAAGCACCCTGTGCCTTCTAACACATTCCTTAAACTTCACCTTATCAACAGTTAACTCTTACATCTTCTGTGCTATCCCTGTTTGTTGTCCAGGACTATGATGTTATCTCTGAACACATTTTATTTCCCTGTTAGGAGAATATATGTAACTAGATAGCAAGGTGTTTTTCCCCCCTCTCTTTATTCTTTGTGTCAATCTCAGAGAGTTATTTAGTTTTTAGAGTAAATGCTACCCTAGGGCAAGAAGCCAGAATTTAAACTTAACATCTCTGGAATCTAAAAGTTCACACGTTTTTCATTATACTAAAATGCCAAAACTTGAAGACAGACAGAAAGATTAACACAATTATATTATTAAATAATGCACTTAAGTAATACAATTATCCTTAATTTACATGCCTAATACAAATATGCCAGAGTTAACGAACAAATAGGAAGTATAGAGGAAAAGCTAATGTGAAACTGCATAGCTGGGGAAGAGTGGAAAATTTATATAATATATTAGAGAGAATGCCTAGGATTCACCATTTTTAAATGTCATTGTACAAATTCTTTCCACGGGGCCTGTGGGAGATAGAACAATAGAAATCCATTGCTCAGAAGTTTTTGAAAAACACTGTATGAAGAAATGTGTATGGGCCATGATGGATTTTCTGGTGTTTTATCTCCTGAGATGATTTTTCTTCCTGCCTCAGTTTTGTGCATTTAAGACCCCTGTCAATCATCATAGCATCTGAACCTTATGCTAGAGAGTCTGATGCCTAACATTCATGAAGGTTAATCAACACTGCGCTGGCATTTATATATGGAGATAGATATTAGTTACTGATGTGATTTAATGCCGCTTCTTCCTTTGGGAAAATTTTTAGGTTTTTTTTTATAATTATATACAATGTATTTTGATTATATCCACTAAGTTCAATTTGTGCTGCACATCTCTTCTTTCATATGTGGTCTTTCACTGCAATATGACCAACTTACCAGAGTCTACATACCTAAAGAGAACTGACTCTCCATCTCCCAGCCAATCTCAATTGCCAATAGCTTTTTGGCTCAGTTAAGACTTCATGTCAACCTCCCTTTTCCATGCTGACTTAGACACAACAAATATATAGCTCTCAGGAGAAACAACCGAATGCACCATGGCACCTGCACATCTCTTCACACAATATTTCCTGAAAACAATTTAGCGATGGATTCATATGGTTTTCCCTTTCCACCTCCCACGAGGCCTATCAGGAAGAATTTTTCCACCAATGGCGTGAAAGTTAATGAATCATAGTAATACTTTCTGATATATAATATAAACATTCCAGTCTACCTAAGCTACACATTTTTACATTAGCATTACCTCTATATTGCATATCTGTTCCTTAATGCTGCTGTATTTATATTAGGTATGCAAATTCAATATAATTGAATTACTTAAATGCGTTATTTAATAATATAATTGTATTACTCTTTCTTCCTGTCCTCAAGTTTTGGTCTGACATTAGCTTGTGTACTGGCTAATTTTGTGTCAACTTGACACAGGCTGGAGTTATCACAGAGAAAGGAGCTTTAGTTGGGGAATGCCTCCATGAGATTCAGCTGCAAGGCATTTTCTCAATTAGTCAGCTGCAAGGCATTTTCTCAATTGGTGATCAGGTGGGCAGGGGCAGTTCTCCTTGTGGGTGGTGCCATCTCTGGGCTGGTAGTCTTGGTTCTATAAGAGAGCAAGCTGACTAAGCCAGGGGAAGCAAGCCAGTAAGTAACATCCCTCCATGGTCTCTGCATCAGCTCCTGCTTCCTGACCTGCTTGAGTTCCAGTCCTGACTTCCTTTGGTGATTGACAGCAATGTGGAAAGTGTAAGCTGAATAGACCCTTTTCTCCCTAACTTGTTTCTTGGTCATGATGTTTGTCTAGGAATAGAAATCCTGACTAAGACACATTGGGACCAGCATAGTGGGATATTCCTGTGACAACCTGACCATGTTTTGGAGAGGACTGTGGAAGGACTTTGGAACTTTGGGCTAGAAGATCCATTTGGTGTTAAGAGCTCTGTGGGATGTTGTGTAGGAGCTTGGAAGATAATGTTGAGTACAGTGTGGAAGATGGAGGCCTGGCTTGTGAAATTTCAGAGGGAAGATTAGAGCCTCTTTTCAGAGCCATTGCTATTTTGATTGTGAAGGTTGTGTGGTTCTGGTTAGCAGGGCTGAAGAATCAGCTGTGATTAACAAGATACCAGAACTACTAAAGTGAAATATTTGTATCACTGGTACTATTAATGCTGGTTAGCTGGAGCTAAGAAATTAGCAGTGATTAAGAAGAGATGAGCATCATTGAGGTGACATCTTCTGGGAAGTGTTTTCAGACAGCTCAGAGGCTGTGTTCCAGAGATAGCCAAGGTTGTACCTTGGCCTGTGGCTGGACTTAGTAATTGTAAGAGCCATCCAGGTGGTACTGGTTTTGAAGGCATGAAGGGGTCATGCAGAGCAGCTGAGGCTTGGTGATTTGAGAGGGATTTTTGGGATAGCACTGGAAATGTAAATGAAGAAAATACCTAATTTTAAAAAAGTCTCTTAACTGTGGGATCCACTAAAATAGTTTCTTCCTTCAAGAGGGAAAAATATCAGGGCACAGTCACAATCAAAAGCAAAAATTAAACTCCAACTGTTCAATGTCTAGAATCCAATTCATGATATTCTGGGCTCCTCCAAGGGTTTGGGTCACTTCTCCAGCCCTGTCCTTTGTAGCACACAGCTTTTCCTCTAGGCTCCAGATGCCTGTACTCCACTGCTGCTGCTGCTCTTGGTGGTCATTCATGGTCCTGGCATCTTCAAAACACTGCATGACCCCTTCAGTCCTGGGCCATCAATTGCAACTGAGGCTTCACCTTCACCAATGGCCTTCCATGGCCTCTGCATCAGCTCCTGCTTCCTGACCTGCTTTAGTTCCAGCCCTGACATCTTTTGGTGATTAATAACAATGTGGAAAGTGTAAGCTGAATAAACCCTTTTCTCCCCAACTGCTTCTTGGTCATGATGTTTGTGCAGGAATAGAAAACCTGACTAAGACAGCTTGCTTGTAGGTAAAGCTTCCCTGCTGTTTGGCAAAAACTGATTCCTTATATTCATCTAGCACTTCCGACTCTTGCAGTCTTTCCACCAACTCTTTCACATGATTCTTGGACCATGGTAGGATAATGTGTGATATAGAAGTCCCATCTAAGACTGAGGGTTCTGTAGTCTCTTATTCTCTTCACTTTGGTCAGTCCTAGGTCTCAGTATTAGTTGTCATCTATTGCAAGCACAAGATAAGGTAAGGACCAGAGAGATAAAGCAATCTATAAGGATAACTACAAGTTACTAGGGGTCAATTTAGTAGTGTGTGTATTTAGCAGAATAAGTGTAATAAGATCTCCACTAGAGACTATGACATGACTAATCACAGGTTCTTGGCCAGAAACTGGTGCCAGGCAGAATAAATAACACCAAGAGACCTTGTGATTAGAGGTTTAAATTATGTTTAAAATGTATTTTTATTGCTTGTGTTTGGGTACTTTGCCTGCATGCATGCATGTGAGCACATTAATGTATTTTCTAAAAAGGTTGGAAGAGGACCTCAAATCTTATTAAAATGGTTATAGATGGTTCTTAGTGTCTATGTGTGGCTGGAAACAGAACCCAGTTCCGTAGTTACAGCTACAAGTGTTCTTCAGCACCGAGCTTTGCAGGGATTAATTTAACTCTCTAGTGTTATTCGACGCGTTCTCACGACCGGCCAGGAAGAACACCACAGACCAGAATCTTCTGCGGCAAAGCTTTATTCTTACATCTTCAGGAACAGAGTGCAAGAAGCAAGAGAGCAAGAAGCAAGAGAGAGAAGCAAGAGAGCGAAGCAAGAGCCAAGAGGCAAGAGAGAGAAGCAAGAGGCAAGAGAGAGAGAGAACGAAAACCCGTCCCTCTTAAGGAGCATTCTCCTTCGCCTCGGACGTGTCACTCCCTGATTGGCTGCAGCCCATCGGCCGAGTTGACGTCACGGGGAAGGCAGAGCACAAGTAGTCATAAGATACCCTTGGCACATGCGCAGATTATTTGTTTACCACTTAGAACACAGGATGTCAGCGCCATCTTGTAACGGGGAATGTGGGGGCGGCTCCCAACATCTCCCCCTTTTTCTTTTAATAAGAGCAAATAGGCCACCCATATTAATGAGAGTGGAGATAGAGGTCAAATCCCCAGTGTGTAGGTAAAGGAGCCATGTACAGGATTAGCTCTTAGGCTTACAGGCTTTTACCCAGAGCAACCCTGACCTGCTCCCGTGTCGTTTTGCCTGGGGGAAGGGAACTAGGACACTGAACCTTCATGAAAGATGACATGTCTCCCTAGAATAGGCTCATATATGCCGCAGAGCCTTTCCATTGCAGTGCTTAGCCTTGCAACTCTCTCGGGCTGCTGAAGCACACTCACTCTATCTCGTGCAATGAGACTAGCCTCGTGAGATATAAGAGCTGAGTGGCCAGCGACCTATTGCCTAAGCATAGATATATCAGGGGAAGCTCCATGTTCTAGTCCTGCAAGCGCCTGGGCAATAACCACCTTGTCTCTCCTAGTTTAGGCCTTAAGCTTACAGACCAATCAAAGAAGCAACACTAATCCACAGCAAAGTGTATCTCCAAATAATATTAATCCCACCCAATTTTTTTTTTAAAGAAAGAAAATGCTGAGGAGATCCAATTGGGTAATCCTTTGGTCAGGGACAGGTCCAAGCGCGTGGAGTTGACCTGAAGTCTCAATTCCCGAAGGGATCTGTTCAAATTCAGCCATCCAATTCTGTAACATATACTGAAAAAGACTTTTTGACAAATTAGCTGCCCTAGTAAATTTAACATACTGAATGGAAATAACACACAATCCCGGAAACTTTTGTTCACATCCCAGCTGAGTTATTTGTCATAATACATCTAGTTGTATCTGGACAAGATCTATGAGTTGATTAACCAGCATGAGACCTCTCTGTATCTTGACATTAGCTGAGGCCTGTTCATCTATGACTGTAGTCACTGAGGCTGACAAAGTGTTAATGGTGTCAGTCATCTGGACCTGTCCAGACAGAGCCAAGGCTGTCTGAATTAAGGCCAAACCCAGTTCCCAGTTAGTGGTAAAAAGGCAGGAGAATACTTGAGCATTATACATCACCGTCATTGGGAGTGGAAATGTCGACATTATCCCCCAACGCTGCTCTCTCTTTATTATTGACGCCCTGGACATCACCAAGACGAGGGACATTAGTATTCCCTTGGTCAGTCTGGATTTTTCGGGTGAGTCTTTCTGGTACCCAAAATGGGTTGTCTTCATTCTGTGGGAAAACACAGATAGCTCCCCTGGATCTTATCAAGATAGGATCCGGGCCATACCATTTATTATCAAGGACATTTTTCCATTTAACCATCTCATTGGGCCTATCTGGCTCTGAACAATGACGTTCAGCCGCAGTATGGCCATGAGCATCAATATTTAAAAAATTGAGTGTAAAGAGTGCCATAGACACCGACACTCTTGGTGCTCGGGGTACAGTCTCCTCAAAAGTTCCCCTCTTCTGTTTTATAAGATAGGTTTTGAGGGTGCGATGCGCACGCTCAACAATACCCTGTCCTTGAGGGTTGTACGGAAGTCCAGTCAGGTGGGTTACGTCCATCTGACGGCAGAACTGCTGAAATTTTTGGGACGTATAAGCTGGTCCATTATCAGTCTTAAGGAGTCTGGGTTTCCCCCAAGCACTCCATGCCTCAAGACAATGTTGAATCACATGTGAGGCTTTTTCTCCAGTTAACGGAGAAGCAAACATGATGCCAGAACATGTGTCAATGGACACATGGAGATATTGAAGTTTTCCAAAGGAAGAAACATGTGTAACATCCATTTGCCAGACCTGTAGAGGTCGAATACCGCGTGGGTTAATTCCCACATGAGGAACTGGCAAGAACTCACAGCAGCTTTGACATTGAGTAACAATGTCACGGGCTTCTTTTCTTGTCAAGGAGAAACGACTGCGTAATGTTTCAGCCGTCACATGAAAATTGTTATGAAAATTTCTTGCAGCCTCTACCGGGGATGATAGGGCAGCAGCCACCACTTTAGTGGCCTTATCTGCCAAATCATTTCCCAGAGCCATGGGGCCAGGTAGGCCTGAATGGGCTCTAACATGAGTAATATAAACAGGAGATCTTCTAGATAACAAAACTAATTGTATCTGCTGAAAAATATTGGCAACTCTACTGGAAGGCTTAATCACTCCAGCCACTTCTAAAAGATTTACTGCATTTACCACATAACAGGAATCTGACACAATATTAAGGGGTTCTAAAAAGGTTTTTAAAACTTCTAAGACCACTAAACATTCTACCACTTGAGGTGAATTTTCATTATACTGTTTGGATACCACTTTACCATTAGCCACATAGGCACCTATGCCAGTTTTTGATCCATCAGTATATACCACAATCCCATTTTTAAGTGGGTTTCTTACTGTTATTTGTGGAAACACAACAGATTGATTTTGGGCAAACTGTAAGATTGGATGTTTTGGATAATGGTTATCTATTTTTCCTGAAAAGGAGGTAACTAAAACTGCCCAATCATTAGATGCGGCTGCCAAGGTTTGAACCTGTGCAGCGGTATAAGGTACAATTAAAAGATATGGACTTTGCCCAAAGTGGGTGATTGCTGCTTTTAGGCCTTTAAGGGCAAGCTGTGCAATTGCATCAGGATACCAATCTATTATTTTAGCTGGGGATACGTTTGGATGGATCCACAACAATGGCCCATTTTGCCACAAAACTGCAGTTGGCAATTGTGCTGTCTTAAAGACACACAAACTGAAAGGCTGCGAATCCTCAATACGTTGTAATTGTGCATTCTGTAAGGCCTTTTCCACTTTTTGTAAGGCCTGGTTAGCAGCTAGAGTAAGAGTCCTAGGGGAGGAGATATGAGGATCTCCTTCTAAAATACTAAACAAAGGCCTTAACTCAGCGGAAGGAATCTTTAAAAAAGGTCTGAGCCAATTAATATCTCCCAACAGCTTTTGAAAATCATTTAAGGTATGGAGGTGATCTCTTCTTATCTCTACCTTTTGGGGCACAATCTTATCTGGGGACACCACAGAGCCCAAGAATTGTCCTGTATCAGAAATTTGGACCTTTTCTGTGGCTATCTGTAAACCCCACTGACTTAAAGTTTTAAGTAGAAAAGGATATGCCTTTTGTAGCATGGTAAGGTCTTTATGGCACAGGAGGATGTCATCCATGTAAAGGAGCAAAATTAAAGAGGGGAACTGTTTCCTCACTGGCAAAAGAGCTTTTTGCACATAAAGCTGGCACATTGTAGGACTATTGGACATCCCCTGTGGTAAGACCTTCCATTGATACCTCTTATCAGGTTTAGCAGAATAAGCTCTCTGACCCGTTAACAAGTCAAAAGTCCAATCTCTCTGCTCTGGAGTTAAAGCAGCAGCGTTTGCTCGGTCCTGCGCCTGTGCCGCCTCCTGCCACAGAGCTCGCCATTCCACATATTTGGCCATACTAGGGAGAGCGGCTTTTGCAATCATTTGCCAGTCGGCAGGAGTTAGTGCCCTGCTGGCAAGCCTGTCTAACTGCACCAAGGTAAAATTAGCATTGATTCCATATTTACGAACCGACTCGGCAATTTCTTTAATCTGCACATATTCTACCGGAGCGTGGACACGCCCACCCTCGGCTCCTTCAAAGACTGGAAATGCCTGTTGTATTTTTCTTTGTTCCTCTCGGGGAATGAATGAGTCTGCGCACTGCCTCTCTGCGCACTGCCTCTCTGCGCATTGCTGACGCACTACGGGCTGACGCACTACGCAGGGCGGGGACTCCGCATAGGGCGGGAGTGCACCTGGTAGCCGATTGCCCTGAGGCCAATTAGCAAACTGGCCTTCGCCAGCCGCTTTTGGCTTTTTTCTTGACCAATTAGCTGGCTGGTAATGGGCTGCTTCTTCCTCCCAGTCTGTTTCCTCAGAGGAGGATTCTTCACTTGCTTCAGAGCTACTAAGAGCTGGCTTCCTGAGCTCATCTAGTGACGAGTATCTCCTAGAGACCTCCGCTAATCGATCTTTTTTCTTCTCCCTTTTTCCTCTTTTTCTTCTAATCTCTCTCCAGGTATTCCTACCTAACCTTAACTTTTCCTCGGGTTCAAGACCCTTGGAAAGGCCTGTATACTTACCGTTTCTCCTTGTTCCTACTCTCTCTCTCCGCTTTACTTCTGATAGACTGTCCTGAATTTCCTCTAGAATTTTTAGCCCTGCCTTAAGCACTATATAACATGTGAAAAGGAACAAAAGGGCTCCTAACACTAGAAAAAGTTCAAGGCCAAACATACCTGGTAAAGCCATTTCTCACTTCCGTTCCCCAGCTGATGAGTTCTGAATTCGGCAGTTGAATCCTTCTCAACAGTCTGTTTTATGGGAACACTTTATCACCGTCGTTCCCCAGCTGATGAGTTCTGAATTCGGCAGTTGAATCCTTCTCAACAGTCTGTGTTACGGGAACCTTATAACCTTGATTCGCAGTTCTGGTTCTGGAATGAAGTATCCCTCCTGCGCCAGTCCGGAGTTTTTTCTCGTCCCGGATTTTCTCGTCCCGGAATTCGGCACCAATTGTTATTCGACGCGTTCTCACGACCGGCCAGGAAGAACACCACAGACCAGAATCTTCTGCGGCAAAGCTTTATTCTTACATCTTCAGGAACAGAGTGCAAGAAGCAAGAGAGCAAGAAGCAAGAGAGAGAAGCAAGAGAGCGAAGCAAGAGCCAAGAGGCAAGAGAGAGAAGCAAGAGGCAAGAGAGAGAGAGAACGAAAACCCGTCCCTCTTAAGGAGCATTCTCCTTCGCCTCGGACGTGTCACTCCCTGATTGGCTGCAGCCCATCGGCCGAGTTGACGTCACGGGGAAGGCAGAGCACAAGTAGTCATAAGATACCCTTGGCACATGCGCAGATTATTTGTTTACCACTTAGAACACAGGATGTCAGCGCCATCTTGTAACGGCGAATGTGGGGGCGGCTCCCAACACTCTAGCATGTGGTTAGAATTTCTTATCAGAAGGATAATATTTCAAGTGACATATTTCAGTTTGTACAACTAGAGTTTTGCTCCTGGCCTCTGTGTGCTAGGACTTGATACTGCTAAATATCTCTGATGCAAAAAATGATATTTCATTACAAAGAATTAAAGAATCATGTGAGTCTAAATGTTAGGGGGTAGATGTGGATCAACAGGGATGCCAAATTAATCTGCTAATTAGCATACACAACAGGTTGAGTCTAGTGAAAGCACATAGGTGGGAGAGGAATGACTCTCTGGCTTCCAATATTAAGAAGCTGTTAAAACAAAAATTACCTTGGATTTGAGATGGATCCAGGAAAAGGCAAATGGAAAGGTAGAGTGATAGATAGATAGATAGATAGATAGATAGATAGATAGATAGATAGATGATAGGTAGAGAAAGAGGGACAGAGAGACACAGAAAGAGAAAGAGATAATATGTGAAGGTTCTATGTGTGAATACACATGAAATGAGAATGATGGCATTGGAGATAGGGCACATTTAAGATATATGTCAATAACATGCAACATATATTTTAGTAATTCATTATTTTTAAATAAACACATTAAAGTATATCAAGTGTTCTAGACATAACAGAGACCTATCTAGTCATTAAAAATAATATAATAAATAAGGCAGAGTTCTAAAATTCACAGTCTTTTATGATGTTCCCAAAGGCTTTTCTGAGGAGCTGTATATAAGAAAGGGATTAAATCAGATAATATTTCTAAGGAAAGAAAAATTAAACATGATTAACAACCCTCTTTGTAAAGGACACCACAGACAATGAAATGCATATGTGTACCTGTGAATCCATATAAATATATATATTTGTATGTGTGATATATGCATATATGTGTGTGTGTATGTGTGTATGTTTTATATACACACACATATATAAAACAATTCCAAAATTATGCTGGTGAAATAATATTTTTCAGGAATATCTTCCAGAGAAAGTATTCAGTCAAACAGAATGTGGAAAACATGATTATTAATTCACTTCTCCAGCATGTCATCCATCTAGTGGCAAAAGTAAGCTTACCTTATAGGTAGGGACTTTCCTAAGAGCTAAGTAGCTGTGTCTGGAGTATTCATTACTTGGAACTTGTAGTATTTTGTTTAATTTTTTTTAATAATCAAGGAATTTAAGTAAGATTTAAGGTCACTTTATGAGATGTGTTTGGTACAATATCACATTTATTGGAGTATACTGGTTGAGAATAACTGAGATACATTGAACAGTGCCAAAGGAGAGGAATACAAGAGAAAAACATGCAAGCCATCACTCTAAAAAGTATATATTGAATAAAATTGAGTTATATATTTAGCAAAAGCTACTTAGAACAAAGTATAATGAGATATGTCTATGAAATTGCAATAAGAAAGATAAATTACACTTAATGTCCTCTTAAAATTAATAATGATTGAATAAGAATTTATGTTCAATATTAAGATACATTGTATGTTAATTAGTTCTGAAAATGACATAAAATATTACTGGGAAATCATAATAAAAAAAATACAAGCAACAGTCCAAAGACCTGAAATGGTACATCCAATGTAGTGCTTGATTTTCAGTGAATCTCTCACGGTCCTTACACAAGCAGGTACTCACAGAATAACTCAGTTCTATGCTTCCTGTAAGCATAGCTTAATAAAAAATGCATATGCATATATGTATGTATATATGTATGTTATGTATATAACACAGATAGATTACTGTCATTGCTCATATTCTAAGCCAATGTCCATATTCATAACAAATTTCAGCATTATGCATTTAAAATTTGTTTTTGAAAATATCAGTGCTAGCATTTATAATTTTCTAATCATTATTCATTAATATCAGATGCTCAACATTTTTTTTTACTACTCCAGCATGGCTGAAGTTATGACTGTAATAATCAAATGAACTAAGAGGTAACTAAACTCTTTGTATCTGTGATATCAAATTCTGAGAGAATGAAAACTAGTTCCTGTTCTCCTGGAGATTATAATCTAAACTGCTAAAAGAGATATCAGTTTGACATATATCTAAACATGATAATATGTATCAGGAATATACTAGATTATAGTAGTAATTTAATATTTTTTCATTTGTTTTTTCAACTCTACCTGTGAAGAAAGCCAAGTATTAATATTATTACTATCATAGTTATTACAACGATGATGGCGATGATATTAAGTTTGGAAAAAAAGCCAAGAAGTATTCTACTTTTCAATAAACAAATCTGGAAAAGGTATGGTCATTGCTTCTATCACTTTCTAATATATCACAGAATCAGAAATCCAAAGAGAACAAAACAGTATTCCAGAAAAAGCTTTACAAAGTCAGCAGTACAGGCTGGCATGTTGGGTATACACACCTACTGAGGGCTTGAGATTTATGAAACCTAAATTCTGAAACAGTATTATCTCAATATTTATGACCAAGAATATATATATATATATATATATATATATATATATATATATATATTCTTATGTTGATAAGTTGATAAAACTCTTTCCAAGGGGAAGTTGTAGTCAACACCCACCCTTTTTTCTACATTCTCTCAAGGACAATCAAACCCACTATTGATGTGGCCAGAGTTCACAGTGAGGGAAGGAATGAGTTTCCTGTGCTTCCTTACAAAGCATAACTAAAGGGATGCGCCCCCTTCTTCCCAACAGTCCTCACCTAGAAAAGCCTTTCTGCAATAGGCATGGGGGCTTCTCTGTAGTGCTGGAAACTCCAATCTTCATTCATTTATGTATACTGTAGCTCCTTTCCAAGGCCATGTGCAATTAAGGCAGAGTTTCATGTAACAGGGAGAAGAGAGGCTATATACTTAAATGATGGCCTTGACCCAACCCCTACACACACACACACACACACACACACACACACACACACATAGACACACACACACACACACACACATACACCTCTCCATGAGGTGGATGGTGTAAAGACAAGTCCAGCTGGAATGATCCTTTTGCAAGAGGGCATAGCTCAATGAAAGTGGCAGTTCCTTGTCTCAGAGGAAGGACAGTTAACCACAATTTGGATATCCTGCAGTGCATTGAATGCAAACTAAACTAGAAATAATTTTTTAAAATTCCTCCATTCCTCCATTCCAGGTAGAGTCTCACATGCTAAAGGGATATACAGAAAGGGATGATGGGTGTAGTATGCAGTGATGAGGGTTAACTTAAAGGATCTCTTCTTTTGACATGGCATCCACTACTCTCTGATAATTAATAAACTATCTAGCACTATTTCAGGAGCAAAAGTTAACCAAATAAGTGGTTTCTTTCCTTCATTGTCCTCATGAGATGGGAGAGACAACATGTTCTGGGTAAAAGAAGATGAATGCACAACAAACTGCATAGGGTCTCTATTACATCTGGAAACAAGTTGGCCTCTCATGAAATTCACAAACTTGCAGATAAATTTAGACTTGAATAAAGAGAATAAGGTTGTACTTTTAGCAAAGTATGTTTTTAACACTTAAACTGTATAATTAATGGGAGTGATGACCCCTTTGTCTCTAGCTGCAGATGTAACTGTGTTCCTCAGATACACAAAGATGAGAATGCAGGACCATTGTATCAAATGACTATAATACCTCAAGTGACTGTAAATGTCCAAGGCTCCTAAGCATTGTTCCATATGTTTTTCTCACTTTATCATCAGACTTGACACTTGATATAGCACTCTTAGATCCACTATAGAGATAGAAAATAAAAGGACTACCATGTGAAAAAAAATTAATGACAACTATAGGGTAAAGTGAAGACACAGCCTACACTTGAAAAGCTCTGGGAAACAACCTTGATTCCTAGTCCGCAGTCCTCGAGGATTGATGTGTCCTTGCATGCTTTCCTATTTTTCTTTCTTTAAATGCTAAATGAGGACATATTAAAAAAAATAAAAACTCTCTCAAGACTACTATTTTCAATTGGTGTAATATCAGGAGAGCAGCATGCATAGGATACTACAAAGCATTCAACATTATCAGTTTTTGAAAGGATGTATGGGTTGCAGTCTCACAGACAGAAAACAGTATTCTGCTTGGAGCAGAGAGAAAAAGTTAGAAGTTTCTTGGTCTCTATGTGGGAAAGTAACAAAAAAATTACCATACCTGAGTTGTAAAAGTGTGGACAAGAAAGCAGACAAATACTCATTGTGGACCCAGAATGTGTAAGGGAAATTGCTGGATAAATGTGTTTTCTCTTCATTTCTAAATGAGGAAGCTGGGGTCTTAAGATTGTCTTAGTGATGCCTATTGTCCTTCATGAGGCAGGGATTCAAAACAAAGTCCAGCTCCCAAGGCATCTTAGTTTCCCCTGTCACTCACCAACGAAATATTAGGTGAAACCTGCTTTTGGGAGAGGTCAAGAAACACTGAACACTTCTTGGTAGCAGTGGGAAGAAATTCTTGTACTGGGTTGATTTTACTTGAGATTGTTCTTGTGACCCCTCTGATACAGTGTGTGTGACTCTAGCCATCTGTGAGTAATTTGTAAATGTATCATATGTGACGTGCTTCCAAGGAGAACTACTCTGCACTGTTGCTGCTGCTGCTAAACAGGGAGGGAGCCTCTCACTAGGAATGAGTTCCTGAACATACAGGTACATCCTCACAGCTGGGGTAGCATCCTTCTTCAGAGCTGTTCTTACTCACGACACTGGCTACAGCACACATTATTGTTAGAGAAAAAGCTAGAGGTCTCTATGCTTTACCAATGAGTCAGAAGCATTTTATCTCCATGTTCTTACTGACATCAGAGTAGCAAGGCTTTAAACAGGACTGTAACAAGGTTAGGCATAGTGAAGAATGTCCGATTGTCAAAGTACATCACAAGGCAGAGTATTAGGCTATGAAGGAGCCTGAAATCAGGAACCAAATCAAAATAGAAAATTTCTAATAACCTACCATCCATGAGGTGATCTTGAATCAGAATGGATGTGAATTAATAAGTCCAACTCAATTTAGCAAATACATATTGACTCAGTTTGATCTTAGCAAGTACTATGTTATATGCTAGGGAAATGTCAAGATTATAAACAGAAGTTTAAAATGAATTTGTTCCTCGAAAATGTGTAGCCCAGAAGGAAAGCTATACATGTAAAAAGTAATTAAAATGTACTACAATAAAAATGGTACCATGGTATATGTTCAGCTACTAATTGCTTTTTTATTCAACATTATGTTTCTAGCATTCATCAGTGGTATTATGTGTAATTGAAATTTTTCATTTTCGCTGCTGAATAATTGTATGTGATGTGATTACATTACAATTTCAAATCTTAAAAATAAAGCCAAGTAAATAATGCATTGCTTAAGAGTAAAATCACACATACTTAATGCAAAAACAAAAGGAAGGGGATTATAAACACAAAGTTCAGGATAGTGCATGTTTCTGGAGGGACTAAACAGACTATTTCTATTTGCAAGGATAGAAATTTTAAAATTGGTAATCTTGCATCTGTTACATGTGACACTTAGTACCTGCTTCATATAGACTTATTTATTTTCCTCATAATTTTAGTTTGAGACAGGGTCTTATTATGTAGACATAGTTGGCCTGAGGTCTTAAACTCATAGAGATCTGACTTCCTCTATCTCTCCATTGCTAGGACCAAAGGAGTACATCACTACATCTAGCCATGGTTATTTAATTTTTTGCCTAAATATGTAAATATATCTTTACATGTGTACATATATGTTTATACATGAAATGTATCAATATAGCTACAATACATATTATCCTATATGGATCATGTATTTCCTAACAAAATTCACAATATTTAAAAATCCAATATGTTGCATAGTATATATTAAGAAAATGAGGTACTTTTCAAATTTGACTTATAGAGCATATCCTCCTAGAATGTGCTCCTTATAAAATGTGCTGTGTCTGAGTGGGAACTTTGAGGTACATATAAATGCTTGCCTCAGTCAAAGAGAAACTCCATTCTCAGAAAAAGAAAAAAAAAAGTGTTTGTACTAGAAGATCTTTTGTCTTTCTGCTTTTTTGTTTATTATTACCTTTTTCTCCATCAGCACAATGCAATGTGTAGCAATATATGTCTATTAAATAAGAGAATAAATGAATATTCAGGAATTTGATAGAACACTGTTTACGTGTGTGCATGCCTGTGAAGACATACTGGATAAAATTTGAAAGACCAAAGGGAGCTAATTTTGATAATCCTTTAAGGATTTTAAGGAAACGTTCTAGCATTTTAAGTAGAGGAGAAATGGACTTGAATTTGTGTAGTAGAAAAGTCTTGCCTTAGTGAGAAGAAGACCTGGAAGTTTCAGAGTAGTGGTGAGGGGAGAAGATGGAAACAAGGATGTCACAATTCCACAAGTCCTTCAGAATTTATGTCCTTATTTTGGTAGCCTATGTTTCTGATTCTGTGCAATAAAGCTGCACATAAGAGTTGGCCAGCTCAAGCTATGCTCTCTCACTATGTTGCTAGCATGGGGCATAAAATAGTTCTGAGGATGTGAAGTGGGTAGGAAGATAAAATTGAGCAGGAATAAAGTGAAAGACCTGTGCAGAGCTGAGGAAGGGTGAGCAGGAAGGAGACGTGGACACAAGCCTACTCACACCTGACAAAGGATTTAGTTTGCCTTGAAGTTTATCTTTGAGAATATTGATTTCCTTTTCAAATTTCTCAGCACTTCCACTGACATCTTGGCTAAGGAAAGTCTATCTTTTTATTGAAACACATTTTCCCCCTTTCTGTACACAAACCCAAAACACTGAAGATTGCTCAGCTGATGTCGTCAAACTGTGACAGTCAATTTTGTAGTGAATAAACACAAACAAATTTTAAGCAGAGAATCCTGTTTGTTGACTAACTTTTCCTTAAATGTGGGATTTTACATCCCAATTAGGATGGATCACAATTTTGCTCACAAACAGACTCATTTGGAACCTAAATGAAAATACATTGCCTTGAGAGTGAAAAATTAAAAAAAAAATTGAAATTGACTTTCCACACTACTTGACATATATATTTGTGGGGAATTGCAGGCTGGTCTCCAGTAGAGCTGAGGTCTGAACCCCAATGGTCATAATTCGCCTACATGACATGGAAGGTGTTCCCTCATGCTCCTGGAACTCCTGCCCCTGCCTGAGGTACCACCTCCCACAACCCCCACAAGAGAAGCATGGTCAGTAGTCACATAAGCAATGGCCCAAACGTCTGACCTTCAGGCTAAACTCCTCCCCAGTTACCTAGCAATAGTGAAGACCATAAAAAGGTGTGCTCAGCCCCTACCTCGCTCTCTCTTACTTTCATTTCTTTGTCCTCTCACTTCTCACAGTTCTTTCTCCTCTTCCCGTTCTCTTTGTCTTCTTTTTTCCTCTCCTCTCTCTCTCTCTCTCTCTAGCCCCCCCTCTCTCACCTTCTCTCTTTCCCCTGCATTTTTATAATAAAGCTCTTAAACCATAGATAGTCTCTGCTCCTTCAAGTTCCATGCACTCTGGTCAGTGTTGGGAACTTCTTCCCCTATTCCCTCTCTCCTACAACCCTGGTGTGCTAGCAAGATAGCTGGGAGGGGGGAAGTGGAGGGGGTTCCCTGTCAGAGGCTGCCCCTTTTTCACCCACACCGCGTGGGTCAGGCATGCTCACCCGGGGCCCTGTGGAAAAGCATCTGGCAGCTCTGCCTGTGTCTGCCTGACCAGAGCACAGGAGCTCTGGCCGGAGGGACGTTAGTCACTTGTCCCTTCCCCCACTTCCCCTGGCCTCCCCGGAGCCCCCCTTTATATTGTTCCCAACATATATTTACATCCTTATGTGAGCTCTCAGTTGCCACAGCACATGTATATAGGCCATAGGACAGCTTGCATACTTCAGTGGTTTGCTCCTTCTGCTGTGAGGGGCCTGGGGTTCAAATGCATGTATTCAGGATTGAGGACAAGCACCCTACCTGCCTAAGCCTACTCACCACCCATCCATCGATATTTAAAGTAATCAAATGATAAGAATATCTGAGAAATTTCCAACTTTGTCTTTTATTTAAACCCTTTATATTGTGAAAGGTCTAAACATAACTAAACCCATACAATAAAGATTTTCAGCCTAGAGACAAGGAAATGTGTGTGTGTGTGTGTGTGCATGTATGTGTGTGTACATGTGTGTATGTGTGTATAGATATGTGTATAAGTATATATATATGTGTGTATATTTGTGTGAAAGTGTATATATGTATGTATGTGTGTATGTGTGTGTACATGTGTGTATGTGTGTGTGTGTATATATATATATATGTACATATATATATATATATATATATATATATATATATATATATATATATATATATGATTGTGTATGTGTGTGTGTGTGTGTGTGTGTGTGTATATCTCTCTGTGATTGGTAGGTTATTCATCTAAAAATGCAGGATGCAATAATGATGCTTGTGTGAGTTTTAGTATCATACTTCCAACATTGGCTACTATGTTAACCTCTTTTTTTTTTATTTTCTGAGGAATTTAGAAACAATCAGAGCCAATGCCTTCACAGAATTACACAGAGAATTCTAGAGAATCTTGGGAGAGAATAAGGAAGGAAAAGTCACCCAATTAACATGCAATAAGGACTTCAAAGTTCAGAGAGAGCCAGCTAACAATTCTGGAGCTATCAGAAAAGATTTCCTTTTCAAGTTAGAAATCCAAGGGTTTCTATCTCCAGCGTTGCCTCGCTTTGGGTTTTCTTTATTGTGTCTACTTCCCTTTTTAGGTATAGTATGGTTTTGTTCATTTCCATCACCTGTTTGGATGTGTTTTCCTGTTTTTCTTTAAGGACTTCTAACTGTTTGGTTGTGTTTTCCTGTTTTTCTTTAAGGACCTGTAACTCTTTAGCAGTGCTCTCCTGTATTTCTTTAAGTGAGTTATGAAAGTCCTTCTTGATGTCCTCTACCATCATCATGAGAAATGTTTTTAAATCTGGGTCTAGATTTTCGGTTGTGTTGGGGTGCCCAGGACTAGGTGGGGTGGGAGTGCTGCGTTCTGATGATGGTGAGTGGTCTTGATTTCTGTTAGTAGGATTCTTACATTTGCCTTTTGCCATCTGGTAATCTCTGAAGCTAGCTGTTACAGTTGTCTCTGGTTAGAGCTTGTTCCTCAGGTGACTCTGTTAGCCTCTATAAGCAGACCTGGGAGGCTAGCTCTCTCCTTAGTTTCAGTGGTCAGAGTATTCTCTGCAGGCAAGCTCTCTTCTTGCAGGGCAGGTGCCCAGATATCTGGTGTTCGAACCTGCCTCCTGGCAGAAGTTGTATTCCACTCACCAGAGGTCTTAGGATTCCGTGGGGAATTCTGTGTGGGCCCTTGCGGGTGTCGGGAGACTCCACTGGCGAGGCACCCTGGTGCTCGAGTGGACCGGAAGGGACTTGTGCCCCAGGTCAGGCCCAGGTTGTCTGCTTCCCTAGTTAATGCAGTCTCAGGTTCCACAGATAGGAGGCATTTAAGTCTGTCAAAAATCCTGAATATGTGCAAGAACATAATAGATTCTAGAAGCTAAAGCAAGCTTAACATATCTGGAGGAAATTTAAGCTTATCTAGAAAAAGTGTAATATGTCCCGTGAAGTAAGAAATTGTAAAATGTCTCTTACACCCATTCATCCTTACACCCAGACCATTTCATAGCTGAGGAATGTTGATCATTGGATTATAAATCCATGAATAATTAATTAATTTGTTATGATGCTTTTGTATCTTGTCTTGAGTTAAATATCTGAGCAAGTTTTGACAATTGGTGAGAGAAATAACTCTACTTAACAGACTGAAGTTAGAAGATATTCAGTTGCGCGACAAAGATAATGTTCTTTAAGTGGGGGGGGGGGGAGCTAGTGTCCATCCCTTAATTGACTAAGTATAGGAATTCACTGACCCATTATATGCAAAGTATTCTGACTGTAGCTCCTGAGAGTAGGTCAATGAACAAGGGATCCCACTTGAGTATACCAGGGAGATCAACAGGCAACATGCATGTGTGCTATTTAGGAAGGCAGTTAAATAAGCAGGTTATAACTCAGAATTGTCTGTAAAAACAGCACTAAAACGTTGGGATTCCTTCCCACTTTTGACAAATGCTTAATAATTCTGCTTATCTATGGGGAGTAGAACAATAATTGGATGTTTTACTTGCTTTCTTAGAATGTGACAATATTGCTACTGAACTTCCATTTGCACAAGGGAAAAAATATGTGTATGTCAATATATTATGTGCACTACTACTACATATGGAAGACTTAGCTTTTCAGCTACATTATGGGAAAGTGTGGCATATAATCTCTAATTATAGAAACATAGTTTTCTTTCCCTAGGCCACCCTGACATTAAAATGCTTAGAATGAAATGAAAGATTCATATTTAATATGAAAACTATCAAGATTTAGTTCATGGTGCCACAAAAAGGTTAATTTTAACCACAAATTTGAAAAGTTTTAAAGTTAATAGGCTGGAAAAATATTTGATTAAATGCCATGAAATGTGCAGAGCAAGGTTCAACTTTTAAGTTTCGAGAGATGAGCTGTATAGGAAGGAATTCTAAATTTAGAATCAGGATTATTTTTATTCATTCTAAACTGAGATGGTACTGGAAGAAAAGTGAGGTGAGGGCCACAGGAATCTCCAGTAGAGAAAGCCTATATCCTGTGTCACTTAAACACACACTCTCTCTCTCTCTCTCTCTCTCTCTCTCTCTCTCTATATATATATATATATATATATATATATATATATATGTGTGTGTGTGTGTGTGTGTGTGTGTGTGTGTGTGTCTATTAATATTCAAATATGTTGACATATATATATTCATTGGTACTCACTTAAGACAGTATAACCATCTTTTTCAAAGATGGTATTTTCTGCTTTTAGTATTTCTTGGTGGCCATGAGACTGAGTACTTGATGTATAGAACACAGGTGTTATGAATTTTTAATCATTTATTATTTATATGTATATGTGTATGTCCTTACATGAGTTTACATGCACATCTATATTCATGTGTATAAGATCCCAGGGAGCTCAAAGGAGGCCATTGGATATTCTGGAATTTGAGTTACAAGCAATTTTGAACTGTCAAATAGGTGATGGAAATTGAACTCAGGTCTTCTATAAACTTAGCTCCTGAGCCACATCTCCAGCCTAGCTGTACAATTTTATTTTTAAAGAAAAATTCCCTTCAAAGACTCTCTGATCTGTAGGGATTTTCATTCTCTGAACTTCAGATGTTTGCATTCAATGTGGTATATTCAAAATAGCAAGCCAAATTTCCCAAATTAGATGTTCAGAAATAGTGTAACCGAACCAGAGAAGTGTACGTATGTGTGTGAGATAGTTATAAACTCATATAAGTGTGTAAGCATGTGTATTTGCACATTCTTTTATGTGTATATGATGTGTATATGTTGTTGTGTATGTGTGTATATGTCAGTGTATATGTGTGTGGTTTGCATGCATATGTATGTGTATATGTGTCTATCTATGTAAGTATAGTTCGACTTCCTCAGGTAGAACTACAATCACCTTTCCTTTATGTCCCTAGCATCTGATTTTCTTCGTTTTGCAGGTGATTACATTTACCATTATCATGGCTGTATCTACCACAATCAGCAATTCCTCTGCTACTAGACAATTCAGTAAAATTGTATAAGCATTAGAAATGGAGACCAAATTTCTTGGCTGTAGTCTGAACCCACCAGATGCTAATGTAAATGTTTTTGGCTTCTTTTTCCATATATAAATTATGGAAGTCTTAAACAATGATATTAATATCCTCTTGATCATACTGAGAGTATGATTCTAAGATTCTAAGGCTCAGAATAGCATTCTATAAATCTGTACTACTAAATATGACATTCATTTAGGATTAATTTTTTCTTTAATCGGGAAATAGTCTAAGTGATTTTAAATGCATTAATACTACTTATTGGAAGGCTTTGTGACTATGTCCTCATTGTTAGCTAAGGGGAGCTACTTTTGTTTGCATCTTTAGAACACTAAGGGAAGAGCAACAAACATTAGAAAATATGTGGAATCATTTTTCCATTGTGTCTTTTTCCAGCTCCACCATCTTTGTTTTAGTGTATAGATTGTACATTATTCATTTTGTCTCAAGAGCTTTCCACCACTGCTGAAGAAAATCCAGAGCTGACCCAAATCCCACAGTTGCTCCACAATTGAAAAATGCTCGCTTGGCACCTGCTGAAAACCCAAGTGGAGATAAAAGTGACTGTAAGTAGGCACTGAAGAATGTTAACTACTCCTGATGAAAGTTGCAGTGGGTTCTCTTTCTGAAATGCTTCATTTGTTTTGAGGTTTTTTTTTCTAAACCATTCTAAAAAAAATAGATCCAAAAGAGATGCTGCAAAGCAAATGCACTACTGTGGAAACAGTAAAAGTGATCCTGCCTTATATAGGTTGGCAGACTTTCATCAGTTAAACTCTGACCTCTGCATATGCACTGTGGCATAAATTTCTGAACTCACACTCGTAATATTTAAATATTCCCTCTTTCTCTCTCACATACACTCCATTTCCTACAGTATTAAGTACACAAATTAATAAAAAAATTACTTAAAATGCATCTTTTTTTAAATTAGGTATTTTCCTCATTTACATTTTCAATGCTATCCCAAAGGTCCCCCATACTCACCCCCCCAATCCCCTACCCACCCACTCCCCCTTTTTGGCCCTGGCGTTCCCCTGTACTGGGGCATATAAAGTTTGCAAGTCCAATGGGCCTCTCTTTGCAGTGATGGCCAACTAGGCCATCTTTTGATACATATGCAGCTAAAGACAAGAGCTCCCGGGTACTGGTTAGTTCATATTGTTAAAATGCATCTTGAAAATTTGTAGAAACATTGGAATTCTGTTTCTCCCTCTGTTCTCTTTCTGAAAGGAGTAAGAGATGGGATCGATACCTTACAGGAAAGCTTTCTTAGTTCTGAAAGTTGTGATGTAATGGTTGGTTCATGGTCTTTAAAAAAAAAAAAAACTAAAAAACAGGAATTTCCTTCTTTAATCTTAGATATTAGAAGTCGATTTTCCAGCCTGGCTAGATCCTGGTAAGGCCCCGCATCCTGGCTTATAGATGGCTGCTTTCTTAGTATGCCATGACTAGAAAAGAAGGAAAAAATAGAGGAAGAGATAAACAAAGGCACAATCTTTTTTCTTAGCAGGACTGTGATCCCCCAAGACTTCATGATGCAGAGTTGCATCAACACCACTGCCTCTATCCAATGGCTCCACTGAGAGAGGGTCACCATGAACATGCCCACTTCTGTCCCCATGATTTCAGTGAGACAAGGTCACCATAAACATGTCTAAGCCCTAACATTATGTTTATGGCAAAAGGTGTCATGTAATTGATTAAATAGATAGTTATTGTCCCATCAGAATGTTTGAGATAACTGGGTATTTATTTTTATTAATCACAAGACATTGACAATCATACAACTTCTATGTATTTGGAAAAGAAAATGCAATCTGAACGGAAGGAAACTAGGGCTAATATAGGGCTCTACTAAGGCTCAGATCCCTTTATTTTTCCTTACTTACTGTTCTTCCTTATTTACAATTTTTAAGTTAATTTTCACATTTTCACTGGTTAACATCTTCAGGGACAGGAGTCATTTCCATATTCACACTAAGATAGAAAGGATAATTTTTTTGTTTGTTGCCTTATCAAATTCTGAGATAACAATCAACCCTCTAAACAACTTACATGCTGTCTCTCTGTACTGGTGTGTGTGTGTGTGTGTGTGTGTGTGTGAGAGAGAGAGAGAGAGAGAGAGAGAGAGAGAGAGAGAGAGAGAGAGAGAGAGAGGAGAGAGATGCTTCGGGAGATGTGAATAAGGAATTGGTTAACTTTGTAAGCTGGTGAGGGCTAATGTGATTAAAATCCCCCTAAGGTCTAACCAGTAAGTGCTTCTAGTTATATTTGGAATTTAGCTCAGTTTAACAAGAATTGATTAAAGTTCTATTGCATGTTAGACATTGAACCAGATGCTGAAGCAATTAAGACCAATATTAATGAAAAGAAAAATGCAGCCTTTTTCTTAAGGAGTTCTATCATGTTAGAAAAACACAAATGGCCAAATAATTGGACTCTTTTGAGGTAATTATTTTTGAAGCCACAATCCCAAATTTGAATGGAATTTCTTTTTAAAGACTATTGTGGGATAAGCAAGGTTGTTCTATACCATCAATCTACATACTATCCAGTCTCTTCCATGAATGAGCAGGGAGCTAATAATATGAATTTAACATGATGGCTTTCAAATGTACTCTAATAATCAAGAATTCACTTCTATTTATATGTTGCAGGTATATATATATATGTATATGAATATTTTCTTTATAGTGTTACTTTTCAGTTCTATCCAACATACCTTCTTAAATTTATGAAATTTGAAAAAATAGTTATAGTATATCAGTTACCCATAAAGTGACCAATATAATTTTAATAGCATATTACATTTCTTTATGTGCCAGAAACCTAAATAGGCCTAATACAATAGCAGGACCCTCCTAGACACACTGCCTAGAAGCACTGCCTGAGATCCTAGAAGCACAGTCTATTGTAATGTAGGCAATGTCAAACATTGCCTGTGAGGGGCCAGACAATGCAGCTTTCCATATTATTTGATTTTATGATAGCTATTCAACTCTGACATTTTGTATCACAATACTGAGCTGCCAGAGACAATATATAGTCATTGAAGTTTTACAAAAAATATATATTAACAAAAACAGGCGGCAAGCACAGTTTCTCCCACAGTCTACAGATCCAAGTAACAATGCCATCAAAAATCTTTCAACACTGTTTTGATTAAACAGCTGTAGATATAGTGATCTGCTATAATAAAAGATAAGAAGATAAAACTTAAATAATCTCTTAACTTCAGAAAAAAATATTGATCATATCAATAAAAATGTATATGGCAGAATAACTTATCTAAAATGATGCTAAGTGGCATACTGTGTTCTTGTCAATGATCATAAAAAGAAATATCATGTATTTATTTAATATCTGATTATTAATGAAACATTCACTTTAGTACCAGAGGTCCAGTTGCCTTGTAAGTGTTTTATCTCAGATATCAGCTACGTGATAACCGATTTGGCATTTCAGCATTAAAATTGAAAGGGAAAAGGAAATGGGTATAAACTGAGTCTAAGCTATAGACTTAGTCAGTCATCACAACTGGTAAAGAATATCACAATAACAGGACTGAGGTTAGTGAAGAAACAAAGTTAAACACGTACATTCGTTCAGTGCACAAGTTCTGACTTTGACAATTCTCACAGGAAGGACTGCAGCTCTAATACACAACAGAAAGATGGTAATGAGTAATCATGAGAGGGTTAACTTACCACTGAACATGGTGACAAGAGTGATAGGTTATATGATCTCCTTGGATGTTGAAGGACAGATGTTGAAGATAATGGTCTGAGAACGGTGCATGATGGCTATTGTGAGCTGTCATTTTAGGAAGACACCCAAGGTCTGATAGACAGCCACGTTCTGAAAAAAGTGTGTCCCTTGTCATGCCTCCTTGAACTTTATTTGGTCCTCTGCTTTCCATCTGTGGCCCACAGTAGCACAGTTGACCCTGGAGCATGGCTTTGAGTCAGCCGCTGAAAGGAAAAACTTTCATCTCTGGTCCCTAGGAGATGGTCCATTCCCTGGTCATTTCCTCACCAGAAGGCTGTGGGGAAATTTGGTTTCCAACCCACTTCAGATTCTGAGTATTCAAAAATGAAGCCAAAGTAAATTATAATACAAATTGTATTTACAACAAAGCGACAACTATGTTAAATGCCAACCAATTATTTTTGTTATGATGACAGAGAAGCTAGATGATACTTAAGTATCCAAATTATGATGAAACAGGACAAAATAAAACAACAACAACAAAACCTAAGACAATAGATAAAATGTGACTACTATAAAGATCCACAAATAAAGCCTGAAGCAAAATTCTGAACATTTAATTAGAGCATATTATAGTTTCATACAAACGTGTATGCATAGTTTTCTTAATTCTAGTAAATAAAATATAAGACTATATTTTTTACAACTAAATAAGTCATTTAGACATTGATAAAATTTCCAAGTGCTATATAAAAATAATTTTAAGAGCTTAATTATCTAGGTATGATTTTATTTCTTAAAGAAAATTATGTTTCTGTGCCTCAAATATATGACTACTTACCATATTAGGCCATTCTTTATAATCACAAAAATATTTATTGTCACAATTGAACAAAGAAGCTGATATTTAAAAGTTTAATTTATCAAGAGTCGATAACCAGCTGATCAGTCTCTTCAATGCTCCTCCCTCATTGTTCTGTTCCACTATGAGTCCAGAGTAAGAATGTTTCTATAAACTTTAAAGGACTATTAAAACTTCCAAACAAAATGTACTGTTCAGTGCTTAACAAAAACAACCAAACACACACATGTACACACACATGTATACACACCCACACATTCCCCCAAACATACACCCATACACACACACACACACACACACACACACACACACACACACACACTAAAATGCAAATAATGGAACTGAGGGAAAGGACTCTGTAAGTATTGAAGCAGTGTTCGTCTTTGCAAGTCTGTGCAGTTCTCCTTTATTACAGGTCAGCATGAAGCAATGAATAATTGGCACAGTCATGCATCCAAGTTTAGACCCTAGCTCAGAGAAATGGACTGCTGTTTCCCAGTCCAGGTTGATACGTCTGAGAAGCCGGCATCCTTCTAAACTGAAGTTGTTTACTTTCATTTTGTCCTGAGGTCAGGAACCTCACCAGATAAGTGCTTCAGATCTATTGCAAACATTAATTTGGAGAAGGCAGTTTGTTCTGTAGTGGTAAAAGGGAAGATAAAGCAGCCTGTGTACACAAGACATCTGCTGGTAACTAAAACAGGTTCCTATCACCTCACATTTTACTCTTCTTTCTCCAAAAATAGTCTCCCTAAGAAAGTCAAATTCTGGAAAATTCTTTAAACGGTCTACATCCGTCCTGTTTTAAAGGATAAAGTCTAGACAATATAGAAGTAGTTGGCAAACTTGTGATTGGGAGTTACATGTCCTAACTGAGGCAATGAGAGTGGGTGCTAAGCACATTGAAAGAGTGAGTGGACACCATGATTCTGTCATGATTAGATCTACCCAGAAGCCCAGCCATTAGCTCCTTCTATGACTTTGAAAAATCAGTTTTCTTTTGCAAATTCCAGAAAAGTCTGTTAAATGGGAGTTATATTTTCCATCCTCAAGTAATTCTGTAAGGTTTTACTAAGAACACAATAATTCAAGTATATGAAAAATTATTATAGACTGGCATTGGGGGATAAACACTGAGCCTATTCTTCCTGGAGATGTTTCAGTGACAAAGAACTTGCAGTGTAAGCACAAAAACCAGAGTTCAAATCCCCAGCACTGACTTAATGCCAGACAGACATGGTGGCTTACCTGTCACTCCTGCATGGTGAAGGTCGATATTTCAAATAAGATCTTAATAATCTTATCCTTTTTAAATCTTTTTTATTTTTAAATTATTTAACTTATTTATTTAGCTTTAGTCTTGAATCTTAGGTTTTAAGAATAGTATACATTCTAAAGATTCTTGTAGGTCCATATATACCCTATTCTACCTGTTTACTTTTTCTCTAATTTTATTCCCAAGTTCTCTTTTTCTTTTGTATCAGGTACTCCCAGAGACTTTACTGTTCACCTTACACCTGTAATTTGCTCTCTTTTGCCTCCTTTAAAATTTTCTATGTATACATATTAATTTTTCGCATATGTTTAAAATGGGGTGTGAGAGAGTGTATATGTGTGTGTGAGAGAGAGAGATATGTATACACATGTATTTAGATGTATGAGGAATGCTGACTAACATAGAGTCTTCCTCTGTCACTCCCCACCTTGTTCATAGTGAAAGGTCTCTCAGTTGAAACCAGAGCTTATCAAAACATCTGGTCTAGAAATCTGCTTGCTCCAAGGTTTCCCTGTTCACATTCCTAGTCCTGGAATTACAGGTGGGCCACCACACACTTGTAGACTTTCAGTGAGTTCTGATGATCTGATATTTGCTCCTCATGTTCATGCAGGAAGCAAAAGGCAGAGTCATCTCCTTAGAACAATATTTCTACACTGATATGTTCACTCTCAAGACCGTTGGCATCTGCCACAGAATGTAAGCACCATGTAAACATGAGCAAAGCTCTCCAGGTTTTCACTACAGTTCCAACCCTTTAAAAAATCCCCCATTATCAAATAACCCCATTAAAAATGGGGTGCAGAGCTTAACAAAGAATTCTCACCTGAGGAATACCGAATGGCTGAGAAGCACCTGAAAAAATAAATGTTCAGCATCATTAATCATCAGGAAAATGCAAATCAAAACAACCCTGAGATTCCACCTCACACCAGTCAGAATGGCTAAGATCAAAAACTCAGGTGACAGCAGATGCTGGCAAGGATGTGGAGAAAAAGGAACACTCCTCCATTGTTGGTGGGATCACAAGCTTGTACAACCACTCTGGAAATCAGTCTGGAAATTCCTCAGAAAATTGGACATAGTACTATCGGAGGATCCCGCAATATCTCTCCTGGGCATATATCCAGAAGATGTCCCAACCGGTAAGAAGGACACATGCTCCACTATGTTCATAGCAGCCTTATTTATAATAGCCAGAAGCTGGAAAGAACCCAGATGCCCCTCAACAGAGGAATGGATACAGAAAATGTGGTACATTTACACAGTGGAGTACTACTCAGCTATTAAAAAGAATGAATTTATGAAATTCCAAGGCAAATGGATGGACCTGGAGTGCATCAACCTGAGTGAGGTAACACAATCACAAAAGAACTCAAATGATATGTACTCACTGATAAGTGGATATTAGCCCAGAAACGTAGAATACCCAAGCTATAAGATACCATTTGCGAAACACATGAAGCTCGGGAAGAATGAAGACCAAGGTGTGGATACTTTGCCCCTTCTTAGAATTGGGAACAAAACACCCATGGAAGGAGTTACAGAGACAAAGTTTGGAGCTGAGACGAAAGGATGGACCATCTAGAGTCTGCCATATCCGGGCATCCATCTCATAATCAGCTTCCAAACGCTGACACCATTGCATACACTAGCAAGATTTTGCTGAAAGGACTCAGATATGGCTCTCTCTTGTGAGACTATGCCGGGGCCTGGCAAACACAGAAGTGGATGCTCACAGTCAGCTATTGGAAGGATCACAGGGCCCCCAATGGAGGAGCTAGAGAAAGTACCCAAGGAGCTGAAGGGATCTGTAATCTATAGGTGGAACAACAATATGAACTAACCAATACTCCCCCAGAGCTCGTGTCTCTAGCTGCATATGAATCAGAAGATGGCCTAGTCGGCCATCAGTGGAAAGAGAGGCCCATTGGTCATGAAAACTTTATATGCCTCAGTACAGGGGAATGCCAGGGCCAAGAAGTGGGAGTGGGTGGGTTGGGGAGTGGGTGGGGGAGCATGTGGGGGACTTTTGGGATAGCATTGGAAATGTAAAAGAAATAAGTACCCAATAAAAAAAATTCCCAGGTATAAATGATAACTCAGACTTCTTCTTTGAAGGGATAAAAGAAATAAGTAAAATACCTAAAGCAGAAAATTTTTCTCACTAAAATCCTTGTCATTATGTTAATTTGTTTTTTTAAATTATTGCTATTATGGTAATTTATGTTTTTTTCAAAGTTGAAAAGAAATCCTACTAGATTTCCAATGGGAAATTTAAAGAATTACTTCAAACATGATGGATATAACACCACCATCTTTAACAGAAATGGAATTTTTAAAAGCCACAAATAGTGTGATGTGTTATCAAATTAAAAAAAAAAACAGGATTAAAGTTTTATATTCAATTAATTTGATTATCAATATATTATCATAATGAACTTAAAGCTTTTAGAATATTTATGGATTTTGTCTCTAGTTAGCAAGATTATATGAAGTTTTAACTTCTACTTTCTCCAGAGGGTGTAAATAAATTTACAGTTATTTTTTATCACACACACACACGTGTGTGTGTATGTGTGTGTGTGTGTGTGTGTGTGTGTGTGTGTGTGTGTATGTATGTATGCATGCACTTTTATCTAAAGAACAAAAGAAACAGAGCACTTGGCTACAGGAAACTTTCTGGGACTGATGGTTGCAAAACTTCAATCCTGAACTGGCAGCAAGGCTAGGCAGTGGCAGCCCGGATTAGTGGTTTTATTTATAAAGCTGCGATTTCCCCAAGCAGGATGGGGACATCCACTTGCTGATTTATGCCCTTGTCAAGGGAAGCCAAAGAACGATAATTCTCCAAAGCCAAGCCTTCCTTTGGGATGCTGTTTAGTCACTTCTCTCCCCAAATACTTGATCAATTATAAACTATCTGTTGACACCCTAGGACACATTTAAGATGATGTCGCTCATGGCAGAGCCCCCACAAACTTAGTGATGGATGCACTGCTTCTCTAGGTTCAAAAACACTCTTGCGTGTTTGGTAGCCTTCACTGCTCTGCATCAGGACACTTACTGAGTGAATCATGGAGCTGGAAATTTACTGAATATTTGCATGCTGTCTTTGTCTTGTGGTATTAGGAACAGAGTGCATCGCCTTGCTCAAACTCAGACTGCTCTTTTGCACAATGAAAATGGATCTTCAGCTATTTAGTCTAACAGCATATTCTATGATGACCCTGATGTTCTCTTGGCCATTTAACCAGTTTGTAAATTCTGAATTATTATACAAATACTCCTTTAATGAATATAGAGATATTGTTCCTTTTTATTGGACTGTAATTCTAGCTAAGTACTTGAAAAAAAGACCTTGCTCTGTTCATACATCTGGAGTGCTGAGCAGTGTCTGGTACATAGTGTTTAAGGCAGGCTCACTGAATTAATTCCAGGTCAACACCAACCAAACAACACACGATCATCTAACCACTATGTATAAGCTACTCATACCTCATACTACTTTTTCCAAAACATGAGTAGTGAAAAAGGGGATGGGGCATGAGTAGTCTCCATATTCTTGGCTTTATGAGGAATCAATATTGATTCAATTGATATACATGGAATTAATAAAATATGAAAATTTGTCAGGTGTTTGGGTTGATGGATTCAGATAATGTTTCCTGATAATATGGTTTTAAAGCAAATCTTTTAGGATTAGAAAAAAATTAAAGTAGATAAGTTTGGTATAGGAGTCATTTTGGGAGGCAGATAAAATGGAGCATGGCCACAAATTTTATGTAGTTCATCACTAGGATTTCCAATCTATCAACTAGGGATGGGGGTTCAGGTGAGGGCAAAGCACCAGCCTAGTGTCCATGAGATAATGGTTTTGGTGTCCAGCAAGTTAGTGGTATATATATATATATACACACATACATACATATCATGGAAATAATCAAGTAGATATTGAGCTTGTCAGGGAAGCTATGCCCTTTTTGTCTTTCTCTTTCTTAATGTGATGGGTCATGTAGGCTCACTATGGTTGATGTTTTACGATTGTTTTTTTTGGTTGTCAGTACATTCAAATCACTACCAACCTTCTCATTAATAGGAACTCACCAGTATATAATTCACAAAACAGGTTTCTATGCTTGAACATGTCATTAGAAGTCAATCTTGAATTCTCTTTGACAGACAGACAGAGACAGAGAGAGAGAGAGAGAGAGAGAGAGAGAGAGAGAGAGAGAGAGAGAGAGAGAGCTCTAAATCAATGAAATATGACAAAGAACCCAGTTGTCTTTAAGTTACCAGTTTTTTCATGGATTATTGTGTGCAAGAAATGAGTAATATCACCAGAAAAATAGTGTACCCAAGATGTTATTTTCATAGATACCCACAAAATCCTTTCTTCCTAAACACAATTTAGTGGTGTACTTGTGGCTTGTTATCACAGGTTGTTATTTTAATCTAATGCCAAACTATAAGCACTCCTTTGGAAGCAAACCACAAATGACCACAGCTCATGTTGTTGTCTAGTATCCTGTTGAGAAGCCCCTAAAATAGACTGCTATTCTCCTAAAATGCAAATTTATACTGGCCTTATACTTTGCTTCTCAGAATATTTATATAACTTCCACTTCTTTCTCAGAAATCCTATTTGATATTTATTATTTTTTCCTGATCACTCATATACCTACCCAGACATTTAAGTATACTCATAAAACTGTGTATCATTTTATGTAATAGGATATTTTTTCAAATGCCATAAATTCTCTTGATGGTTTAGATGTTTTGGACAATTTTACACTAATTTTTGTCCTTTAATGGAAACATCACCATCTTTTAAAATGAAGGCTAATATTAAAGAACATTTTCCAGTATGCCATATTTTTAATTAAGATGAAATTTTCACTGGTAATACAATATATTTAAAATAATAGCATCTATATTGAGACAGATTAGAAGGCCACCTTTAATTCTGACTTTTTCTTTTTTTTGTTCTTGAGATCCAGCTATGTAACCGATCTCAGTTTCTTCAGCTTACTTATTTGACAAACGGAGATAATGATATTGAACAGAAAGCACTGTGCTATTGTAAGCATGAGATGAAATAATGTCTATAAATATTCTGTAAAGGTAATGTTCAAAAGGAAAGCATGGCTTGCTATCAAAGAAGTATTCTACGTGTTACAACCACGTAGAAAAATTTGAGAATGACTTTGTGGAGACCCATAATAAAGGCTGGCATCATGTGGAAGAGCAGCTGAGGAGACATCATATTAAAGGGACCTAATATATTAAAATCTACGTTTCTTACAGGAGGAATCATATAATTCTAAAATATGACTTGGGGAATATACTAAATTTCTCAATTATAATCTTCTCACTAGTAAATAGGATAAGTAATAGTCTTGGCTAAATACAAGAGTATTGAAGTTTTAATGAACTACCTGTATTTACAACCTGTGTGTGTTAGAGGAAAGGTGCATTCACTTGAGCACAATAAACCTTATGTATAATAGGCAGTTTTAAGTATTCTTAAGAGAAAACTCTGGCAAGGACTCAAGTTATTTGGGCTTTCACTTCTAGTATGGTTATAATTATAAAAATGTTTAGCAGTTGAAAACCTCTAAGCCAAGCACAATATTTCAAAAAGCCTGGCAGAATTTAGAAGTAAGAAAATGCTAGAAATATTTTTCATTAGGAAATATTTGTTGTGACATCTATACCATGATTTCTGACTGGTGATTATTTCTAGTGTTTAAGCAGTAACAACTGTGTAATAAGATTATTATTATTTATTACTATTATTATTACTATTATTACTATTTTAAAGCAGTCTGGATTTAGGAGAAAGGAGATAGAAGTAAGTCAGTATGCATGTCTGTATATAAGCAAAAGTATGACCCAAACTTTCTACATGAATTGAAATTATAATAATGAAATCTACCATTAGAGATTGTCAGAGTGTATAATAAATATAATAAAGTTCCTGTAAAATGATTGGCTTGGAATTTTATGTTAAGTTTTATTTATCTGTAAGTTCCATTTCTGTCCTATCTACTAACAAGGCAAATTTGATGTTACATTTCAAAATATTTGTATAAAGTACAAGTTTAATACACATTTAAAATGCATGTAAAGCAGAGCCAAAATAGGCAATCACCTGTGCTACGGAGGAAAAATAGACTGTGGCAAGCTACCAAGAGAATGAGGTAGGAACTAAGTATAAAATAGACAGAATACATGAGCCATAGAGACATGAAAACTCCTTCACAAAGAAGTTTCAGATTAGAAGTACTTAATACAATGGAGTACTACTCAGCTATTAAAAAGAATAAATTTATGAAATTCCTAGGCAAATGGGTGGACCTGGAGGGCATCATCCTGAGTGAGGTGACCCAATCACTAAAGAACTCCCACAATATTTACTCACTGATAAGTGGATATTAGCCCAGAAACTTAGAATATCCAAGATATAAGATACAATTTGCTAAACACGTTAAACTCAAGAGAACAAAGACCAAAGTGTGGACACATTGCCCCTTCTTAGAATTGGGAACAAAACACCCATGGAAGGAGTTACAGAGACACAGTTTGGAGCTGAGACAAAAGGATGGACCATCTAGAAACTGCCATATCCTGAGATCCATCCCATAGTAAGCTTCCAAACACTGACACCATTGCATACACTAGCAAGATTTTGCTGAAAGGACCCAGATATAGCTGTCTCTTTTGAGACTATACCGGGGCCTAGCAAACACAGAAGTGGATGCTCACAGTCAGCTATGGGATGGATCACAGGGCCCCCAATAGAGGAGCTAGAGAAAGTACCCAAGGAGCTAAAGGGATCTGCAACCCTATAGGTGGAACAACAATATGAACTACCCAGTACCCCCCCAGAGCTCGTGTCTCTAGCTGCACATGTATCAGAAGATGGCCTAGTAGGCCATCAGTGGAAAGAGAGGCCCACTAATCGTGCAAACTTTATATGCCCAGTACAGGAGAATGCCAGGGCCAAAAAGTGGGAGTGAGTGGGTAGGGGACTTTTGGGATAGCATTGGAAATGTAAATGAAATAAATACCTAATTAAAAAAAACAAAATAAAAAATAAAGAAAGAAAGAAAATATATAATAAAGAAAAGAAAAAATAAAGTACTTTATATTACATTTAAAAAGGTATCAAGATGCTAAAAAAATGCAAGCATTTGCTAAATTTGATGACATTCTGTTGTAATTCCAAGGTTGCTGTTAGAAGTCAAATAAAAGGTAAAATTTAAAAGGTGAAAAAACAAACAAACAAAAAAGAAATGGAATGTGCTATTTATTATTATAGTACTGAGTTGACAATACTTCCTGAATACAGCAGGTATATTATTCCAAAACTTTAGCCAAATATCCACACAACTTCCCTATGTATGCAGGAGAGATTAGTGTATTGCATGCATAGATGCTTCTTAAATAGTATTTCTGTGGGGGTCTCATGAGCATTAGCATATGTGGTCATTCTTCAGTTTATCTTTTTGAATGAATTGACTTTATTGAACAGCATGTATGTGCTCGGAAAGCTTAAAGACAGGAAAAGGCAAGGATGAATGACAATACTGAATAGTGTGTCATAACTTCAGACAGGATATATAACTATGTCCAAACTAGACCATAGTAAAGTAAAATGTGTGATAGTTGTTAGTAAGAAGAAAATATAGAATAAAACAGCTGAATGAAGGATAGAAAATTGGCTCTTGTGAGAATCTTGTATAGATGGTATCATCACAGCTTGATTCTTGATTAATGCTAAACATGTCAGCCAAAGTTCAATAGTCTACCCTTTTGGTGAAGATAGAGAAGGATCAGTGACGTGGGAGAAACTGCAAAGCCAGTATGAGCTAGAACAATGAATTACACCTTGTGCCCATGATGATTGTCTGTCTAGTTCAGGGTTCCCTGCCCAATCTCATGAAGCAGTTGCACACAGGAAAGAATTAATTCATCCGTTGATATATTCTAGAGGACAGAAGAATACTGTAAGCTAAAGAAAGGACTGGCTGATAATAGATGGATTTGTTATAGAGGAGAAAGAGTACTGAGACATAATCTGATAGAGGTCAGAGAGATGCTCTTGTTTTTCTAATTTTACAATGGCGCAATTTCATCAGCTCAAACTACAGAACATGCTTCACATCTTCAAATCCCTTCTTGTTCAACAGAATAACCAGACTAGGATTTACAATCGTTCTTTAGAGTTCACAGTGAGCAACACGTTTTTGAAAGCATTTGATTGATTATAAGACCCATAAGGAAAATCTTGAAACATTCAAAATTTATGTCTATTGTGTAGTAAATACACACACACACAGGGGAGAATATGTGTTCAAATTATAAAATACATCTGAAATAACAGGGCTTGATTTTGCCAACATTAATTTTCACCTGAGTTATAAATGACTAATATAATAAATCAGGATTCTAATGTCCTGTGATCACCATAAAGGTTACAAATTCCAGCCCTTGAATTTGACTTACAACTCTGGCTTATAAATTCCATGTATCATCTATAATTTTGATGTTTTATCAAAATAAAATTGCATCATAAATTTCCAATGTACAAAGTACAGTGGCTATGCAGACTGACTTGGCATGAGATGATTTAGAAATTACTGAGAGCCAGAAGTTTTTTTTTTTTTTTCAATCAGTTCTCACACACTGTAGATGACTGAGGGAAAAATGTGTAAAAAAAAATACCTCACTAACTAAAAGGAGGATCCAAAAGTACTGTGGTCTTTAGAAGCTGCTCAGGCCTTTCAGGATATGGATTTAAAGATAGCAATTGGTTCAAATGAGCACAAGTGGAAACAGTCAAGAATTTTCTTTGGCTTCCTTTCCCAAAATAAAGTTTTACATGGTATTCCTAATGAAACTCAGAGCTGTCCCTTCACTGACTATATGTCATATTTCATAGGCTCTGGCATTATAGATGTATCATAAGACTATCCATAAGTAGAGTATGTGTTCTTTCTTTTTGCTCTCTATTTAAATATAATGATAACTGGAAACATTTCCTTAACTATCAGTGACACCAGTGTTACTCATGACTAAACATCTTGAGCTTATCATATGAGCAGGACACTATGCTAGTCTCATATAGCATATCATTTCATTTATGTATTAGTCATCCATTAGTGAAGTAGCTACTGATGAAGATGTCCCCTGTAGACTGGACTTCTATACATGTGCATGTCTCTCCACCCTTTCTCTGACTAGTCTTCTGAGACACCAAAGCTCAAAAAAAATGTTACATACACACACACACACACACACACACACACACACTAAAGTTGATTTTTCGTCCATAGGCTTTCTCTTCACTTAGGTATTTATTGATCTGACAGAAATTGTGACATTCATTTCATTCTATTTGTCAACTCTTGATTTTATGTTCTGAACTATTAGATGCTAGTCAGGAAATACTCACCTTTATATGGATCTTGACATGTCTTCCTTATGTTTCATTCTAAAAATACTGACAAAGATAGAGAAAAGAGTAATCCCTATCAAAAGCTAATGGGAAATTTCTCCAGTTTTATGGGAATCATTATAAACATTCCTAAAAGACTAAAAACAAAGCTGCATGAACCTGGAATATATCCTTTCTGGTTATGTATCTGATTAATACAAAATAAACACACAATGACCATATAGATTCTGGCACATCAATCTGTTTTACATATTGCTAACAATAGCCCCATTATGCTATAAGCTTATGTGTTTATCAATGGATACATATATATATATATATATATATATATATATATATATATGCACATATATGTATATGTGTATGTGTATATGTATATACAAACACAAATACACGCACACACACACAAAATGAGGCTTTATCTGGGCATAAACATGGATGAAATTATATTATTTAGAGGAAAAAAAATTTTATTGTTTTTTTTTTTTTGAGACAGGGTTTCTCTGTGTAGCCCTGGATGTCCAGGAACTCAATTTGTAGACCAGGCTGGCCTCGAACTCAGAAGTCTGCCTGCCTCTGCCTCCCAGGTGCTGGGATTAAAGGCATGTGCCAACACTCCCTGGCTCAGAAAATATTTTTAAACTGAAGAAATTGTGAGAATGAGATGCAGAATACAAGTTTGAAAGGATTCAGAATAGAGAAGTAACTCATACGTCTCCTTGGGTAAATGGTGGAGAAGAGAGACACTTTATTGATGTGGTGGCTCTGAATCCTTGTCAAATTCAGAGCACATAATCACCCCACTGTACATACACATTTGGTCTTTTTCAGGTACAGATGAAACTATTACAGAAGGTATATTCATTTCCTTAAAATGCAGATTTGTTTTAATTGTTTACAAGTTTGAAAATTCTTTATTTGGATTGAGAAAAAGCAGTTGTTGCCTTATAAAGGCATGCTTAAATGTGCAAAATAGTTTATGAGTTGCATACTGATATAATCATCAAGAGAGGAAACAGTGCATTGACAGATCTGACACATTTTTAAATGAGTGTAGACACAGCCTAAAGGAGAAACCCCCAAGGAAATGTATCCCTACCATTCTCCTCAGCTTCCAGTGGTTCAATGGATGTGGCATGAATGCCCTTAGCTGAACTATACTTGTCAATATGATAAAAAAGAGAAAGAAGAATTTCTAAGACTAGTCGTGCTAAAGGTGTTTGTCTATATACTGCTTCACATCATCCTTCTCCTGGTGACTGCACAGAAATGAGAACCGAGTATGAATTAGTTTTAATCAATACACATTTGCTTTGAAAGTCAATCCACTAATCTGAATTTGGTATTAGAGAACCAAGAGATAGTAGCAATTCTTCTGGCTTGTTTAACTAATGGTCACTAACTTTGCTGAGAGCAAATAGCAGACCAGTGTGCTATTTGTTAATCTTCAAAAATGAAAATCTGATGTACTAATTTCTTAACTCTCCGACTCAATGCAATTACAACTCCTTCCATGTAGCAGATTTCTAATGGTTCAAGTCAGTTGAGAATGGTACATTTATGGAGCTCTGGCTTTCTATGAGAAATTACAAAATTCTTACCCATACCTTTAACATTCCTCGATTTAAAAAATGATGTAAATAATATCTATTCAGGTGGACCATTTTTTTTTTAAAGAAATAGCTAGCATCTACTACTGTTTAGTTAATTTGTTGCCATTAGTCATGGAGCAGTGTTGTTGATTATGTTTTTCTGAAATGACATCACTGTTTATGGGTCAGGATTACATGATTCTTAACAGCTTCTCTTTTACCCTCTAAGGGCAGAATTCGGTTTACAGCTCAGATAAGGAAGACAACACCTGGGACTCCATTTTGCTTGATATCCATCTGCAATGTGATTTAACGTAATGGAGCATGGGCTGAGAAGCATTGCAAAAGGTTTCAGTTCAAATTCTTTCCCACCTTTTCTTTTGTATACAATGATGTGAGATGCTATGGATCTTAGGGTAAGATATTACTATTGGAACAGCATCCTGGTCATAAAGTAAATGCACTGTTGTAGATAAGATTTGAATATCTAAATGTCCTCTCAGTAGAATAAGGTACAAATAGTCTCATTGTGCAGATATTGAGAGTAAGAAACAGGTATTGTCACTTAAGACTATGTGAAAGGAGGGAGTTAGGAATTTGAGCAGAGTTCTGAAAGATTCATGAAAATGTTCATACTGCAAAGGAAAGCAAGACTCATAGTTGCAGATTTTGAAGTTCCCACTTGCTATAGCAAAGCCAGTAATATTTCTTAACTGTGAGCAACAAACCAATTATGGATATGAACCACAAAGTTGTATAGAAATTGTACTTCACAGAAGAATCCCTAAAATTAGCTCCTACTAACTACTTGTAATCTTGTACCCATAGACAATAAAAATGGGAGGAAGAAGGAGGAAGCAGGCAGGTAGGAAGGAGAATACGTGGGAAAAAGAAAGATGAACTGAACTGGAATAGGGTAGAAGGGAGAAAGACATGTGGACATAGAAGATCATTCACAAATATATTGATTCTTTTCATCTATTCTTGAGTTGTTTTCAGAACCAAAGCAGATCAAAATTATCTGACGATGATAATTATCAACTAAGAATCATGGCTAGGTTGCAGAGAATGTCTAGTTACTTATGGGAAAGAAACTGTTTTCCTTTGAAGTGCTGTCAGCACTGGCTGCTGATAACAGTTCTGTTTATACCCAGAGATTGTCTCTCAGCAGAACACAAAAGAAGGTTCTCCATGGTGATTTTTATTCACTTGTTTTTTTTAAAGCTATATCCGCCATTCCAATGTCAGTGAGTATCTTGTTCTCTTATTAATTTATCCAACAAACACTTAAATCATTCCATACGATAAATTTTATAATGACACTTCTAAGTACTAACGATGTTACAGCAACTTTTGGGTATTTTTGTTGACAAGATAGGCTAGGCTATCTATCATCAAATATTCCATTTAAGGAGAGGCAGGAAGGCAAGAAAATTAATAAAATAGTGTCAGCCAGTGAGATGTATCACACTCACTGACTTTATTTACTTTTCTCTTGTTGGATACTTGAGATTATTCTATTACTTGGTTCTTGTAAAGAAGGTCTGAAATAAACATTGATGGTTCTCTGATATGTTGATTTGGAATAGTCTGGGTAAGTCCTCGTGAGTAGTATACCTGGTTCATATAGTAAGCAATGAACCCATATTTGTTTATTCATTTATTTATTCATTGATTCATTTTTGTTAAGTCTCAAACAGATCAAATATTTTAAGAGATTGAAGAGATTCTTTCTTCTTTCTTTCTCTCTTTCTTTCTTCTTTCTTTCTTTCTTTCTTTCTTTCTTTCTTTCTTTCTTTCTTTCTCCCTCTCATTAATTTTAACCAGAAGTTTAAAAAAAAAAAAACATGTCATACTGTATCTACTTTATGGTTTCCACAGTCTTTCTTGGGTAGAATTAACACTGAGATGTGCTACATCTCAGGCAGATCACACAGATATGGTCCCTGATGTTGTCTGCCATCGGTAGAGGAAAGCTCAGAAACTATGTTAGGTATTGGGTCCTTTAAATAAAATGTACAGAAAGTGCTTAACATTATTTCAGACTCTTGTAAGTGAGAAGAATGTTGGCTTTTATTTAATAATTTACTGAAATTTTTAATTGTCTTTAGTCAAAAGCTCCTTAGCTTACTCACATAACAATAACATTATCCAAGTCTTTAGACATTTAGTTGCTCAGGCTGTTGCTTTTAATTTCTTTGTTTTTCTTGAAAAATTATTTTTACTATATTAAAGTGTGTGTGTGTGTGTGTGTGTGTGTGTGTGTGTGTGTGTGTGTGTGTTGGTGTGTTGGTGTGTGTTTTGGTGTATGCATGTAAATGCCTCTGCCCTTACTGTCCAGAGGCATCAGATCACCATAGAGCTAGAATTAAAAGATGATCCATCTGGTGTGGCTTCTAGGAATCAAACTCAGGTGCTCTTAAAAAGAAAGAGTGTTCTTAACATCTGAGCTATCTCTCTAATCCTGCTCTTTCAAATTCCCCAAAATAAATTTTCAAATTTTTTATTTTAATTAGAATCTAATAATAGAGGTGTGTGTATGTGTGTGCTGATTTACTATTGTCTTCTGAACTCCTGTAATAATGTACAATTACAATTACCATGGTTTCCATTCATTATACTGATGGAAACATTAAGGCACATAGACAACTGCCACTGTCACTCATCAGGGAGAATCAGCATACTCATTATACTCCAAGGAATTTGGACTTCAAAACCTTTTTCAGAAGGTATAGCAGTGATTTATTTATTTTTCCTGTCTCAGAGTTTTAGTGAGATTTCAAAACTATAAAGTCTTTTTTTTTTTTTTTTGGTTCAAAAAGGACCCAGGAGAGTATGGGATAGACAGGGGCATACTAGCATATGCAATTTGCTAAGAACTCATGAAGCAAAGAATAGGTACAAATGCAAGTGGCCCACAAGCTGAGAAGTAAAGAAAAGGATAGCAGGACAAAAAGGCATTTTTGTTGCAAATCCTTACTTTCATGATGAAAGCAAGTGCTTGAGTTCCAGCTGTGATTGTATATTTTTTTCAGAGAACAAAGCTTTATAATAGTATCCTTGTCTCAACTAGACTGACAAATTAACACTTACTGATGGTGGTCCACACCTCTCTACCACATGGGGATGACAGCTGGTGCTAGCAAGCACAGAAGCCAGAATTGCTATAATTTCTTAGCCAAAAGAATCTACCTTGTGTCTTCTATGTGCAGTCCTAGAAGAAAATAGATGAACACATACGAATACATTCTTCTTAGAAAATACAAAAATATACTTTATTAACAGAAATTCGTTTTATTAGAACGAAAAGAAAGTGACTTCTGGGAACAAAAAATATGCTTGCAAGGAAATGGATATATACATTGTATACATGTATATATATATGCATATATATATATATATATATATATATATATATATATATATATATATATACAAAATTGGGTGAACATTATATAATTATAGGTACACTCCTTATAACCAACATTTGAGAGCTTATAAACTTTATGTGTGCATATCTGCAACTTATATGCTGTATATTTCAATACCCCTAGCTTTCAGTCTTTATCCAAACATCTATGTGCATTTGTAAGTGGACTCACATATAAGGGCTCATGAATGTAGGCACAAATAGTCTATCCTGAGAATGTTATTACAAAAGAAATCTACTTCACAATCAAATATTCTTGAACTAGAAACTCAGATCTCAACCTCTGTAAGTAGTAACCATAGGCAATTTGTGCACTTCAGTCATGTTTTCTTTTTTTAAAAATACAGGATAGTGATAGTACCCACTGTAGTAATTATTATCATAATAGTTCACATGAGGAACTTAGCAAAAAGTTTGTCACATAGCACAAGATCAATAATGACCATAATGTTGTGGTCAAACATGCAATTTGACATCTAGTTACTAAGCATCCATTTTGCTATAGGGTATGTTTGGCATACACTGATAAAAGACTTACAGATACTTGTACATATGCATTGATTTAATTTGTAAAATATATTCTGCATACTTGTTTGAACTTTATGGACACCCTTTGAGTTGTATGTTTAGGCATATATAATGCAAATAAATTCAGCAAACATTAACTGAGAAATGCTTCAACAAGCCTCTAGGCTGTTTCCTAGGGAGTTAAAATAAATAAACTCTATTTAATGCACTTACACAATATTACTATTTTATTTTGGAAGAGAACAGCACAAAAGCATTCAAATTCCATATGAAATGCAATAGACTGTTATGTGGAAGAAGTGTGAGAGAATCAATTACTTCTGCCTTGGAGGACCAAGGAAAGGATTCACAGGTTAGGAGACAATTGAAATGGACTTCAAGACATGAAAAGGAACTCATTAGAGATGAAATAGCAGGAAGAGGCAAAAGCTAGTTCAAAGAGATGGTAGTAGGAGAGTCTGAAAAGAAAGAATTTCATTTGTGATTGGCTTTTTCTGTCACCTTACAAAGTTGGAACTTTATTTTATGAGTAATGGAGAATGATCAAGGTTGTTTAATTAGGAAAATATCTGTGTTCATCTACACTACAATAAGCCCTTGTACACAAAAGACAGCAGCATAAGGATATATTATAGGAAGGAAGGGCATGCAGAAGGTAATTGTGTGATTGCAAAAAAGTGTAATTATATAATCTCTACCACCCTGCAAAACATACTCAGAACTGTAATTGCGTCTCATATAACCTGGAAAGGCTTATCTTCTCACTGCTGGCGTGTGAGCCTCCAGAGCTGTTGGTTTTCTTGTCTCATTCCCTAAGGCTTTGTAGAAGGTTAGAATAGAATAAATGCATAGTATGTGTAAATGAAATGAATTGAAGCTACTTCCTATTATAGTGACAGGAATGGAGATTTGGAAGACTGGGGTCCTTTCTTGGCCATAGCTTATAGCTTATATGACAAAATTTCTGTCAAAGTCATTAACTGTCACTGTGGAAGATGTTAGTAATGCTGATGTAAGTTTCTGAACACTCTCTTTTTCTTTCTATATTGAGGAAATTTATTATGGCTTACAGTCTGTAGTCCAACTCCCCAACAATGATCAGGTGTGAAATAGAAGTCTATAAATCTAGTAGTTGCTCAGTCCCACAAGGCTAGTTGAACACTTTCAAGACTTGGAGAACCATGGACAAGGGTTAGAATTGGAGTAAAATCTAAATATACCAACAGCAAATAAATTTCTGAAGTCTTGGACACTCACTTTTCATGTAGGCAATCCTAAATCTTATCAATGATAAATTTCCATTTACTCATGTAAATATAGCATGATAACCTACACAATATGTTTATATTTCCAATAAATATATGATCCATTATGTGACATTTTCTTCCTGTGTCCACACCCATGCAGTACTCACTGTAATCTCATCAGTCCTTATATGTAGATACCTGGAAATTATAAAATATTTTTCCCTCTCGATTCTACCTCTGTCTTGAGTGCTGACTACATAACTCCAAGTGTCCTTTGAGATGTCCCTCATTTTTATTATTAAATGGGAATAATATGAGCACTTTTGACAGCATTGCTTTGAGTATTTAATGAGTGTGATATTTTTAAATACACAGAATTATTTTGACTACATACTAGCTTGAATTATGCGGAGTTCCCATAATAGGTTAAGTGTTGTTCGATTTTTATTTTACTATCAGTTTGCTTCCCTTGGTTATTAATAACATTACAGATTTATTACTCTCCACAATAGTGTGGCCATAAGTAACAGAATACATGAACACATGCCCCAGAACCCTAATTCTTTGATTTGGCAGATGGATGATTCTAAAATTTACTTTCAAGGAAGGCTGCCACCCTCAAAATATTATTGAAATGTGTTTTCCAAAACATAAGCTGCCAGAGATGTCATCCGTGGCCTTCAGTTGCACCAAATGAATTATCCTTATCCACCACAATTATAGTCACATCTCCATGACTACAAGAAAACACTAGAGGTGAACAACTTTAAAAGAAGAAAGGTTTTGGCTATTCCATTGTTCCAGAGGCTTCATTCTTTTGATCATTTCAGTTTGTTTCTTTAAGTTTATGATTAGGTAGTGTGTGAGCAGACTGTTTACCTCAAAGTTAGCTGAATGACCAAAGCAGAGTCTGGATCAAGAAGTCCTATTTAAAGGGCTGAAATCCTTTTCCAACTAAGTAATATGCAGTGGTACATGACTGTCATCAAATTACCTGGGAAACTGATAGGTAGGATCATGAATTCACTTTAGTGAAAGTCAATTTAAAAATACTAAAAAGCTGGGATAGAAGTACATCCACCCAGCTTACCTTTTCAGAGCTGATTGAACCTCAAATAAGCTAACTCCATTTACATGTCATTAAAGATGCACACAGCTCTGCATACAGGTGTTTTGATAAATCAAGGATATAGTTTCAGATCCTGGCTGCAAGCCTTTATTGCAAACATAAGAGAAAACAACCATTTTTGATTTTTATATACCATGTATAGTTTTCAGCCTCCTTCACAAAGGAAATCTCTGCACCCTGAGTCCATTTGATGACCAGGTGAGCCTTGTGGGAGGATGCTAAGAGCATCCCAACAAAACTCTGCCCACCTTGACTTTACTGGTTATAATCACACCTCAAAGTGATGGTCTAGAGATTAATTATATTGCCCTTACTTTGCCATTTTAAATAGAGTCGTAGAAATGAGAAAGAAAAAATGTAAAAGCTCTTAAATGAGTACAAATTTGATTCACAAAGACCTAAGGGAGCTGTCTGTGGTATTTTCTTTCCCTTTACACAATCAATGTTTCTTTAGTTAGAGAGGGGCTCCAATCTATCAGCCTGCTGCGAGTACCCCTTTGAAATCTTCAGGGTGATAATTTAAGTGAAGTAGAAATGGAGAGAAGGAAAAGGTCACATCCTTGGAAATCTTTTGTGATAAAGGATTTTCCTGGCTGCTTAATAAGATGGCGCAGAGGGGATCAACATTACAATTAAGTTTGCAATCTTGTTGTACCTAGTGACTTGGTCTAAATATTATCTTAGTCCCCTTGCCTCAATAAAGCTGATAAATTCCTCTGCCACTACTAACTTTGTGAGAGGACTTATTCAGATGTCAAGCTGCATCTAAAGGAAGTATTGTTTCCTTGTTCAGCTCTTTCTTTACACACATGATCAAATTGTCTGAGAACTGTAAGTGCATTCTAGATTTATTTAGTGTCTTCTAATTCCCCTGGACTACACCATCTCTGTTAAGTGGAGAATAAAAGACAAAAAGTTGAGTTGAATGTTGTCTGATCTTTATTTAGGCAATTCGTTTGTTTAGATCCTTATTAGTTGTTCATGCTTGTGTTGGCTGAATCTTACTTTCTTCCTTAAGGCTTCGTAATTCTGGCATGGAAACTGTGCAGAGTGCTGCTTGCTTTGCAAGCTAATCAGGATAAGGCAATGTCTTCTTCCACATAGATCACATCTTCCTATTCATTAAATTAATTTTTAGAATAAAACTAATGGGTTTATTATGGAATTTTGTTTACATTTACATGTTACTTGTTCTAATTACTTCTCCCCCCCCCCATCCAGTTTGAGTGCCTCTTGGTAGTCCCGGTTTATTTCTTTTCACAGAGAGTAACTTGTGCTGTCTTCCTGTCACTTGTATCCCATTGCTTTCTCTTCTTTCTTCAAGACTCTACACTCATAGGCTGCATTCTTGTTCTCTCTCCCTCTCCCTCTCCCTCTCCCTCTCCCTCTCCCTCTCCCTCTCCCTCACATACACACACACACACACACACACACACACACACAAGAGCACAGACACTCATATATATATCATGTGTGAGAACAAACATGGTGTTTTGCTTTCTCAAGTTCAGTCCTACTTTACTTGGCACAATAGTTTCTAAGTTGAACTATTTTTAAAATGTCATTTTTTCTTTATGGCTCAGACAATACCATTCCATATAAGCTCCCTCACTTTTTATTTATTTATCTTTTGATGGACATCAAGCCTCACTTTATCACCCATCTATTATGAATAGTGCAGTAATAAACTTGGATATACAAGTTGTCTGTAGTATGTTAACTGCACTCATAACTGATATATAGCTATAACTGGTATATATGTATGTATATATATACATACACACACACACACACACACATATACATAACTGATATAGAAGGTCTGGTTTTAGGTATATAAAAATTCTGGACTGATTTATGCAGTGACTGCAACTAGTTTATATTACTACTACCAGAGTGCATGCGTTTCTTATCTGCACAGCACACCATCATTTGTTTTTGTTATATTCTTGATGATAGGCATTATGACTGGAGAGTCTTACCAGCCATTACTTAGCACTTAAATCCTAATCATGACAAAGGCAACATATGTTAGTAAAAAGGATGTCTATATGGTAAAGGTATTTTCCCATTACCTTCCATTATCCTTTCACAGAAGAAAATATGAGTTCATGTCTAGTTGAACAAAATCCAAGGCTGAGAATCTTAACCTGTTGTTAGAGGAATTGAGAAGCAGAGGAGAAAGACACAGGTTAATTTCACCTGCAGGATACAGGTCTTTCTTGGAAGGTATTGTCCAGGTACCCCCTTGAGTTATAGGTAAGACAGCATGAGACCTGTTAGACAGAATATAAACCTGTAATATCTTACCCACAATTATGCAGTACCCAACTCTCTCAAAGTTGTAAGATTTTTCAAAACTCAAGTTGTAGCAGAATCTGAAATGAACATTATTAATCTCCCTTAGCTAATACTGGTAATGATGTGCTCCAAAAATTTTTAAGATTTTGATAACAGGATCTTCTCTCTAGCTTTAATGTAACATTATATAATAAAGACGTACATTGACTTGTCTATCTAAAATAATACTCCCTTCATCCACCAATTCTCTATATAGTACCATAGGTTTTAGGTAAATGTCCTACTTTTATTAACAACATACTAAATACTGCAAATAAGGTGTGGGTATAAGAGAGCGTAAAGTAAGTTAAGAGAATATCAAGATATCCCTTGCTTCAGAAACACTGCTGACTGGATAAACAGAATGCTGGTGATACTCAGGGATTTAATTCATTCAGTGGAGAGTCTTTATTAAGCACTAGCTGTATTTTAGGCATCTTTGTCGATGTTGGATTACAACTGGAGGTATAATCCAGCATTCTGTCATAATAATGTCCTTCCTCTGTATGTTTCTAGTATTTACAGAACAGCCACAGTTGGTCATTGTTCTACTTGGCAAGGTAGATATACAAGGGAGGCACAGAGTAGTGAAGTTTATTGCTGCACTGATAAGGTAGTAGAGACAGGAAAGTAATTTCAGGCAGGTATATACAAAAGAACACACTCACAATTCCATTATTCCATTCTTGTTGTATGTAGAAACATGCACAAAAGTCATTAACTTTCTCTGTGGGTTTGATGACAGCATCACAGTTAGGTTTCTCACAAGTTGGATGAGAAAAGAGGACTATAGTGTATTTTAATAAAGCAGAGAATCTGGTTCCTCATTTTAAATTATTTCGCTCAGAACAGAACCTGGAAGTGCCTGAGTGAACAAGTCCTCTACAATCCTGGCTGCTGGTTTCTATTCTTGACTTAGCTACTTTATAGGTAAGTCATCTGTATGGACCATACCATGCTTTGATCCATACTCGCCCAGCCCAGGGAACTAATAGTACTTATTCTGCAAGAACAAATAAGTAGCTACATGTTATGGTGGCAGACAACAACTAGTGCTTAAAAATTGAGATTATAAAATGCACAAACCCCTGCTTTCATTTTGGTCATTAAATAGCATCACCTGTATATTCTTTACCAAACTAAATTATGTGATTATTTAGTTGTATTCAATATCTGTCACATCTCTCTGGTGATTTTAACAACATGATGTGGTTATATGTTGAACACTATCCCTAATACACACATCTAGTACATACTAGGGTTCAGCAAATATACGTTGAAAGGTAGACACATGGTGAATGACAGAAATGAGAAATTGCAGCTTATTCTTTAGCCTACAACTAATCACTTATAGTCTTCTTTGTCATTCTTTTATTAACTATTTTTCTTGGTAACTTTTTAACTTCAAAAGTTATTCCTTGCATTTAATTTTTACTGGTTATTTTATTTATTTACATTTCAAATGTTATCCCTTTCCTGGTTTCCCCTCTGCAAAACTCCTATCCCATTCCCCTTTCCCCTGCTCCTCCACCCACCCACCAACTCTCTGATATTCTCCTATTCTGGTGCATAGAGTCTCCACAGGACCAAGGACCTCCCTTCCTGCTGATACCAGATAAGGCAATCCTCTGCTGTATAAGCAGCTGGAGCCATGGGTCCCTCCATGTGTACTCTTTGGTTGGTGGTTTAGTCCCTGGGAAATCTGGGGGTTCTGGTTAGTTGATATTGTTGTTCTTCCTATAGGATTGCAAACCTCTTCAGCAGCTTCAGTCCTTACCCTACCTCCTCCATTGGGGTCCCCGTGGTGCTCAGTTCTGAATTTGTCAGGCTCTGGCACAGCCTCTCAGGGGAAAGCTATACCAAGCTCCTGTCAGCAAGCACTTCTTGGCATCAGCAATAGTGTCTGGGTTTGGTGTCTGCACATGGGATGGATCCCCATGTGAGGCAGTCTCTGGATGACCTTTCCTTCAGTCTCTGCTTCACTCTTTATCCCTGCATCTCCTTTAGACAGGAGAAATACTGTGTAAATATTTTTGAGATGGGTGGGTGGCCCTATCCCTCAACAGATGGCTGTGCCTAACCTCTGGATAAGGTCTGTACAATTTCTCTCTCCCCTTTGTTTAAGAACTTTGGTTTCTAGACAGAATGGTCTAGTTTTTAGTCGAGCTTCTGTTTTAATTTAACAAAAACCAAGTTGTTTCCCCGTGACGATGCCCAAGACTAATAGCATTGTCTAGGCACATTGGCTAAGAATTTAATTTCACACATCACACACAATCAGCATTGAGTTATCAGAATCTTATTTCACACCTCCTTCATGGGAAACTTTAATCTTATTAGCCCACATGCACAGGCCAATACTCTGAAACAAGGCTCAATGGACAATAAAGGGAGGAGAAGTGACAAAAGAAAAAGTAAACAAGTGCTTGTTCCCATTTCTCTTTTTCTTTTAAATGTATTTTATTTATTTAAATTCCAGCCATTGTGCCCCCTCTTCCAGGTGCACAACTCCTACAGTCCCTCATACCATCCCTCCTTCCCCTTGCCCCCACTAGACACCCCTTCCCTGGGGCCTCCAGTCTCTAGAGGATAAGAGAATGTTCTCCCACTGAGGTTAGACCTGGCAGTCCTCTGTATATATATATATATATATATATATATATATATATGCTGGTAGGGGCGGTGGGGTGCAGTGGGGTGCTCTGACCAGCCTCTGCATGCTGCCTGGTTTGTGGCTCAGTCTTTGGGATTGCTCTCACCTTCAGCTTCTTCAACCCATAGGCATCCCAGTCTTTTGTCCAATAGTTGAGTGTAGGTATCTGCCAGTGGGGGTCTGTCTCAGTCAGCTGGTGGTAGGGCTTCTCAGAGGACAGTCATGCCAGGCTCCCATTTCTTAATTCAGTAAGGCAAGCAGGGAGCCACTGCATCCTTAGACCAAGATTTAAGCAGTGTCCCAGGAAGCTTCTGTGAGAGTGGAAACAAAGCTTCTAGCACCTGCTCCTCTTTTGATCTACAAAGAGTTTAAATGCAGGCTACCAAACAGCTGGAACCAATCACTTGCATCTGCAGGGATGCTGTGTCCTCTCCTTTTCAAAAGTCTATATTCATCAGAAGGTAAGGGCCTAAATCCTCCCTTTAAAATCCCATGACAAGTTTCTGAGAGTCACCAGGAGTGAAAGATCCTGAGTGTGCCTGTGTTGTACTTGACCAGCATGCGCTCATTCATGAAAACCCAATGTCACAATTCTAGCCATGGGTCCTACTGATAGTCTTGCATTTTCCACCTTTTTCCATTTGCCACTGGCTGCTTGTTTGACTAAGGTCCCCAATTATCTTTTGATGAATTCTTATTAGTATGAGCTTTACTCTTCATTATATTCTCCTCCAAACACATTTTCCACATGTAACCTTATTTACCATTCACCATACCCTAGCGCCTCAAAACAATACACAAACTGAAACAACAAATTTTCCATGTAGAAGACAATGTCCTCAAATTTGAAAACGTCTACATTTCTCATAAATTTCTGTACTCCAGACTTGGATCTCAGGATACTACATTACAAACTCATTCTGTTAATAGGTTTGGTGGGTGCTTGCTTGTTTGTTTGTTTTGGGGAGCATTGAATCTTTATCCCTTGAAAACCTTTTCCTCTCTTCAGCATCGTCAGCTGATTTCTTAAAATTATTACTGATTTTACACACACATTCTCTGTCTCTGTCTCTGTCTCTGTCTCTGTCTCTGTCTCTCTCTCTCTCTCTCTCTGTCTCTCTCTCTGTCTCTCTCTCTGTGTCTCTCTATCTCTGTCTCTGTCTCTCTCTCTGTCTCTGTCTCTCTCTCTCTCTCTCTCTCTCTCTCTCTCTCTCTCTCTCTGTCTCTCTCTTTTAAATGTACTTAGCTTTGCTCATATGAATCTGGGGCTGACTACTTGTGAATGGACAGTCTAAGTGGGAGTTCCCACCTGTAGTCCAGGGGACACTAGTTAATGGTTTCTCACATTGCAAACACTTGTAACTTCCCAGATGGCATGAACTCTCCCTCTCATTGGCCCTTTTACACCTCATGTTCTCCATAAGTTAAATTAGCCAGTATTCATTATTCTGACATCAGCAATTTAATGATTTTCTTGTTTTTGCAAGTTGTGGCATTCTTAAGATTTGAGACACACATTACTTCTACAAAATATATGTATTGTTTCAATGACCAAGGGCACAGTCTTGCATGACAGGTCAGATAGGTGGAGTTAAGTAGGTTTGATTTAATTAGGCTGCACTTTCTAATGTTCAATATTCATCTGCTTAAAACTGCTTTAAATCAATTTTTACTGATATAGTAGGCTCTCTTTTTTGTGTGATTTCATTTTTCTAGTAGTCTAGTCTATAAATATAACTTTTATTTGCTTGACATAATTGTTATCTCAGAGGTTTAATGGCTCCATTTGTTAAACAAAACCTAGTCCTGAAAGCTTGTCTCATCCAACAATCCAATCTGGGCCTAGAATGTTTTCAATGACTGATACTTACTGCAGAATAAGATCACCCTTTCTTGGTCTTTCTGAACACTCACTGGCTGGTTCAAATCAGATGTTCCGGCTCAAACTCCTCTCCCAGCTGACCTATTCAATCTGGCTTTTGTCTCTCAGCCTCTGAATTCCCCTGCTGGTCTTCAAACTAACTCTAGCAATCTTTTCTAATTATCTGGCTCATTCTCATTCTCTGACACAGTCTGTTTTTCCTTGTGTCTCGCTTGTTCTTTCTTCAACCTGTCTCTGTAAAACTGTCTTGGGAAAACTGTCCTAGTCTCTTTTCTGTGCCTCTCTGTCTCCCTCTAAACCCTACTGCACTGCTCTCCGTGTGCTCTACTGAATTCCTGTACTGTACTCTTTTTCCTGCCTGTCTGCCTCTTTCTTAAGTGGCTTCCCTTTCCTTTCTCTTCTCAAGAGAACTAAGCATATCCAATTCTCTCAAGCCTTTCTCTGATTCATCACTTTCTTTTGCCACTTAATTAGATGTCACTTTTAGGTATGGATGCTTCCTTCTACAGACTAACTTTACCTTCATTGTTTGGTGTTGAAGGTGTGTCCTAAGGACATGTCTGTATTCCAGACAGAGGTGTTAAAAGTGTGTGATAAGGCACCACAACTTAACTTGAAGAAGGTTTAAATATCCTGTAACACTAGTCCAGATATGAAAGCATAAATATTCAACAATTCTGGAATTTGGGCTGCGAGCCGGCCAATAATCAGCTACATTGTTTTTGTTAATATTAGGCCAGAAGATCTACATACCTGAATGAAAGAGCTGGTGAAATATATCCCGTCTTTTAATACAAGGACTCACAATGCTATCTTAGAAAAGCAATGGAAATAGGGAGTGATCTATAGAGTGTTTATATATGATTGAGCCACTTTTAAATGTCACTATCTTATATTCTATGAATCAACAAAGGCATATCTGAGCATAGTCATGCTACTTCTCTGAACATGTAAGCAGTACTTAGTACAAAACGGTGATCTGTTTATTGATGCTGGTGTAATTTCAACTAGTTATAGTAACTATCATATTCATATTTATAATTGTGAAAATCTCTGAAAACAGAAAAATATTTTCATTGGGCTTACAATATGTTAGCTATTTTTTAAAAGAGCAGGATTAAGAGCAATGCTATCAATGACAATAAATGTATATAATATACAAAATACCCAGAATAAAACATCATGTGGGAGGTGCTGTGGTTCTGTTTTGCTTACCACTAAATATATCTGAAGAGCTAATGAGAAATACAAAGACATGAGGGGCTCACTTGCTCACCCGAGACAGACAAATCTCATCCTTCACTTCTCCTGGATGTGATCTCTCTGGTATTCTTTTATCATTTAAAAGGCTACTGAAAATGGCTTGTATCTAACCTTTGCTTACATACCACTTGTTATTGCAAAAGACTTTTGGGGAAGGAACATCCATGCGAGAGATTCAGTGTTTATGAAAATCTTTCCCAATGTATTCACAATTGCAAAAAGCAGAGCCTTTCTTTTCTTTTTCTTTTTTCTTTTTTTTTTTTACATAGTAATAATAAACCTTTATTTCTTGCTCATAAGGCACATAAGATGCATTGGCAAAATTGGTTTTAGAGTGATGTGAATATGAGTGAGATTAATATATTTTTAAAATGACAAGAAATCAGAATCCTATTGCACATAAACAAATAGATATTTTTCTTTTAAATAATTGTGTATAATTATATTTAAAAGGTTAATAGGAGGATAGTCTTATTTGAGCAGAAGAGTGTTAAGTTCCTGGTATCTTTTTTATTCCCATTTTTTATTAGGTATTTAGCTCATTTACATTTCCAATGCTATACGAAAAGTCCCCCATACCCACCCACCCCCACTCCCCTACAAACCCACTCCCCCTTTTTGGCCCTGGCTTTCCCCTGTACTGGGGCATACAAAGTTTACGTGTCCAATGGGCCTCTCTTTCCAGTGATGGACGATTAGGCAATCTTTTGATGCATATGCAGCTAGAGTCAAGAGCTCCGGGGTACTGGTTAGTTCATAATGTTGTTCCACCTATAGGGTTGCAGATCCCTTTAGCTCCTTGGGTTCTTTCTCTAGCTCCTCCATTGGGAGCCCTGTGATCCATCCATTAGCTGACTGTGAGCATCCACTTCTGTGTTTGCTAGGCCCCGGCATAGTCTCAAAAGAGATAGCTACATCTGGGTCCTTTCAATAAAATCTTGCTAGGGTATGCAATGGTGTCAGCGTTTGGATGCTGATTATGGGGTGGATCCCTGGATATGGCAGTCTCTACATGGTCCATCCTTTCATCTCAGCTCCAAACTTTGTCTCTGTAACTCATTCCATGGGTGTTTTGTTCCCAATTCTAAGGAGGGGCATAGTGTCCACACTTCAGTCTTCATTCTTCTTGAGTCTCATGTGTTTAGCAAATTGTACCTTATATCTTGGGAATCCTAGGTTTGGGGCTAATATCCACTTATCAGTGAGTACATATTGTGTGAGTTCCTTTGTGAATATGTTACCTCACTCAGGATGATGCCCTCCAGGTCCATCCATTTGGCTAGGAATTTCATAAATTCATTCTTTTTAATAGCTGAGTAGTACTCCATTGTGTAGATGTACCACATTTTCTGTATCCATTCCTCTGTTGAGGGGCATCTGGGTTCTTTCCAGCTTCTGGCTATTATAAATAAGGCTGCTATGAACATAGTGGAGCATGTGTCCTTCTTACCAGTTGGGGCATCTTCTGGATAAATGCCCAGGAGAGGTATTGCTGGATCCTCTGGTAGTACTATGTCCAATTTTCTGAGGAACCGCCAGACTGATTTCCAGAGTGGTTGTACAAGCCTGCAATCCCACCAACAATGGAGGAGTGTTCCTCTTTCTCCACATCCACGCCAGCATCTGCTGTCACCTGAATTTTTGATCTTAGCCATTCTGACTGGTGTGAGGTGGAATCTCAGGGTTGTTTTGATTTGCATTTCCCTGATGATTAAGGATGTTGAACATTTTTTCAGGTGCTTCTCTGCCATTCTGTATTCATCAGGTGAGAATTCTTTGTTCAGTTCTGAGCCCCATTTTTTAATGGGGTTGTTCGATTTTCTGAAGTCCACCTTCTTGAGTTCTTTGTATATGTTGGATATTAGTCCCCTATCTGAATTAGGATAGGTAAAGATCCTTTCCCAATCTGTTGGTGGTCTTTTTGTCTTATTGACGGTGTCTTTTGCCTTGCAGAAACTTTGGAGTTTCATTAGGTCCCATTTGTCAATTCTCGATCTTACAGCACATGCCATTGCTGTTCTGTTCAGGAATTTTTCCCCTGTGCCCATATCTTCAAGGCTTTTCCCTACTTTCTCCTCTATAAGTTTCAGTGTCTCTGGTTTTATGTGAAGTTCTTTGATCCACTTAGATTTGACCTTAGTACAAGGAGATAAGTATGGATCAATTCGCATTCTTCTACATGATAACAACCAGTTGTGCCAGCACCAATTGTTGAAAATGCTGTCTTTCTTCCACTGGATGGTTTTAGCTCCCTTGTCGAAGATCAAGTGACCATAGGTGTGTGGGTTCATTTCTGGGTCTTCAATTCTATTCCATTGGTCTACTTGTCTGTTTCTATACCAGTACCATGCAGTTTTTATCACAATTGCTCTGTAGTAAAGCTTTAGGTCAGGCATGGTGATTCCACCAGAGGTTCTTTTATCCTTGAGAAGAGTTTTTGCTATCCTAGGTTTTTTGTTATTCCAGATGAATTTGCAAATTGCTCCTTCTAATTCGTGGAAGAATTGAGTTGGAATTTTGATGGGGATTGCATTGAATCTGTAGATTGCTTTTGGCAAGATGGCCATTTTTACAATGTTGATCCTGCGAATCCATGAGCATGGGAGATCTTTCCATCTTCTGAGATCTTCTTTAATTTCTTTCTTCAGAGATTTGAAGTTTTTATCATACAGATCTTTCACCTCCTTAGTTAGCGTTACGCCAAGATATTTTATACTATTTGTGACTATTGAGAAGGGTGTTGTTTCCCTAATTTCTTTCTCAGCCTGTTTATTCTTTGTATAGAGAAAGGCCATTGACTCGTTTGAGTTTATTTTATATCCAGCTACTTCACCGAAGCTGCTTATCAGGTTTAGGAGTTCTCTGGTAGAATTTTTAGGGTCACTTATATATACTATCATATCATCTGCAAAAAGTGATATTTTGACTTCCTCTTTTCCAATTTGTATCCCCTTGATCTCCTTTTGTTGTCGAATTGCTCTGGCTAATACTTCAAGTAATATGTTGAAAAGGTAGGGAGAAAGTGGGCAGCCTTGTCTAGTCCCTGATTTTAGTGGGATTGCTTCCAGCTTCTCTCCATTTACTTTAATGTTGGCTACTGGTTTGCTGTAGATTGCTTTTATCATGTTTAGGTATGGGCCTTGAATTCCTGATCTTTCCAAAACTTTTATCATGAATGGGTGTTGAATCTTGTCAAATGCTTTTTCTGCATCTAACGAGATGATCATGTGGTTTTTGTCTTTGAGTTTGTTTATATAATGGATTACATTGATGGATTTTCGTATATTAAACCATCCCTGCATCCCTGGAATAAAACCTACTTCTTCAGGATGGATGATTGCTTTAATATGTTCTTGGATTCGGTTAGCAAGAATTTTATTGAGGATTTTTGCATCGATATTCATAAGAGAATTTGGTCTGAAGTTTTCTATCTTTGTTGAATCTTTCTGTGGTTTAGGTATCAGAGTAATAGTGGCTTCATAAAATGAGTTGGGTAGAGTACCTTCTACTTCTATTTTGTGAAATAGTTTGTGCAGAACTGGAATTAGATCTTCTTTGAAGGTCTGAGAGAACTCTGCACTAAACCCGTCTGGTCCTGGGCTTTTTTTGGCTGGGAGACTATTAATAACTGCTTCTATTTCTTTAGGTGATATGGGACTGTTTAGATGGTCAACTTGATCCTGACTCAACTTTGGTACCTGGTATCTGTCCAGAAATTTGTCCATTTCGTCCAGGTTTTCCAGTTTTGTGGAGTATAAACTTTTGTAAAAGGATCTGATGGTGTTTTGGATTTCTTCAGGATCTGTTGTTATGTCTCCCTTTTCATTTCTGATTTTGTTAATTAGGATTTTGTCCCTGTGCCCTTTAGTAAGTCTAGCTAAGGGTTTATCTATCTTGTTGATTTTCTCAAAGAACCAACTCCTCGTTTGGTTAATTCTTTGAATAGTTCTTCTTGTTTCCACTTGGTTGATTTCACCCCTGAGTTTGATTATTTCCTGCCGTCTACTCCTCTTGGGTGAATTTGCTTCCTTTTTTTCTAGAGCTTTTAGATGTGTTGTCAAGCTGCTAGTATATGCTCTCTCCTGTTTCTTCTTGGAGGCACTCAGAGCTATGAGTTTCCCTCTTAGAAATGCTTTCATTGTGTCCCAAAGGTTTGGGTATGTTGTGGCTTCATTTTCATTAAACTCTAAAAAGTCTTTAATTTCTTTCTTTATTTCTTCCTTGACCAAGGTATCATTGAGAAGAGTGTTGTTCAGTTTCCACGTGAATGTTGGATTTCCATTATTTATGTTGTTATTGAAGATCAGTCTTAGGCCATGGTGGTCTGATAGGATACATGGGACAATTTCAATATTTTTGTATCTGTTGAGGCCTGTTTTGTGACCAATTATATGGTCAATTTTGGAGAAGGTCCCGTGAGGTGCTGAGAAGAAGGTATATCCTTTTGTTTTAGGATAAAATGTTCTGTAGATATCTGTTAGGTCCATTTGTTTCATAACTTCTGTTAGTTTCACTGTGTCCCTGTTTAGTTTCTGTTTTCATGATCTGTCCCTTGATGAAAGTGGTGTGTTGAAGTCTCCCACTATTATTGTGTGAGGTGCAATGTGTGCTTTGAGCTTTACTAAAATGTCTTTAATGAATGTGGCTGCCCTTGCATTTGGAGCGTAGATATTCAGAATTGAGAGTTCCTCTTGGAGGATTTTACCTTTGATGAGTATGAAGTGTCCCTCCTTGTCCTTTTTGATAACTTTGGGTTGGAAGTCAATTTATCCGATTTTAGAATGGCTACTCCAGCTTGTTTCTTCAGACCATTTGCTTGGAAAATTGTTTTCCAGCCTTTCATTCTGAGGTAGTGTCTGTCTTTTTCCCTGAGATGGGTTTCCTGTAAGCAGCAGAATGTTGGGTCCTGTTTGTGTAGCCAGTCTGTTAGTCTATGTCTTTTTATTGGGGAATTGAGTCCATTAATATTAAGAGATATTAAGGAAAAGTAATTGTTGCTTCCTTTTATTTTTGTTGTTAGAGTTGGCATTCTGTTCTTGTGGCTGTCTTCTTTTTGGTTTGTTGAGGGATTACTTTCTTGTTTGTTCTAGGGCGTGATTTCCGTCCTTGTATTGCTTCTTTTCTGTTATTATCCTTTGAAGGGCTGGATTCGTGGAAAGATATTGTGTGAATTTGGTTTTGTCGTGGAATACTTTGGTTTCTCCATCTATGGTAATTGAGAGTTTGGCCGGGTATAGTAGCCTGGGCTGGCATTTGTGTTCTCTTAGTGTCTGTATAACATCTGTCCAGGCTCTTCTGGCTTTCATAGTCTCTGGTGAAAAGTCTGGTGTAATTCTGATAGGCCTTCCTTTATATGTTACTTGACATTTCTCCCTTACTGCTTTTAATATTCTATCTTTATTTAGTGCATTTGTTGTTCTGATTATTATGTGTCGGGAGGAATTTCTTTTCTGGTCCAGTCTATTTGGAGTTCTGTAGGCTTCTTGTATGATCATGGGCATCTCTTTCTTTATGTTTGGGAAGTTTTCTTCTATTATTTTGTTGAAGATATTAGCTGGCCCTTTAAGTTGAAAATCTTCATTCTCATCAATTCCTATTATCCGTAGGTTTGGTCTTCTCATTGTGTCCTGGATTTCCTGGATGTTTTGAGTTAGGATCCTTTTGCATTTTGTATTTTCTTTGACTGTTGTGTCGATATTCTCTATGGAATTTTCTGCACCTGAGATTCTCTCTTCCATTTCTTGTATTCTGTTGCTGATGCTCGCATCTATGGTTCCAGATCTCTTTCCTAGGGTTTCTATCTCCAGTGTTGCCTCGCTTTGGGTTTTCTTTACTGTGTCTACTTCCCTTTTTAGTTCTAGTATGGTTTTGTTCATTTCCATTACCTGTTTGGATGTGTTTTCCTGTTTTTCTTTAAGGACTCCTACCTGTTTGGCTGTGGTTTCCTGCTTTTCTTTAAGGGCCTGTAACTCTTTAGCAGTGCTCTCCTGTAATTCTTTAAGTGACTTATGAAAGTCCTTCTTGATGTCCTCTATCATCATCATGAAAAATGTTTTTAAATCTGGGTCTAGATTTTCGGTTGTGTTGGGGTGCCCAGGACTATGTGGTGTGGGAGTGCTGTGTTCTGATGATGGTGAGTGGTCTTGATTTCTGTTAGTAGGATTCTTACGTTTGCCTTTCGCCATCTGGTAATCTCTGAAGCTAGCTGTTATAGTTGTCTCTGTTAAGAGCTTGTACTTCAGGTGACTCTGTTAGCCTCTATAAGCAGACCTGGGAGGGTAGCACTCTCCTTGGTTTCAGTGGGTAGAGTATTCTCTGCAGGAAAGCTCTCTTCTTGTAGGGAAGGTACCCAGATATCTGGTGTTCGAACTGGACTCCTGGCAGAAGTTGTGTTCCACTCACTAGAGGTCCTAGGATCCCGTAGGGAATCCTGTGTGGGCCCTTGCGGGTGTCAGGCAACTCAACTGGCAAGGAAGCCCGGGGCTCGAGTGGAGCGGAAGGGGCTTTTGTCCCGGGTCAGGCCCCGGCAGTCTGCTTCCCTATGTACCGCAGTCTCAGGTTCCGCGCGATTGGATTGGGGCCGGCGCTGTGTTCCACTCACCAGAGGTCTTAGGATCCCGTGGGGGATCCCGTGTGGGCCCTTGCGGGTGTCAGGCAAATCCGCTGGCCAGGAAGCCCTGGGCTCGAGTGGAGCGGAAGGGGCTTTTGTCAACCAGAGCCTTTCTTTGCTGCCATAGTTACTGTTTATATTTTCAGTAAATTTCATTTTCTTTGTGTAGTTGATCAGATTCTGAGTTCTTGAGAGATGTCTATCTGGTGTCTAACAGCTTAATGTCTCTGAATAAATATGATCCTGAAAAGTAGGGGAGAGACAGTCCTTATCCCTTAAATTGTATTGCTCTGCTAATGCAAAGACCTGAAACTATTTCAAGTCAAATATGGCCAGCTACCATCTGGAGTTAGAAGTTGCTTTAGTAATCTTCTTAACATTCAATAACTGGAAGTCTAGATAAGTCCTGTGTATAGAAGTATCAGCTTGATTTTAGATAATAGAAGTGAAGGAAATGTATTAGAAATGAAGGAGTGCATCGAAAAGAATTTATCTGGAAGTTTTGTTGGCATGAAGTGAACTCTCAGGACTGATGAGTTTAGCACTCATTGAGCTGACTGGAGGACTGAATGATACACATTGTGTCTTCTTCCAGGATAAGATACCGCAGCATATGGTTTGCAAAGTCCTTCATGTCTAGGAGTTGATTTGACTCTCTACAAATACTATACAGTTTTGTTTTCCTCTATGCAGTTGGCATGCCACTAAAATCATGCCTGCAAATTGATTTTATTTTGTAAATGAAAACCTAATTAGAATACACTAGGGGGAACTTGCAAGTCAACGAAATCCTTGTATGGGTGAAAACTGCTTATTCTCTTGAGAATAAGTAATCCTTCACGTATCTGGTTTGTGAATTTAAATTTTTGTGCAATGAGTTTCATGTAACTATGCTGCTCATCTGTGCGCCGTGGAGCACCTGGGGGAATTCATTAAAATCAGTTTAGTAATAAGCCTTTACTGAGTAACTCTCACATACCCCAACCACATGAGACTTTTGCAATTTGAAAATATCACACTTAGTAGTGAAGGTAATTTTTTATGTCCTGTTATCTAACTTTTCTGCAAAACTGGTTGCTTAAGAGTCAAACCTCCTGAATCTTAGACACTGCAATAAGACAGGAAGATTTGACTACAGTGGGAAAGTACCTATAGCAAATTGATCAGCCAGTTTAAAACAAGTCTACTTTTTTATAGTGCACATAATTGTAATAAAAATACTTTTAAAATCGACATGTAACTAAACAAATATTAACACATCTAATTGCATTATATGGTTTAGGTTTTTTTTATTACTTTTAATTTATTACAGTCCAGTCATCCCCCCCCAAACTCCTGGTCTGCCCTCCCACAGATCCTAATCTCATTCCTCCTCCCCCTATCTCCAAGAGGATGTCTCCTCCAGGTCTCCCTACTCTCTGGGAAGAGAAGTCTGCTTTATCGGGTATTTCTTATGATCAGACCAATGGAGAAGGAAATTCTGCATAAAGCAATGAGCTTTGGCTTTGAATACAAGTGACAAATCTTTTAACTTCGTAGGGTCCCTGTTAGCTCTTCAATGCTAAAGTCACACTTAACATTACATATCCATATTACTCATATTTAGACCAGTGACATGAATTACACACACACACACACACACACACACACACACACACACACACACTCCATTTAGGGCAACACCTCAATATATATGTGGAATTTATTTTTGGACTATATTTTTGTCCAAAAATACAGAATTCATAAGTGAACAATATTTTTAAATGTCCCAATTTAAATAAAATTACATCTTTTCTCTCCCCGTTCCTCATTTCAGCCCCTCCAAGCCCCTTCTCTCAAACCCCTCAAGTTGGTATCCTCTTTTACTTTGATTTTATTGTTGCATACATAATTGTATGTATATGAATGTATGTGTCTGTACAAATACATACACATGAAAACTGCTGAGTCCATATTTATAATTGGTTTATAAATGGTTTCAAGGTTAAGCCCCAGGGGTGAAACTTTTTCATTTATTTTGTTTATGTATGTATTTACTTATTTATCTGTATTGGCTTTAGATAGGATCTCTCTATTTAACCCTGACTCTCCTGGAACTTGGTATGTAGACCAAGCTTGCTTTAACTCACACAGATTACCTGCCAATCTAGTGGCTCTTTCCTTAGAGAGATTCTGGGATTCTTTTTTATTGTTGTTTTGTTTTTTATTTTTTTGTTTTTTGTTTTTGAGACAGGGTTTCTCTGTATAGCACTGGCTGTCCTGGAACTCACTTTGTAGACCCGGCTGGCCTCGAACTCAGAAATCTGCCTGCCTCTGCCTCCCTAGTGCTTGGATTAAAGGAGTGTGCTACCACGCCCAGCAGATTCTGGGATTCCTGTGTGACTCTTCTTTCTTATCCTTAGTATCTGTGATACCATCCATTGCAATCATGCCACAGTGATGGTAAACTGTTGTCTCATATTCTTCCTTCCTTCTTTTCTTTTCTTTTCTTTTCTTTTCTTTTCTTTTCTTTCTTTCTTTCTTTCTTTCTTTCTTTTTTCTTCCCTCTTCCTTCCTTCCTTTCTTTCTTCCCTCCTTTCTTTCTTCCCTCCTTCCTTCCTTCCTTTCTTTCTTCCCTCCTTTCTTTCTTCCCTCCTTCCTTCCTTCCTTCTTTCCTTCCTTCCTTCCTTTCTTTCTTTCTTTCTTTCTTTCTTTCTTTCTTTCTTTCTTTCTTTCTCTTTCTTTCTTCCTTTCTTTTTTCCTTCCTTCCTTCCTTCCTTCCTTCCTTCCTTCCTTCCTTCCTTTTTTTCTTTCTTTCTTTCCTTCCTTCCTTCTTTCTTCCTTTCTTTGTAACAATAATTTTTTCATTTTATTGAAAATGTTTTTTTTTTCCTCACAGAATGTATTCTGATTATAGTTTCACTTTCCTCTGCTCCTTATCTCATAATCCCTCCCCATCTCTCTTCAGATATATGATTATATTATATTATTATATTATATTATAGTAAATATAATACAATATATGTATAATAACATAAAACAACAACTAACACATCAGATCTGGACAAAACAAACATATAGAAGGAAAAGAACCCATGAGAAGGCATAGAAATCAGACTCATTTTTTCACACACTCAGGAATCTCATAAAACCACTAAACTTAGACACAAAGGAATTCTAGGGTAAAAATAAAAATAGAAAATAATGAAAAGTATGAAAAAATAAAAATAAGTTTTAAAAGGAAATGCCCCGAGAAAACATTATGAGATAGAAAAATCTCCAAAGATGTCATTGAATTAGGTTTCTCTAAGTTCATATGAGCTTTGATCATGTTGATTTAGAAAGCCTTATTTTCTTCATGTCCTCCATTGTTTCTGAATATTATATGTTCTACGATCTCTCTCTCTCTCTCTCTCTCTCTCTCTCTCTCTCTCTCTCTGTGTGTGTGTGTGTGTGTGTGTGTGTGTGTGAGAGAGAGAGAGAGAGAGAGAGAGAGAGAGAGAGAGAGAGAGAGGGAGGTATGGCTGTCAGTTTCTATATTTCTTTCTATCTTCTGTAGAAAGAAACATCTCTGATGTTGGCTGAGCAAGGCACTGATCTATGAGCATAGCAGAATTTCATTATGAGTAATTTTATTAGTGCTTTTACTTAACAATAATGCTTGGCATTATTATAGTTTTCTGGGCTATCTAGTCTCAGGTTCTTAGTCATCTAAGCAGTGTCATGTATGGGTTCCATCTCATGGAGCCGACCTTAGATTACATTTGATAATGGTTACTTCAGCAATCTTTGTACTACCATTGCCCTAGCATAGCTTGCAGAATGAACACAATTCTGAAAAGTTTGTGGCTCGGTTATTGCTTATATTTCTCTTTGGACAGTGTACTGAGTAACTCTACCTGTACAGAAGTTAAGAAAAATACCATAGAAGTATAGGCTCTATGTAGGCACTCTCTTTACATTTCTATGTTCAATGATTTGTGTAGATGCTAGCTCCAGCAAACAAGACTTACTATAAGTTTGTGGAGAACACCCTACTACAGTCTTGGTAAAAGTATGGGTTGTCAAAGGGTACAGATAGAGGGACCCATAGCTCCAGCTGCATATGTAGTAGAGAATTGCCTTATCTGGCATCAATGTGGGGGGAGTCCCTTGTTCCTGGAGAGGATCAATGCCCCAGCATAGGCAAATGCTAGGGTTGTGAGGCAGGAGTGGGCGGGTGAGTGTGAGACAGGACAGGCAGTTTGAGGAGGGGAAACTAGGAATAAAATAACCAAAAACAAAAGTAGTCTGGGTTATTTAGAAGTTCCCATGGGACCTCTTTGGCCAAAAACTCATATGATCATATTAAAACAGAAACTTCTTTTGACCTGTCAAAAACTATATACTTAAAAATGTTCATTCTCTTTGCCTTCTTAAAATTCTCCTGGTATCTGGGCCTCTATAGTCCACTACTGGAAAATGACATATTTTTATCAAGCTCATTTATTATAGTGTATTTGTCTTTCAATGGACTTTTGTCTTTAGACATCAGTGCTAGTGCTTACTTCTAGTTTCTCTTGGATGAGTGTTCTCTGCTTTCTCCAGTGCCTTTCTTCAAGAATGGATGTTTCCTATCTCTGTACCTTTCTTTGACTCCTGCTGGTCTGCATGGTGATCATTTCTTTTAGGTCATCCCTGTGACATTGAACATGGGAGTTCACCTCACTATGCTTTCCTCTTACAATATTTGTTTATGTTTTATTGTTTCATATCAACGGTGTTTCACACAGCACCTAAAAACACTAAGGTGTAATTCTGCTACTTTTCCTCTCTTTTCTTCTGTTTGTTATGTGCATGGTCATTAACACATGCGCATGCACCCCTTCCCACCTCCCCACCCCCACATACACCACTCATGTACCCACGCACACAGTTTTAGCTAAGAAACACATTGTTTGATGCTCTGAAGCATTCTTTTACTTTACCCCAATAGACACCAGACTTCAGAGTAACTAACACATAGTGTAAAGAAATTAGAGAGATCTTGACTTTACCATTCAACATGGCTACAAGGTCCCTGGGGATCTTCAGACACAGAAGCAAGCATTTTCTCTGAACAGTACACTTTACATCTTCAGTTGTAAAATCAACACACAACTTACTGAAAAGGTGAGCCACTTCGGTATTTTGTGTTGTATTACAAACAATTTCATCCAAAGGTGAGTGAACATGACCTTTCCATTTGTAAAACTTGTTAATTAAGCATATTCCTCATTTGTGCTAAGGAGTTAAAATTATTTTAAAAACAAAATAAGCTTGAGATTTGTTTTCTAAAATGTTCTTCACAGAGAAGCCCTTTCTAGGATTCCTGGGCGCTGCATGTCACCTATTCTTGCAATGAAGTTGAGTGTGTGCTATAATGTTTAAATACTTTGAAAATGTATGGGAAACTAAGTTTTGAAATCTTCTTTTTCCAAATAAATGTAAAGTTCATTATATTCTCAATTAGGTTGAAGTGCTTTAACCTAAAGCACTTAATTTAAAACCCTGTCTCGAAAAAAAAAATAGCAAATGCTTTTATAATTGAAACTATGCTCATTAGATATTAACAATTAGAAATTATTGTCTGCATTAAATAGCCTAAAACAAATCACTGAAAAATCTATGATTATTGTGCTTCAACCTTCTCACCATGCTAGAAGACATTGAAGTACATAATACTGTTCCTTCTAGCCTTTGTCTACTAGGATTCTTCATGTGCATTCCACTTATTATCTGTACAATTTGAAACTACAAGATTTTGCATGGTTTTCATGTTTAAAAGTACTTTATGTGTGTGGAAGTAATTTATATTTTATCTATGGTAGTTCCTGGGCAAGGAGAATGTTAATGATATGATTGAATTATATTTCTGAATCGTCTGTTTACATTTACCATTCACTCACCACAATTTTATCTGTTCTTGTAGAACACCATAGGAAGGTACAATACTTCATAGATTAGTCTCCACTATTCTATGTAGCTTTTGGTTTATGAGAGTAATATAAAATAGGCATCTATGTAGTTTGGTCTTTATTAATCTTGTATGACATACTAATATGTGAATAAGCTATATATAACAGAACCAATATTTAAATAATGGACACCCCAATTGTTTACCTTTACACTTGTTAATAACAATCATATTTTATAGGCATACTTACATATGACTTTTGGTTTTTACATCAGCCGTATATTGACCCCAATATAATTCCCTAGAAATCTTATAACAGATTCTCGAGTATGTGTGCTTTCACATTTACAAGGTACATGGAAATTATTTTCTAGAATTGGTGAATTAAATATACTTCTGTCAGTAACCTCACATTCACTGACATTGCTCTGAACTAGTTCATGTTGAGTATTGCCAGACGGCATGAATAATCACAAACTTGGTGAGAACAAAATGCTATCTATGCGTGGATCAAATTTTAACTTTCATTTTATTAGTAAAAATGAGCACAGATTTTATGTTGAGTGAAAGCTTTTGTATCGTACTCTGTGAAAAACATGCTCGTATCTTGAGGATTTTCTGTATCTACTATTATCTTTATGTGATATTGCTAGTAATCCTTTCGATGTTACGGTTATGACTTTCGTATCAGTAAACACACTCAAGATATCTACTTGCTTGAGGCCTTCATTTTGGTTCCCTGGTGGAAAGTGCATTAATAATTATTTTCAGTATACTTTAAGTTAGGTTCATGCATTTTTTGAATTTTTTTTACAAGTGTTACATTAATAAACATTTTCATATAGAGGTGAAGGTATTTGGCTACTTTTATTTTAAAAGTTAGACTTTTAATTTATGTAAGTAAAAAAATCTAAAAGTAATGATGTTTTACATTGCCAATGAAGAGTACATATACATAAACATATACATATACATACACACACATATATATATATATATATATATATATGATCTTGACAGTTGTTGCACATTAACAATGCTTCCTTACAACTTGACTACTTTTACTACCCAGGACATTCCTTCCACCCACATGTGTGTGTGTGTGTGTGTGTGTGTGTGTGTGTGTCTGAGTGTCTGTGTGTCTATGGGTCTGCGTTTCTGTGTCTGTATCTGTGTATATAGTTCTATTTCTAAGTTCTATGTTCTTTTTATTGTTTATCTATTTCTAAGTCAGTGCCTATAGCAATCCTTCTATGAATTATTATGTTTTAACTGACAAATATTAGATCTCTCTAATTGCTTGCTTCAGAAGTGTCCAGATCATCCTAAGACCTGTGTTCACTTATGTAACATTGTTTTATACTTTTGTCAATGACTATGTAAAATCCTGTTTGTGTATTTATTAGATGTTTATTGAACCATTGAATAGATGGTAGAATATGATTCCAGAAAGCTGCGGAAATCTTTCTCAATATATATGTCATGAATTTCTAATTATTTAGACACATTTTGAATTCTGCTTTTATTTTCATATCTCTAGTAAAATAAAATTGATATAAATATACTATTCATGGGAGTTTAATAGATTGTGATTTTATATATATGTATACATGTGTATATATACATATATGTTATACATGATACATGTACACACACACACACACACACACACACACACACACCATTATCACAGTACTTATTCTTTCCTGTGTTTCATGATATCTTTTCTATGCTTAACTTCCTCTTTTTTTCCTTTTCCATTTTTTATTAGGTATTTAGCTCATTTACATTTCCAATGCTATACCAAAAGTCCCCCATACCCACCCACCCCCACTCCCCTACACACCCACTCCCCCTTTTTGGCCCTGGCGTTCCCCTGTACTGGGGCATATAAAGTTTGCGTGTCCAATGGGCCTCTCTGTCCAGTGATGGCCCACTAGGCCATCTTTTGATACATATGCAGCTAGAGTCAAGAGCTCTGGGGTACTGGTTAGTTCATAATGTTGTTCCACCTATAGGGTTGCAGATCCCTTTAGCTCCTTGGCTACTTTCTCTAGCTCCTCCATTGGGAGCCCTGTGATCCATCCATTAGCTGACTGTGAGCATCCACTTCTGTGTTTGCTAGGCCCCGGCATAGTCTCACAAGAGACACTTACATCTGGGTCCTTTCGATAAAATCTTGCTAGTGTATGCAATGGTGTCAGCGTTTGGATGCTAATTATGGGGTGGATCCCTGGATATGGCAGTCTCTACATGGTCCATCCTTTCGTCTCAGCTCCAAACTTTGTCTCTGTAACTCCTTCCATAGGTGTTTTGTTCCCACTTCTAAGGAGGGGCATAGTGTCCACAGTTCAGTCTTCATTTTTCTTGAGTTTCATGTGTTTAGCAAATTGTATCTTATATCTTGGGTATCCTAGGTTTTGGGCTAATATCCACTTCTCAGTGAGTACATATTGTGTGAGTTCCTTTGTGAATGTGTTACCTCACTCAGGATGATGCCCTCCAGGTCCATCCATTTGCCTAGGAATTTCATAAATTCATTCTTTTTAATAGCTGAGTAGTACTCCATTGTGTAGATGTACCACATTTTCTGTATCCATTCCTCTGTTGAGGGGCATCTGGGTTCTTTCCAGCTTCTGGCTATTATAAATTTAACTTCCTCTTTTAATGGAATTTATAATTTTCTCTCTATACATCATACCTTTATGAAGTATTTTGTCACTTTTCCTCTTATTTTCTTTTTACAAAAGTTTTCTGTTTGTTCTTTGACATTTACATAGACTATTCTAATAGAAATAAACTCCCTTCATATCCATTCCCCACAGTATCTTTCTCTTCCTTATAAGTTTCCTCATATCCACTACTTTTTTTGTTATGTCTGTTTTTGTTTATTTGTTTTGAAACCCATTCAGTTTCATCAAGATCATTTATATGATTATGGGTTTGAAAACAAACCCATTCATTGGAACACAATATGATTCTCTTTGGTAGGTACTCAACTAAAAGCAATGACTATCCATCTCCCAGAATGCACCAGCTGTCAATAATTCAGTGGGGTCTTGAATAGAACCCATGAAATTTTCTCCAGCACATGATTCACCAAAGGCAGACACCCCAAATGAAGAACAAAATATGTGTCTTTTCAATCCTAACTCTAAATTTTCAATTTAGAAATAATACTGTGTTTCTATGCAAAATGAATATATGTCATAATAATAAAGAAATTTTAAATATAAAATATGTTAGATATCTTCATTACATCCTTGATCCTTATTAACTGTCCATTTAAACTCGCCCCTCTTTTTGTTTCTTTCTTTTATTTTTGGTATTATCATTTCATATATTTATAATTGATATATTCAAATTAGTATTTACTAAAATAGCGTTAATTTAGCCTAAAGATACCTTTTCTTTGTACCTGCATTAAGGATAGCATTGATTGCTGCTCTTTCCCAGTTTAATCTTTACTTTTCTACAAATATTATTATTGTACTGTTCTGTTCACAGATTCCTCCATAGCCATAGAAAAAGCAACTCTTACTATAGTTGTTTTATTTACATAACATGATTTTTAGCATTTTGGTTTTAGCTGATCTTTCTTAGTGGTTCATGTTTTACTCTGATATGTCCACATGTAGACTTTAATTTTTTGATACTAATATAACTACAACACTTCTTTCTTCTCTTTACTTCCTCAAGACCTCCAGTACACCCTTCCCTGCTCTCCTCACATTCTTGATTTTTCCTTGTTATTATATGCATATATGCATTTGTAGGCACATTTATATTCTTTTTTATTAGATATTTTCTTTATTTACATTTCAAATTTTATCCCCTTTCCTGATTTCCCCTCCATACCCTCCTGTCCTTTCCCCCTCCACCTGCTCAGCAACCCACCCACTCCTGCTTCCTGGCTCTGGCATTCCCCTATCCTTCACAGGACCAAGGGTCTCTATTCTTAAGTATAACTTTTTGATACAAGATTTTGCTGGAATTATCATTGACATTGGACATCCAATTTGGTGTGCTCTTCCCTAGGGAAAAATCACTCCTCTTGCTCCCAGCTTTACTGCATTTTATATTGTAGAATTGAGACTCCTTGGGCTTTGCCCCATCCAGTCGACCATGTTCCTTGGTTCACCCTTGTTCCTGTCACATTAAGGCATTCATGTTGGTGTGATTGTATGGTATTGCTTCTGTTGTTATTAGGAGACCTAATCTCACAGCAAACTCCCTGATGCCACAGCTCTTACAATCTTTCTGCCAAACCTTCACAGTGTTCTCTGAGTCTTAGGTGCAGTCATGTTTTTTTTTCTTTTATGTATACATTTGAATTACTGATAGGAGTAGTCTGTTTACTAACTATAATAATTGTGCCAGTCAAGAAACCCCAAAGAAGACAGTCAGGAAAAAATTGTCAATATATCCCACACTGCAGTTAGATAGGTATAAGTAATTTATACCTGAAATTACAAAACAAGTTATGTATACATAAAAATCCTCTACCATGCAGCTCAAATAGGTAGACTTTAAATATTTCCCTTATAAAGAAATGATGAGTGTTTAAGAATATAAGGATCTTCAATGGAATTCCTATTTTTTAGTAGTTATTTTGTTTATTTGCATTTCAAATGTTATCCCCCTTCCCAGTTTCCCCTCCACAAGCTCCCTATCCCCTTCTCCCTCCTCCTGCCTATATGAGGGTGCTCCACCACCTGCGCACCCACACCTGCCTCTGCAGCCTAGAGTTCCCCTATCCTGAGTCATCAAGCCTTCACAGGACCAAGGGGCTACTCTACCAGTGATGCCAGATAAGGCAATCCTTGGCTACATATTCAGCTGGAGACATGTGTACTCTTTAGTTGGTGGTTCAGTCCCTGGGAGCTTTCAGGGGTTCTGATTGACTGATATTGTTGCTCTTCCTATGAGGGTACAAACCCCTTCAGCTCCTACAGTCCTTGCCCTAACTTCTACTTTGGGGTCCCCACTCTTAGTCCAGTGTTTGGCTGTTGTACATCCACATCTCTATTGGTCCGACTATGGCAGAGCCTCACAGGGGACAGCTATACCAGGGGGATCCTGTCAGTAAGCACTTCCTGGCATCAGCAATAGTGTCTGGGTTTGGTGTCAGCAAATGGAATGGTTCCCTAAGTGGAGCAGTCTCTGGATGGCTTTTCCTTCAGTTTCTGCTACACTCTCTGTACATTTACTTTTGACAGGAGGAATTCTGGATAATCATTTTGTGGTGGGTGTGTGGCCCCATCCACTGTGGGCTGAGCCTATCCACTGGATATGATCTCTATAGGTTCTATCTACCCTTTGTTGAGTATTTTGACTGAAGTCCTGCCTATTGGTTCCTGGAAACCTCTTGGGTCCCTGGCATCTGGGACTTTCTAGTGGCTACCCCCAGTTCCCAGTCCCCCATTGCTACACGCCTACTTTCAAATTCCTGTCTTCTCCCACATCTCCTCCCATATGTAAACTGTCCCCCTTTTTTCGGTCCCCCTCCTCTCTCCCTCCCAAATACTTCCCTCCCTCTAATATCCAGAGATTATTCTCTTCCCCTTACTAAGTAGTACTGTAGCATCCACTCTTTGATGTGATCTTCTTTCTTCTTTGGTTTCATATGGTCTGTGCGTAGTATCATGGGTATCCAAGCTTCTTTTTGGCTAATATCCACTTATCAGTGAGTTCATACCATGTGTTTTCTTTTGTGACTAGTTTACCTCACTCAAGATGATATTTTCAAGTTCCATCCATTTGCCTGCAAATTTCATGAAATAATTTCATTGTGTAAATGCACCACATTTTCTCTATTCATTCCTCTGTTGAAGGACACCTGGGTTCTTTCCAGCTTCTGGCTATTATAAATAAGGCTGCTATGAATATAGTGGAGCATGTGATCTTGTTATATGTTGGAGCACCATTTGGGTATATACCCAGGAGTGATATAGCTGGGATTTCTTTTGAAGATATATATATATATATATATATATATATATATATATATATATATATATATTAATTACAGTAAATTCTTTTCCTTATTAGTGTTTCCTATATCTGCAGTTCTCATACTCCAAGTATGTTTTTGAGAATTTCTACTGATGGTTACTTACAAAGTCTCTTCACTGTCTATGCATTTGGTAATTTATGATTTTCAGCTAATCTTTAATTGTACCTTCCATAATATATCCTGAGGATACTTAATAAGATTTATTTTCTTTTTTTTTCTTTATTAATATTTTTATTAGGTATTTTCCTCATTTACATTTCCAATGATATCCCAAAAGTCCCCCATACCCTCCCCCCAAGATTTATTTTCTTCAAGGAGAAGTTACAGTTTTCTTTGTATAGTCCATCAATTAAAATACAGTAGGAGATAAATTTTAGGCAAAGCTTTACAGTTTTCCTACACAAATAAAATATCTAAGGTGATAGATAGGTCAATAATTCCCATTTGATTATTATGAGTTACTATCAAATGTGGAAAATCATATTTTATACCACAGATAAATGTAATTGCTATTTCATAATTAAAATAAATAATGAAATTGGTTTCTAAGAGAAAGGACCTTCATTTCTTTGCTTGGCCTTTCTGAGATCATAAAACTAATAAAAATCTTATACCAATACCAATATAATGTTATGTTAACAGATAGCCATGCATAGCTAATATATAGTAAAATATATAGTTAAGAGAAATTATAGAGATTATTGTTCCCTATATAGCTTAGTAAAATTACAGACAGATTTTGTCTTTTCCCTGTGAATAATATATTTTCCCGAACATATTATTTTGTTAAATGTGTCACATATATGAATATCTGATTTAGATAAAAGTAGTGATAACTTTCAAAGTCATATTCCTTTTCCCAGAGCCATTTATAAAGGGACAAGGCCCAGAATTGTACTTTCTGCATATGGTGACTCTATGTGCTCCATCTGTGATTAATACAACACTACAACATTAGGCTCTGACTCTATTTATTTATTTTTCTTTTCTTCCAAGTTATATTACTAGATACAGGACATTTTTGCTTTTTTTCCTTTTTTCACCGAAGAATATTGTCAAAACTCACTCTGATTGTTTCAATTATGTTTCATCTAGATTCTCTAAAGCCAGATTAACTTTTAGAAATATTATTCTCAATACTGCCATTAATACACATTTGATAATTATAATTAATAATGGTTTGTACTTTATGTAATCAATGTATTTAATAGTTTCAAATAAATAGTCAATTTACCAAATGATTGTCAATTTGTTATAGCCATAGGTATAAGAAAATTGTTTGTTTGTTTGTTTGTTTTATGATGTACAAAAGTTGACATTATAATTCAGCCTAAGATGTCCTTACTGGAGTTATTCTATTTTATTTGATAGTATTTATATATCTAAGTTTGTATGTGTATGAGTATGTATGTTTGTGCACATGTGTGTTATTAATCAACTTTACACAACATTTCACAAGATCCAAATGATCTTATTTAATATTTTCCAATAAAATTTTAGAATGTGACAATATTTTCTGCATAATAGAGAATGGGGGATATGGACAGTGTCAATACCAGTAGATACAGATGAGAATTCAGAGAGGTTCCTCTGACTGAAGAGGATAAATTCCATTTTAATATTTGGATACAAGTATTTGGTAGTCATTAAGTTGGGAAACATTCTCCAATTTATAGGTCACAGTTCATAGCATATATCTCACGAATATTCATTCGTCATTCCAGAAACTGATTTTTTTCAGTAAATTCATCTCAACTTTTGTTCTCAACACATATGCCATCTCTCACATAATGCCACAAGTCCCATGATAGCCTCTAGAGACACTACACTGCCTTGTAATTTAAAGAAGGACCATAAACTATCTCCTCCTTGTTAAAATATACTCATTCTAAACAGAGAGGGTGGATATTTTATGAGTTCATTACTCAAGAGGCCCCAGCTATGACCTGTGCTATTATGTCAGACATGGGAAGGCCAAATTTTATGTCAAATTATCTCCATCCACACAGAAAAAAAAATATGTCTTAATTTTATTTCCAACTCTACCCTTGGGTTTTACTGTGGGCCTATAATATAAGGAACAATGACACAGGAGAGACCTTCGCCTTTCTTGTAAAACTGTCATTCAGAGCATTGATATTCACAGTAGCCATTTCAGGGCTCTTGTTACTCTTTATTCTCTAAGCTCCAAGCCATCAAAGACTTCTTTCTTCAGATAAAGAATCTCCTTTTCCTGATCAGACAGTTAAAACAATATGTGGTTGAAAAAAATTAGCTATCATATACTGCCTAGTCGTCAGTAGATACTATGACTCACTGTTATTGGTTGGTTGGTTGGTTGATTTGGTCTTTGAGACAAGTTCCTACTCTGTAGCATTAGCTGTCCTAGAATGCAATGTGTAAAGCAGGCTGGCCTCAAACTCATAGCTCTTCATCCTTCTACCACCCAACAGCTAGGATTAAAGATGTGTACCACCACCACAAGCTAGGATTCTGTGTTCTTTTTTTCTTTTCTCTTTATTTTGCATTCATACATCACATCCCGATTTCAGTTTCCCCTCTGTCCTCTCCTCTTATTACCTTCTCTCTTTCTTAGATATACTCCTCTGCTGTTTCTCTTCAGAAAAAAAAAAAAAGTAAACTTCCCAAGGATATCAACCAAATATGGCATAACACTTTACAATAAGACTAGGCACACAAACCCTCATATCAAGGCTGGATGACAAAGAGTATAGGAAGAAAATGGTCCCAAAGTCAAAGAATAGAGTCATAAGCAGCCTCTGCTCCCACTATTAGGAGCCCCAGAAGAATACAAAGCTACAAGTCATAATATATCTGTGGAGGACCTAGCTCAGAAACAAACAGGCTCTGTGATTGTCTCTTCTGTCGGTGTGAGCTCCTATGAGCCCTGATTAGTTGATTCTGCAGGTTGTTTACATTTTGTGGTCTTGACCCCTCAGGCCCCTACAATTCCTCTTCCACCTCTACTACTGGATTCTATGAGTGATGCCTAATGTTTGCCTGTGGATCTCTGCATCTGCTCCTATTATTTTCTGAATGAAGCCTCTCTGATGATGATCTTGCTAATCTCCAGTGTATGTGTATAGCAGGATATCATTAGGAATTTGATTGAGATTTTGTTATGTTTAGTTTCATTTTATTGTTTTTGCTTACTTGTTGGCCACTCATGCTTGTTTCTATCCTAAGTCTCTAGGCTATCCAGCCTCTGGTCTCTGGCGCTCCAGGCAATGTCAGTCCTGGGCTCTCTCTCTCTCTCTCTCTCTCTCTCTCTCTCTCTCTCTCTCTCTCTCTCATGGAGTGGGCCGCAAATTGGACCAGTCATTGATTGGCCACTCTCACAACTTCTGCACCACCTTTATCTCTGCACAACTTGCACGCAGAACAAGTTACAGAGCAAAAGTTACGTGACTGGGTTGATGTACAATACCCTCTACTGGAATCCCTGCCTGGTTACATATTATGGCAGGTTCAGACTCTATAACACTTATTTCTAAGAGTCTTTCCTAGATAATACAAGTGTAAAATGAATGCAGTACACCTAAAGAGAAACACAACTTCCCGGCAAGGAAAGGCTGCCATACAACTCACTGCTGGCCCTAGAAAAGAACAAAATCCAAATATTGATGTATACTCATATTAAATCAGTGTCATCCTTTATGACCATAAACTCAAAAATTCCAATTCGAGCTATCTTAAACCACAGGGGTCAGATTATGCTCACATCTCAGATCTTTAGAACTTTCATCAAGTTGTCTCTGGTTAAGCCTCAGGTTTTCCTCTTTTACAGGCTGTGAGCTCTCAACTCAAGCCTACATCGTCCAACATCATTCTATAGCCAACAACCTCCTGTGGTTCCAATGAGGATCTATAATAATTAATTGCTTTTGGTTTCTGCCTTATATGAGGGACTGTGTCTGCTTCCTTACACATATTCCCTGTGACATTTCCAGGGAAATAAAGTAGTTTCATTATTATTATTTTATAGAAGTCTATATGAAGTTCAGCCACATAGCTCATTGGGAGACTAAGTTAATACTCAAAATCAAGACTAACTTGTTTTTACAAGGTCACCATCTATTTCTCCTGTTTTTTTTCATCTGCTAAATATCAAATATTAGCAAATATTAGTTATATTTTTAGATGTTGAATTTCTCTTTTGTCCAAGGTTTGCTATGATCCCATCACCCCAAGTTTTTACATTCGAACCATCACAGGTAATTTGTTTAGAAGATATCTGTCTATTCCCAGGGCTCATATTTTTATTACCTATATATGATCAGACTCACAGTGTAGGACAGATGCAAAGGCATGGATAAAGGTAGAGCATGAACCTTCAAGATTGTATAAATCACTCTCAGCAACTCCTTCTAATCTTTAAGTTAAAGTTTGTTAGCCTCTTTGTCTTGTGCTTTTACAGTAAATCATCTACAATGAACCAGCTCAAATCCCTTCTGGATATAAATAAGAATTAATTGTGAAAGTACCCAAATTATATGCTAATAAAATGAGTCATTTGATTTGGAAAACAGGTTTAATTGGAGGGATTTGAGACATAGTGGGAGCACTCTGAAGCTTTCTGGGGAATTAGAGGACTCCATGTGTGTATAATTTCTGAAAACAAGTTTAAAAGGATTCAAGAGGAAGTTGACTCCCAACACATACTGTCAAGGTAGGTGGTAAAATGTTGAAGCAGGCAAGGATTCAATCATTCACTCTGGACAGAAAAGTCTTGTTGCACTTGCAAGAAATTCAATCAAAAAGCACCCATAAGGGTTCAAGGACATGGGGTACAGCCAAGGTCATAATCATTTAGCAGGAGCTCAGGCCTCTATAGACATTTTTAGGCAAAAGGATCCATTTACAAAGGGCTTATTTTTCCTTCAAAAACAAGACCTAAACAAGATGCTAAGTGGCTACCTAGGTCTGTTCTGTAAGATCGTTCCCTCTAATTAGCAATAGGACTAACAGTTACTTTCTCTTGTACTACAGGATCAATGGTGTTATGAAGCTCACACAGGTATCAAGGAAAGGGGCAGGAATGATTCTTTTCTATGTGAAATTTAGAAATTACTTTTTAAAAAGACAACTTGTCTAGTATTTTGTGTTTGTTTATAATAGTCCATGAGAAAAAATAAATGTGATGCCCTTATATTAAATGGAAAGTGATATGTAAAACAAAATAAAAACCATAAAAGGAAAAGCAATGGTCTCACAAATATGCAAGAAGAGCTTAATTTTGAAATTTTCCTGCATTATCTGAGACTTTTTGATGTCAGTGGCACAATGAACCACGGATAGACTCAGTTTTCAGATTTCCTAAAATGTTTAAATGGGCACAGAGTAACAACAAAACAAATCTTGTGGAGTCGAAACCTACACTTTCAGTGACTTTAGAACAAGAGCCTAAATCTGTACAGGCAAATGATGCTGTAAACTGCTTTGGGACTCAAAAGTTCTCCTGTGGTTCCTGGTTTAATTTCCTTAGTCCAGGAACTCTGGTTATGAAGGCAGAATAGTCATGGTAATGGAATGGACATAAGATTTGCTGTTATTTTTCCCAATTTCAAACTTGACCTTTATACCTACTATTTCTGACTTTGGAAAAATAAAGATTTCATTTTCTAACCTCCTATGTGTAAGGTCAGTCTAAGAATATTTATCTCCAATGAGTTGAGATGGCATGCAATTAGGGTGGGGAGGCATTCAATATTTTAAATATTAGCTTCATTATCATTTTAGTAAGAGAATATTTGAAAAGTAAAAGCTCTAAGATATTCTAAGACACAATTATTTATTTTATATTTTTATATTTATATAATTTATTTATTTATTGCCTTTAAGTTTTCCTAAAATGAAAGCCTTGTGTTTCCTGAGTGAAGCAATCATCAAGTTTCAGCCTGTAACACATAGCCTAACTTCACTGTAACACATAGCCAAACTTCAGTATTCTTAAAGCGTGAAGCAGCTGAGCAACATTTACAGAAACAGGAGAGGTAATGAAGTAGGTTCAGAAGAACCATGAGAAATGGCCATCCCACTTGGGTTTCTATGACTGGCCTTGGGTATTAGTCAGACTGGACAGACACAACCTCAGAGAACCCACTGTCTATTCTAGCTGCTTCTGAGGACACAGAACATCCTTTTTCTGTCATTAAGGAAGCACAGGTTTGAGGTGTGTTTATGATGTCAGGACAGCCCTGGCAGTGCAGAGGAGGCTGTTTCTGGAAGTGATTGGCATGTGAATTGAATATGAGCGGGTAAGCTTAACCTTTAGTGTGGAAGTCCACCATCTAATTAACTGGGGGCCTGGATGGAGCAAAATTGTTTGGTCATATGCTTTACAGAAGCTTTTTTGGACATAGAGGGTACTTTACAGGCATCATAGTCTAAATTCAAAAATAGATACTGAGTTTTTACAGGATATCAGTAGACACCTTAAACCAAAGCCACCTAGACTAGATTAAATCTTTGTAATCTAATGAGCATAAGACTATTCCTTTAGCATGTGTAGTATACCATGAAGGAATCATGTCACACTGAGGCTCAAGACTGCATCACCGATGGAAATGGATAATCAAATGTGACATCTCTAAGGGGGAAACCCCCAATATAGAGCAGTGAAAATGATAGGATAGCCTCGGTAAGGAACACCTTGGGACTGAGAACTGTTCATAGCTAACACTAGAAAACCCACAAGATTCTTGGGGTCTAGGATGTCTAGAAAGAATGTGGCAAGTGGGGCAATTGTCTGGAAATTCAACTGGGCACAGCATGAGTAGCCATGACATATTTTAGGGAATGCCTCATTGGAAAGGTAGGCAAGGTCCCAGGCATGCATTGCAGAGATGTAGCCCAGTGCAGCTAGGGATTTGAAGTAGATGAAAAACTGTTGAAGCATGTAAAGAAGAAAGTGGATGTGGGCTCATGTTCACATTTACAAACCTGCCCTTTATTTCTAGAGACTAAACAGGTTGGAAAGGAATACAAAGTGGAAACCAATTAGGAAACCATTTGAAAGACAGCTCCAGAGGCTTTCACTAAATCAGCAGCAATGAAGTTGCCCATGTCTATATCTGTAACTAGGTGGAGCCACTGGATAAATATTCTTTAAAAACAGAGAAATAGAAGTTGTATGATGGGATGTTTGAATATTGAATAAAATACATATTAACATATGCCAGAGCCTCAGGTTTAGAGTTACATATTCAAAGAATGCAAAGCATTATCTTCACATGCTCTGGACTGTTGAATTCTGCTCTGTAGGAATGTGCATTATTTCTGTTGTGTCAGTTCCCGCTACAAACACAGAACTTTCTGAACTACTGAATATCAATCAGAGGTTTGCAAAAAGGTAAAACCCTTACAAAAGAATATCAGAGGTCTGAAGGCAAAATCTTGAAATCATTTAACTTCCAAAATCAGGATTGGCACATCCTGTTTCCTCTTTAGACTTACACAAAGGATCCTTACAGAGTTTAAAATAGTTTATTATTATTACAGAGAATTTCATACACGTGTATAGTTATAATCTGAACAAATATATACCTATTCTTTCCCCTGAAAGGCTTCCCTATCCTCCCCTACCTTTCCCTCCCACCTTCATCTGATTCCCACCAGAGCCACTCCCTGTCTCTAAGCTACTCACAACCTTTAGTGTTCCCCATATGTGCATGAGTGTAGGACCACCTACTGCCATATCCAAGAATAAGACTTCCCCATACTCTCACAGCAACCATCAACTCCCCAAACCTTCTCAGCTGTGGATAGGAGCTCATGACTCTCCCTCATTTCCCATGCCAGTATATTTAGGGGTTATATGTTATGCATGTATTTTGATTCTTATACAGGTCTTGTGCATGCAGTCATATCTACCATGTATTCATATATGTAACAGCCTTCTCAGATCCAGCAAATGCTTTCACTAAAGACACTTACTACTTCTGGCAATTTCAATCATTTTGCCCATTCTTCTGCAGAGACTCTGAGCTTTTGGTGTAAGAAACTATGATATTGATACTCAATTTAGATATGAGAATTTCGAAAATCTTTATTTTATGTCCACTAACTGATTATGGCTCTTTTTATTAATGACAACATGCTGCAAAAAGAAGGTTCTCTGATGAGGGTTTAAAGATATATTAACTATGGGTATAAGGATAATAATTAAGGAAGTAGTTTAATACTGTGTCTATTTAACATAGTAACAGTATTAGGTTCCCCTGAAGGATCATGACCAATCTCATTATAGATTCTTGGTACTAGGCATGAGTTACATCTTGTGTACAAGGCTTTAAATCACATTATAAAATGGTTGGGTACTTCCATATAATGCACGAAACCATTATATCAGCAGGCATAGCTTACCTTGCCAGTAGCTGAACACACATCTTCTCAGGTATCATAAACAGAACCTTCTGGCAGAATAAAAGCCATCCAGTAAGGATGCAGTTTCAGGTCAAGACTATCCTGATGTTTCCATGTCCTATAACTCAGGTATGTACTATCTTCTGAAATAGGATCTTATTACCAAGTTCTGGAAGCAACCAAGAACAATGGCAATATCTGATAAAGTTTGGGGAGGTGGCATGGGATAACATCAATCAACAACTAGAAAAGAGGAATAACTTTTTTAACATTGGGATTCTATTTGATAGCTTATGGTGTTTTCGAAGAGTAGTATTCATTATAAGGTTAACATTTAACCATTTAAACACTGATAGATAATTAGATAGACAGACATATAGGAGATAGATAAATAGATAGATACATAGATAGATAAATAGATAGATAGATAGATAGATAGATAGATAGATAGATAGATAGATAGGAAAAAGGATGTGAGAGAAAGTGAACATTTATGTATTATTGGTGAGAGTATAAACTGGTGAAGGCTCCAAGAAAGTTAGTGTGGAGCTTCATCAAGAGGTTAGATATAAATGTATCCTACCAATCAGCTGAACCACTTCTGTGCACAGTCCATAAAGAATCTATGTCCTACTACAGAGGTACTTGATCATCTATGTCAATTATCACTGTATTTAAAATGGCCAGAAAATATAAACAACCTAGATGGCAATTGATGATGATTACCTAGGCAGCATGGCTCATGCACACATTGGCATACTATTCAGCTGGAATGAAAAGTAAAATTATAAAATTTGTTAAATTTGTTGGGATAATGAAGGATCCTGAAATACTCGCTATGAAGTAGGTAAATGGGTTACAGATAGAACAGTGCCACTTGTTATTATAGGCTTCTTTGTGGCTAATGACATACCAACCAAAAGCAAAACAAAATCACAAACAAAAAAGTGATGATGGCACTATTTTGTGATGAAACACTATCCTCTGCTTATATCATTTTTCTTTTTTTTTAATTAGGTATTTTCCTCACTTACATTTCCAATGCTATCCCAAAAGTCCCCCATACCCTCCCACCCACTCCCCTACCCACCAACTGCCACTTTTTGGCCCTGGCATTACCCTGTACTGGGGCATATAAAGTTTGCATGACCAATGGGCCTCTTTTTCCAGTGATGGCCGAATAGGCCATCTTTTGATTCATATGCAGCTAGAGACAAGAGGTCCGAGGTACTGGTTAATTCATATTGCTGTTCCACCTTGTTGCAGATCCCTTTAGCTCCTTGGGTACTTTCTCTAGGTCCTCCATTGGGGGCCCTGTGATCCATCCAATAGCTGACTGTGGGCATCCACTTCTGTGTTTGCTAGGCCCCGGCATAGTCTCACAAGAGACAGCTATATCAGGGTCCTTTCAGCAAAATCTTGCTAGTGTACGCGTTTGGAGGCTGATTATGGGGTGGATCCCTGGATATGGCAGTCTCTACGTGGTCCATCCTTTTGTCTCAGCTCCAAACTTTGTCTCTGTAACTCCTTCCATGGGTGTTTTGTTCCCAATTCTAAGAAGGGGAAAATTGTCCACACTTTGGTCTTCTTTCGTCTTGAGTTTCATGTGTTTTGAAAATTGTATCTTATATCTTGGGTATTCTAAGTTTCTGGGCTAATATCTACTTATCAGTGAGAACATATCATTTGAGTTCTTTTGTGATTGGGTTACCTCACTCAGGATGATACCCTCCAAGTCAAACCATTTGCCTAGGAATTTCATAAATTCATTCTTTTTAATAGCTGAGTAGTACTCCATTGTGTAAATATACCACAATTTTGTATCCATTCCTCTGTTGAGGGGCATCTGGGTTCTTTCCAGCTTCTGGCTATTATAAATAAGGCTGCTATGAACATAGTGGAGCATGTGTTCTTCTGACCAGTTGGATCATCTTCTGGATATATGGCAGGGGAGGTATTGCAGGATCCTCAGGTAGTACTATGTCCAATTTTCTGAAGAACTGCCAGACTGATTTCCAGAATGGTTGTACAAGCTTGCAATCCCACCAACAATGGAGGAGTGTTCCTCTTTCTCCACATCCTTGCCAGCATCTGCTGTCACCTGAATTTTTGATCTTAGCCATTCTGACTGGTGTGAGATGGAATCCCAGGGTTGTTTTGATTTGCATTCCCCTGATGATTAAGGATGCTGAACATTTTTTTCAGGTGCTTCTCAGGCATTTGGTATTCCTCAGGTGAGAATTCTTTGTTCAGCTCTGAGCCCCATTTTTTAATGGGGTTATTTGATTTTCTGGAGTCCACCTTCTTGAGTTCTTTATATATATTGGATATTAGTCACCTATCTGATTTAGGATAGGTAAAGATCCTTTCCCAATATGTTGGTGGCTTTTTTGTCTTATTGACAGTGTCTTTTTCCTTACAAAAGCTTTGCAGTTTTATGAGGTCCCATTTGTCAATTCTCAATCTTACAGCACAAGCAATTGCTGTTCTATTTAGGAATTTTTCCCCTGTGCCCATATCTTCATGACTTTCCCCCACTTTCTCCTCTATAAGTTTCAGTGTCTCTGGGTTTATGTGGAGTTCCTTGATCCACTTAAATTTGACCTTAGTACAAGGAGATAGGAGTGGATCAATTCAAATTCTTCTACATGATAACCACCAGTTGTGCCAGCACCATTTGTTGAAAATGCTGTCTTTTTTCCACTGGATGGTTTTGGCTCCTTTTTCAAAGATCAAGTGATAGGTGTGTTGGTTCATTTCTGGGTCTTCAATTCTCTTCCATTGGTCTACTGGTCTGTCACTATACCAGTACCATGCAGTTTTTATCACAATTGCTCTGTAGTACAGCTTTAGGTCAGGCATGGTGATTCCACCAGAGGTTCTTTTATCCTTGAGAAGAGTTTTTGCTATCCTAGGTTTTTTGTTATTCCAGATGAATCTGCCAATTGCCCTTTCTAACTCTGTGAAGAATTGAGTTGGAATTTTGATGGGGATTGCATTGAATCTGTAGATTGCTTTTGGCAAGATAGCCATTTTTACAATCTTAATTCTGCCAATCCATGAGCATGGGAGATCTTTCCATCTTCTGAGATCTTCTTTAATTTCTTTCTTCAGAGACTTGAAGTACTTATCATACAGATCTTTCACTTCCTTAGTTAGAGTCACAACAAGATATTTTATATTTTTTGTGACTATTGAGAAGTGTGTTGTTTCCCTAATTTCTTTCTCAGCCTGTTTATTCTTTGTGTAGAGAAAGGCCATTGACTTGTTTGAGTTAATTTTATATCCAGCTAGTTCACCAAAGCTGTTTATCAGGTTTAGGAGTTCTGTGGTGGAATTTTCATGGTCCCTTATATATACTATCATACCATCTGCAAAAAGTGATATTTTGACTTCTTCCTTTCCAATTTGTATCCCCTTTATCTCCTTTTGTTTTTGAATTGCTCTGGCTAGGACTTCAAGTAAAATGTTGAATAGGTAGGGAGAGAGTGGGCAGCCTTGTCTAGTCCCTGATTTTAGTGGGATTGTTTCAAACTTCTCACCATTTACTTTGATGTTGGCTACTGGTTTGCTGTAGATTGCTTTTATCATGTTTAGGTATGGGCCTTGAATTCCTGATCTTTTCAAGACTTTTATCATGAATAGGTGTTAGATTTTGTCAAATGCTTTCTCTGCGTCTAAGGAGATGAACATGTGATTTTTGTCTTTGAGTTTGTTTATATAATGGATTACATTGATGGATTTCCATATATTAAACCATCCCTGCATCCCTGGAATAAAACCTACTTGGTCAGAATCGATGATTGCTTTAATGTGCTCTTGGATTTGGTTAGCAAGAATATTATTGAGTATTTTTGCATTGATATTCATAAGGGAAATTGGTTTGAAGTTCTCTATCTTTGTTGGATATTTCTGTGGTTTAGGTATCAGAGTAATTGTGGCTTCATAGAATGAGTTGGGTAGAATACCTTCTACTTCTCTTTTGGAGAATAGTTTGTGAAGAACTGGAATTAGATCTTCTTTGAAGGTCTGATAGAACTCTGCACTAAACCCATCTGTTCCTGGGGTTTTTTTGTTTGGGAGACTATTAATGACTGCTTCTATTTCTTTAGGGGATATGGGACTGTTTAGATCGTTAACTTGATCCTGATTTAACTTTGGTACCTAGTATCTGTCTAGAAATTTGTCCATTTCATCTAGGTTTTCCAGTTTTGTTGAGTATAGCCTTTTGTAGAAGGATCTGATGGTGTTTAGGATTTCTTCAGGATCTGTTGTTATGTCTCCCTTTTCCTTTCTGATTTTGTTAATTAGGATGCTGTCACTGTGCCCTCTAGTGAGTCTGGCTAAGGGTTATCATTTTTCTTTTAGACATACAACAATGATTTTCCAATGAAGACACATCTTACATCTTCCTGGTGAAGTATAAAGGATGGAAAACTTGTGTGTGTGTGTGTGTGTGTGTGTGTGTGTGTGTGTAGATTAGTGTGTGTATAGCTGAGTGGAAGAAAGAGACAGAGCAAGATAGAGACAAGGATAGAAAAAGAATCTGCCTGGTTCTGGTGAAAAAAAAAATCTTACAAGATGGAAAAAAATAAAATATGAATGTCTCATTTTTTCTTACCATAATACTGGATCACAAATATTTAATGTATTTTCCTCTTACATTCTTAGAATTAAGAAAAAACATGTGGAGCAGTCGGAGGGTAGACCGGGAAAGGAATAAAATCTGGAGTGTAAAAAAAAAATAAAGAAAACCGAAAAAGAAAATAGAAAAGAAATGAGAAAAAATACAATTAGATCAGTATCATAAGTATCAGGTTGATTGCCTTACTAGGTTGTAATAAAAAATGAGTCTTGATTTCTATATCCTATATTTTTATAAACATTGACTATTGAGTGGGAATGCCTTTTTGTGGAACTTAAATTTGAACTAGTATATACATACAAAAACACATGTGTGTATGTTTACATAAAACTTTACATTTTATTTTCAATTTAAAGATTGATAATCTTAATGAAACATTTTCATTAAGATATATTTTAATAATTATTAGAGTGTTAATAAGACTGTCACATGGTAGCTGGGCTGTGGTGGCACATTGCTTTAATCCAAGCACTTGGGAAGCAGAGGTAGGCAGATTTCTGTGAGTTAGAGGACAACCTCATATACAGAGTAAGTTTCAAGACTGCCAGATATACACAGTTACCCTGTCTTGAAAAACAAACAAACAAACAAACAACAAAACAAAAAAATATCCCATGCTAAATCAACAAATTAAGAAACACTCTTTCTGAGAGGGAAAAATAAAAAAGATTCTTCTGGTTATCTTGAATGTAGCCTGTTTCTTTTCATATAATGCCTTGATAATAAGCCCATGTAACTTGTAAACTTGCACACATTTAATACTCTCTTCACATATAAAATCCTAAGAGGTATATTGGAAATGTCATGCCTATTTTAGGTGCTGTGAGTGAATAGAAGACAGCTTAGAGTTGCTTGCCTTCAGTGTTGCTCTCTGTTTTGTTAGCATTAAGCCTATACAGATAGTATTATCTCCATAGATCAGTTTTGTAAAGAATGAAGGAATAAGGATTGATCTTTGATTAAGATTAGGTTCCAGTGAAGAATAAGAGATGTCTAAGCTGTGGTTGAGGCTTCATTATATACTCAAAAGAGATATGTTAGATAAATCAATCAGCCAAAAATGGCTCATTTGTTTATGCTTATCCCCAAAAGTTCAACAAAGTTCATAGGAAACACATGCAAACATTAAAAAGAGTAGCTATTTCATGTTAAGTACTAACTAAATTTTCTCCATCTACAAATGTTTAAATCTTTGCCTTATTTCATTGTCTATCTAGGAATCACATATGTATTTTTAAAAACCTCCATTTAAACATACTTTTTCCCATAGTCATTATTATGCTGCCAGTATCACAGACATCCCACACTTGCTGACTCATGTCCCTTCCCCAGTTCACATTGTATCTTAAAGAGTATAACCTTGTACACATCACATTTTATTTAAATTAATTGCATACATATCTGTCAACACGAGTGTGTTATCCTCACGAGCATAAATTACACTTACTTATTTTTAGCCCAGCTCTTTGCATAACATTTGGAACACATCACATGCTTCATAATTCAGAAATTCACATACTTGGTTGCTATGATAGCTAATCTTGTCCATTTGATTAGGTTGAGAGACACTTAAGAGATTCCTCAAGGACACTTCTGAGTGTGTCTGTAAGGGTGATTTCAGGAAAAAAATTAGACCATAAAGGCTCTGAATTAATAAAGAGTTTAATCCATTGTTGGATTAAAATTGTGGATAGACACTTAGAGATCACTTAATTGTGGAAAGAGGAGGATGAGCTCTTTTTTTTTTTTTTTTTTCTTTTTTTTTTTTTTCCATTTTTTATTAGGTATTTAGCTCATTTACATTTCCAATGCTATACCAAAAGACCCCCTTACCCACCCACCCCCACTCCCCTACCCACCCACTCCCCCCCTTTGGCCCTGGCGTTCCCCTGTACCGGGGCACACAAAGTCTGCGTGTCCAATGGGCCTCTCTTTCCAGTGATGGCCGACTAGGCCATCTTTTGATACATATGCAGCTAGAGTCAAGAGCTCAGGGGTACTGGTTAGTTCATAATGTTGTTCCACCTATAGGGTTGAAGATCCCTTTAGCTCCTTGGGTACTTTCTCTAGCTCCTCCATTGGGAGCCCTGTGATCCATCCATTAGCTGACTGTGAGCATCCACTTCTGTGTTTGCTAGGTCCCGGCATAGTCTCACAAGAGACAGCTACATCTGGGTCCTTTCAGTAAAATCTTGCTAGTGTATGCAATGGTGTCAGCATTTGGAAGCTGATTATGGGGTGGATCCCTGGATATGGCAGTCTCTACATGGTCCATCCTTTCATCTCAGCTCCATACTTTGTTTCTGTAACTCCTTCCATGGGTGTTTTGTTCCCACTTCTAAGGAGGGGCATAGTGTCCACACTTCAGTCTTCATTTTTCTTGAGTTTCATGTGTTTAGGAAATTGTATCTTATATCGTGGGTATCCTAGGTTTTGGGCTAGTATCCACTTATCAGTGAGTACATATTGTGTGAGTTCCTTTGTGATTGTGTTACCTCACTCAGGATGATGCTCTCCAGGTCCATCCATTTGGCTAGGAATTTCATAAATTCATTCTTTTTAATAGCTGAGTAGTACTCCATTGTGTAGATGTACCACATTTTCTGTATCCATTCCTCTGTTGAGGGGCATCTGGGTTCTTTCCAGTTTCTGGCTATTATAAATAAGGCTGCTATGAACATAGTGGAGCATGTGTCCTTCTTACCAGTTGGGGCTTCTTCTGGATATATGCCCAGGAGAGGTATTGCTGGATCCTCCGGTAGTACTATGTCCAATTTTCTGAGGAACCGCCAGACTGATTTCCAGAGTGGTTGTACAAGCCTGCAATCCCACCAACAATGGAGGAGTGTTCCTCTTTCTCCACATCCTCGCCAGCATCTGCTGTCACCTGAATTTTTGATCTTAGCCATTCTGACTGGTGTGAGGTGGAATCTCAGGGTTGTTTTGATTTGCATTTCCCTGATGATTAAGGATGTTGAACATTTTTTCAGGTGCTTCTCTGCCATTCGCTATTCCTCAGGTGAGAATTCTTTGTTCAGTTCTGAGCCCCATTTTTTAAGGGGGTTATTTGATTTTCTGAGGTCCACCTTCTTGAGTTCTTTATATATGTTGGATATTAGTCCCCTATCTGATTTAGGATAGGTAAAGATCCTTTCCCAGTCTGTTGGTGGTCTTTTTGTCTTATAGACAGTGTCTTTTGCCTTGCAGAAACTTTGGAGTTTCATTAGGTCCCATTTGTCAATTCTCGATCTTACAGCACAAGCCATTGCTGTTCTGTTCAGGAATTTTTCCCCTGTGCCCATATCTTCAAGGCTTTTCCCCACTTTCTCCTCTATAAGTTTCAGTGTCTCTGGTTTTATGTGAAGTTCCTTGATCCACTTAGATTTGACCTTAGTACAAGGAGATAAGTATGGATCGATTCGCATTCTTCTACATGATAACAACCAGTTGTGCCAGCACCAATTGTTGAAAATGCTGTCTTTCTTCCACTGGATGGTTTTGGCTCCCTTGTCGAAGATCAAGTGACCATAGGTGTGTGGGTTCATTTCTGGGTCTTCAATTCTATTCCATTGGTCCACTTGTCTGTCTCTATACCAGTACCATGCAGTTTTTATCACAATTGCTCTGTAGTAAAGCTTTAGGTCAGGCATGGTGATTCCACCAGAGGTTCTTTTATCCTTGAGAAGAGTTTTTGCTATCCTCGGTTTTTTGTTATTCCAGATGAATTTGCAAATTACTCCTTCTAGTTCGTTGAAGAATTGAGTTGGAATTTTGATGAGGATTGCATTGAATCTGTAGATTGCTTTTGGCAAGATAGCCATTTTTACAATGTTGGTCCTGCCAATCCATGAGCATGGGAGATCTTTCCATCTTCTGAGATCTTCTTTAATTTCTTTCTTCAGGGACTTGAAGTTTTTATCATACAGATCTTTCACTTCCTTCGTTAGAGTCACGCCGAGATATTTTATATTATTTGTGGCTATTGAGAAGGGTGTTGTTTCCCTAATTTCTTTCTCAGCCTGTTTATTCTTTGTGTAGAGAAAGGCCATTGACTTGTTTGAGTTAATTTTATATCCAGCTACTTCACCGAAGCTGTTTATCAGGTTTAGGAGTTCTCTGTTGGAATTTTTAGGGTCACTTATATATACTATCATATCATCTGCAAAAAGTGATATTTTGACTTCCTCTTTTCCAATTTGTATCCCCTTGATCTCCTTTTGTTGTCGAATTGCTCTGGCTAATACTTCAAGTACTATGTTGAAAAGGTAGGGAGAAAGTGGGCAGCCTTGTCTAGTCCCTGATTTTAGTGGGATTGCTTCCAGCTTCTCTCCATTTACTTTGATGTTGGCTACTGGTTTGCTGTAGATTGCTTTTATCATGTTTAGGTATTGGCCTTGAATTCCTGATCTTTCCAGAACTTTTATCATGAATGGGTGTTGGATCTTGTCAAATGCTTTTTCTGCATCTAACGAGATGATCATGTGGTTTTTGTCTTTGAGTTTGTTTATATAATGGATTACATTGATGGATTTTCGTATATTAAACCATCCCTGCATCCCTGGAATAAAACCTACTTGGTCAGGATGGATGATTGCTTTAATGTGTTCTTGGATTCGGTTAGCGAGAATTTTATTAAGGATTTTTGCATCGATATTCATAAGAGAAATTGGTCTGAAGTTCTCTATCTTTGTTGGATCTTTCTGTGGTTTAGGTATCAGAGTAATAGTGGCTTCATAAAATGAGTTGGGTAGAATACCTTCTACTTCTATCTTGTGAAAAAGTTTGTGCAGAACTGGAGTTAGATCTTCTTTGAAGGTCTGATAGAACTCTGCACTAAACCCGTCTGGTCCTGGGCTTTTTTTGGCTGGGAGACTATTAATAACTGCTTCTATTTCTTTAGGGGATATGGGACTGTTTAGAAGGTCAACTTGATCCTGATTCAACTTTGGTACCTGGTATCTGTCCAGAAATTTGTCCATTTCGTCCAGGTTTTCCAGTTTTGTTGAGTATAGCCTTTTGTAGAAGGATCTGATAGTGTTTTGGATTTCTTCAGGATCTGTTGTTATGTCTCCCTTTTCATTTCTGATTTTGTTAATTAGGATTTTGTCCCTGTGCCCTTTAGTGAGTCTAGCTAAGGGTTTATCTATCTTGTTGATTTTCTCAAAGAACCAACTCCTCGTTTGGTTAATTCTTTGAATAGTTCTTCTTGTTTCCACTTGGTTGATTTCACCCCTGAGTTTGATTATTTCCTGCCGTCTACTCCTCTTGGGTGAATTTGCTTCCTTTTTTTCTAGAGCTTTTAGATGTGTTGTCAAGCTGCTAGTATGTGCTCTCTCCCGTTTTTTCTTGAAGGCACTCATAGCTATGAGTTTCCCTCTTAGAAATGCTTTCATTGTGTCCCAAAGGTTTGGGTACGTTGTGGCTTCATTTTCATTAAACTCTAAAAAGTCTTTAATTTCTTTCTTTATTCCTTCCTTGACCAAGGTATCATTGAGAAGAGTGTTGTTCAGTTTCCATGTGAATGTTGGCTTTCTGTTATTTATTTTGTTATTGAAGATCAGCCTTAGTGCATGGTGATCTGATAGGATACATGGGACAATTTCAATATTTTTGAATCTGTTGAGGCCTGATTTGTGACCTATTATGTGGTCAATTTTGGAGAAGGTACCATGAGGTGCTGAGAAGAAGGTATATCCTTTTGTTTTAAGATAAAATGTTCTGTAGATATCTGTCAGATCCATTTGTTTCATCACTTCTGTTAGTTTCAGTGTGTCCCTGTTTAGTTTCTGTTTCCATGATCTGTCCATTGGTGAAAGTGGTGTGTTGAAGTCTCCCACTATTATTGTGTGAGGCGCAATGTGTGCTTTGAGCTTTACTAAAGTTTCTTTAGTGAATGTGGCTGCTCTTGTATTTGGAGCATAGATATTCAGAATTGAGAGTTCCTCTTGGAGGATTTTACCTTTGATGAGAATGAAGTGTCCCTCCTTGTCTTTTTTGATGACTTTGGGTTGGAAGTCAATCTTATCAGATATTAGGATGGCTACTCCTGCTTGTTTCTTCATACCATTTGCTTGGAAAATTGTTTTCCAGCCTTTCATTCTGAGGTAGTGTCTATCTTTTTCTCTGAGATGAGTTTCCTGTAAGCAGCAAAATGTTGGGTCTTGTTTGTGTAGCCAGTTTGTTAGTCTATGTCTTTTTATTGGCGAGTTGAGACCATTGATGTTAAGAAATATTAAGGAAAAGTAATTGTTGCTTCCTGTTATTTTAGTTGTTAAAGGTGGCATTCTGTTCTTGTGGCTGTCTTCTTTTAGGTTTGTTGAGGGATTACCTTCTTGTTTTTTCTAGGGCGTTGTTCCCGTTCTTGTATTGGTTTTTTTCTGTTATTATCCTTTGAAGGGCTGGATTCGTGGAGAGATAATGCGTGAATTTGGTTTTGTCGTGGAATACTTTGGTTTCTCCCTCTATGATAATTGAGAGTTTGGCTGGGTATAGTAGCCTGGGCTGCAGTTTGTGTTCTCTTAGTGTCTGTATAACATCTGTCCAGGCTCTTCTGGCTTTCATAGTCTCTGGTGAAAAATCTGGTGTAATTCTGATAGGCTTGCCTTTATATGTTACTTGACCTTTTTCCCTTACTGCTTTTAGTATTCTATCTTTATTTAGTGCATTTGATGTTCTGATTATTATGTGTCGGGAGGAATTTCTTTTCTGGTCCAGTCTATTTGGAGTTCTGTAGGCTTCTTGTATGTTCATATGCATCTCATTCTTTAGATTTGGGAAGTTTTCTTCAATAATTTTGTTGAAGATGTTTGCTGGACCTTTGAGTTGAAAATCTTCATTCTCATCCACTCCTATTATCCGTACGTTTGGTCTTCTTATTGTGTCCTGGATTTCCTGGATATTTTGAGTTAGGATCTTTTTGCATTTTCCATTTTCTTTGATTGTTGTGCCGATGTTCTCTATGGAATCTTCTGCACCTGAGATTCTCTCTTCCATCTCTTGTATTCTGTTGCTGATGCTCAAATCTATGGTTCCAGATTTCTTTCCTAGGGTTTCTATCTCTAGTGTTGCCTCGCTTTGAGTTTTCTTTATTGTGTCTACTTCCCTTTTTAGGTCTAGTATGGTTTTGTTCATTTCCATCACCTGTTTGTATGTTTTTTCCTCTTTTTCTGTAAGGACTTCTACCTGTTTGATTGTGTTTTCCTGTTTTTCTTTAAGGACTTGTAACTCTTTAGCAGTGTTCTCCTGTATTTCTTTAAGTGATTTATTAAAGTCCTTCTTGATGTCCTCTACCATCATCATGAGATATGCTTTTAAATCTAGGTCTAGGTTCTCAGGTGTGTTGGGGTTCCCTGGACTGGGCGAAGTGGGTGTGCTGGGTTCTGGTGATGGTGAGTGGTCTTGGTTCCTGTTAGTAAGATTCCTCCATTTACCTTTCGCCATCTGGTAATCTCTGGAGTTAGTAGTTATAGTTGACTCTGTTTAGAGATTGTTCTTCTGGTGATTCTGTTACCGTCTATCAGCAGACCTGGGAGACAGATTCTCTCCTCTGAGTTTCAGTGCTCAGAGCACTCTCTGCTGGCAAGCTCTCTTACAGGGAAGGTGCGCAGATATCTTGTATTTGGACCTCCTCCTGGCCGAAGAAGAAGGCCCAAAACAGGACCTTTCTCAGACACTGTGTTGCTTTGGCAGTTCCCAGGTGGTACAGACTCTCACCTAAGCAGACTAGATTCCTAAGTTCCTGAGGATGAGCTCTTAAACATTTACTTTGGTCAGGGCACTTTCACAGTGGTCTCCTTCCATTCTTTGGCCACCATGAGGAGAGAGGCTCTGCTTCACCTTGCCTTTGCCACTATGTTATTCACTGTCATTATTTGACCAGGAGCAAAACAGTCAAGAAACTGAGCAAAACTGAACAAAACTAAATCTGTCCTCTTTCTTAATAGTTTTATTTAGGTATCAGTGACAAAATGTGACTTTCATATATTTTAATTGAGTCCACATAAGGAGTAGACTCAATGTTGATGAGGTCCTAATCTAGCTCTGAATATAAATATGGCTGAATTTTTGCTTTCCAGACTCATTGCATCTGAGGATTTGAGATGAACATCAGCCAAGGCATTATGATTGGATGATAAATGGTGCATACAATTGGAAGTATATAAGGAATAAAAGAGACCACAAAAGAAAAATAGATTTATTTTTACATTCTTATAGGTTTGTAACTCAGGTTACACTATGTTGGTCAGATAATCTTTTTTTATCTTAGAACCTAACACAAGTAGAAATGCACTATTAATAAACACAAGTTTTCATAATAAAAGCATTGCCAGTCTAGTGTGCTCTCTTCAGAACTAAGAAAAGAGATGAGAAGTATTACAAATAAATACGCCACTATCTGTTTGAACCCAACACTGCCACACAATTTCCATGTAAAGTTAAACAGAATACTAACCCTCTTTCTGTTCCTGTTTCCATTATGCAACAAACACAGTGTTTAACCCTTAGACTCATTGTAGAAAATGATGTGTTTATATTCACTGCACAGCAACCCCTCATGAAACTTCCCTTGTCATTAATCCCTCTGAAAGTTTTTAATTTATTTATTTTTTTTTCCATTTTTTATTAGGTATTTAACTCATTTACATTTCCAATGCTATACCAAAAGTCCCCCATATCCACCAACCCCCACTCCCCTGCCCACCCACTCCCCCTTTTTGGCCCTGGTATTCCCCTGTACTGGAGCATATAAAGTTTGCAAGTCCAATGGGCCTCTCTTTCCAGTGATGGCCGACTAGGCCATCTTTTGATATATATGCAGCTAGAGTCAAGAGCTCCGGGGTACTGGTTAGCTCATAATGTTGTTCCACCTATAGGGTTGCAGATCCCTTTAGCTCCTTGGCTACTTTCTCTAGCTCCTCCATTGGGAGCCCTATGATCCATCCATTAGCTGACTGTGAGCATCCACTTCTGTGTTTGCTGGGCCCCGGCATAGTCTCACAAGAGACAGTTACATCTGCGTCCTTTCAATAAAATCTTGCTAGTGTATGCAATGGTGTCAGCGTTTGGATGCTGATTATGGGGTGGATCCCTGGCTATGGCAGTCTCTACATGGTCCATCCTTTCATCTCAGCTCCAAACTCCGTCTCTGTAACTCCTTCCATGGGTGTTTTGTTCCCAAATCTAAGGAGGGGCATAGTATCCACACTTCAGTCTTCATTCTCCTTGAGTTTCATGTGTTTAGCAAATTATATCTTATATCTTGGGTATCCTAGGTTTGGGGCTAATATCCACTTATCAGTGAATACATATTGTGTGAGTTTCTTTGTGAATGTGTTACCTCACTCAGGATGATGCCCTCCAGGTCCATCCATTTGGCTAGGAATTTCATAAATTCATTCTTTTTAATAGCTGAGTAGTACTCCATTGTGTAGATGTACCACATTTTCTGTATCCATTCCTCTGTTGAGGGGCATCTAGGTTCTTTCCAGCTTCTGGCTATTATAAATAAGGCTGCTATGAACATAGTGGAGCATGTGTCCTTCTTACCTGTTGGGGCATCTTCTGGATATATGCCCAGGAGAGGTATTGCTGGATCCTCCGGTAGTACTATGTCCAGTTTTCTGAGGAACCGCCAGACTGATTTCCAGAGTGGTTGTACAAGCCTGCACTCCCACCAACAATGGAGGAGTGTTCCTCTTTCTCCACATCCTCGCCAGCATCTGCTGTCACCTGAATTTTTGATCTTAGCCATTCTGACTGGTGTGAGGTGGAATCTCAGGGTTGTTTTGATTTGCATTTCCCTGATGATTAAGGATGTTGAACATTTTTTCAAGTGCTTCTCTGCCATTCGCTATTCCTCAGGTGAGAATTCTTTGTTCAGTTCTGAGCCCCATTTTTTAATGGGGTTATTTGATTTTCTAAAGTCCACCTTCTTGAGTTCTTTATATATGTTGGATATTAGTCCCCTATCTGATTTAGGATAGGTAAAGATCCTTTCCCAATCTGTTGGTGGTCTTTTTGTCTTATTGACGGTGTCTTTTGCCTTGCAGAAACTTTGGAGTTTCATTAGGTCCCATTTGTCGATTCTCGATCTTACAGCACAAGCCATTGCTGTTCTGTTCAGGAATTTTTCCCCTGTGCCCATATCTTCAAGGCTTTTCCCCACTTTCTCCTCTATAAGTTTCAGTGTCTCTGGTTTTATGTGAAGTTCCTTGATCCACTTAGATTTGACCTTAGTACAAGGAGATAAGTATGGATCGATTCGCATTCTTCTACACGATAACAACCAGTTGTGCCAGCACCAATTGTTGAAAATGCTGTCTTTCTTCCACTGGATGGTTTTAGCTCCCTTGTCGAAGATCAAGTGACCATAGGTGTGTGGGTTCATTTCTGGATCTTCAATTCTATTCCATTGGTCTACTTGTCTGTCTCTATACCAGTACCATGCAGTTTTTATCACAATTGCTCTGTAGTAAAGCTTTAGGTCTGGCATGGTGATTCCTCCAGAAGTTCTTTTATCCTTGAGAAGACTTTTTGCTATCCTAGGTTTTTTGTTATTCCAGACAAATTTGCAAATTGCTCCTTCCAATTCGTTGAAGAATTGAGTTGGAATTTTGATGAGGATTGCATTGAATCTGTAGATTGCTTTTGGCAAGATAGCCATTTTTACAATATTGATCCTGCCAATCCATGAGCATGGGAGATCTTTCCATCTTCTGAGATCTTCTTTAATTTCTTTCTTCAGAGATTTGAAGTTTTTATCATACAGATCTTTCACCTCCTTAGTTAGAGTCACGCCAAGATATTTTATATTATTTGTGACTATTGAGAAGGGTGTTGTTTCCCTAATTTCTTTCTCAGCCTGTTTATTCTTTGTATAGAGAAAGGCCATTGACTTGTTTGAGTTTATTTTATATCCAGCTACTTCACCGAAGCTGTTTATCAGGTTTAGGAGTTCTCTGGTAGAATTTTTAGGGTCACTTATATATACTATCATATCATCTGCAAAAAGTGATATTTTGACTTCCTCTTTTCCAATTTGTATCCCCTTGATCTCCTTTTGTTGTCGAATTGCTCTGGCTAATACTTCAAGTACTATGTTGAAAAGGTAGGGAGAAAGTGGGCAGCCTTGTCTAGTCCCTGATTTTAGTGGGATTGCTTCCAGCTTCTCTCCATTTACTTTGATGTTGGCTACTGGTTTGCTGTAGATTGCTTTTATCATGTTTAGGTATGGGCCTTGAATTCCTGATCTTTCCAAAACTTTTATCATGAATGGGTGTTGGATCTTGTCAAATGCTTTTTCTGCATCTAACGAGATGATCATGTGGTTTTTGTCTTTGAGTTTGTTTATATAATGGATTACATTGATGGATTTTCGTATATTAAACCATCCCTGCATCCCTGGAATAAAACCTACTTGGTCAGGATGGATGATTGCTTTAATGTGTTCTTGGATTCGGTTAGCGAGAATTTTATTGAGGATTTTTGCATCGATATTCATAAGAGAAATTGGTCTGAAGTTCTCTATCTTTGTTGGATCTTTCTGTGGTTTAGGTATCAGAGTAATAGTGGCTTCATAAAATGAGTTGGGTAGAGTACCTTCTACTTCTATTTTGTGAAATAGTTTGTGCAGAATTGGAATTAGATCTTCTTTGAAGGTCTGATAGAACTCTGCACTAAACCCATCTGGTCCTGGGCTTTTTTTTGGTTGGGAGACTATTAATAACTGCTTCTATTTCTTTAGGTGATATGGGACTGTTTAGATGGTCAACTTGATCCTGATTCAACTTTGGTACCTGGTATCTGTCCAGAAATTTGTCCATTTCGTCCAGGTTTTCCAGTTTTGTTGAGTATAGCCTTTTGTAGAAGGATCTGATGGTGTTTTGGATTTCTTCAGGATCTGTTGTTATGTCTCCCTTTTCATTTCTGATTTTGTTAATTAGGATTTTGTCCCTGTGCCCTTTAGTGAGTCTAGCTAAGGGTTTATCTATCTTGTTGATTTTCTCAAAGAACCAACTCCTCGTTTGGTTAATTCTTTGAATTGTTCTTCTTGTTTCCACTTGGTTGATTTCACCCCTGAGTTTGATTATTTCCTGCCGTCTACTCCTCTTGGGTGAATTTGCTTCCTTTTTTTCTAGGGCTTTTAGATGTGTTGTCAAGCTGCTAGTATGTGCTGTCTCCCGTTTCTTCTTGGAGGCACTCAGCGCTATGAGTTTCCCTCTTAGAAATGCTTTCATTGTGTCCCATAGGTTTGGGTACGTTGTGGCTTCATTTTCATTAAACTCTAAAAAGTCTTTAATTTCTTTCTTTATTCCTTCCTTGACCAAGGTATCATTGAGAAGAGTGTTATTCAGTTTCCACGTGAATGTTGGCTTTCCATTATTTATGTTGTTATTGAAGATCAGTCTTATGCCATGGTGGTCTGATAGGATACATGGGACAATTTCAATATTTTTGTATCTATTGAGGCCTGTTTTGTGACCAATTATATGGTCAATTTTGGAGAAGGTCCCGTGAGGTGCTGAGAAGAAGGTATATCCTTTTGTTTTAGGATAAAATGTTCTGTAGATATCTGTCAGGTCCATTTGTTTCATAACTTCTGTTAGTTTCACTGTGTCCCTGTTTAGTTTCTGTTTCCACGATCTGTCCTTTGAAGAAAGTGGTGTGTTGAAGTCTCCCACTATTATTGTGTGAGGTGCAATGTATGCTTTGAGCTTTACTAAAGTGTCTCTAATGAATGTGGCTGCCCTTGCATTTGGTGCGTAGATATTCAGAATTGAGAGTTCCTCTTGGAGGATTTTACCTTTGATGAGTATGAAGTGTCCCTCCTTGTCTTTTTTGATAACTTTGGGTTGGAAGTCGATTTTATCCGATATTAAAATGGCTATTCCAGCTTGTTTCTTCAGTCCATTTGCTTGGAAAATTGTTTTCCAGCCTTTCACTCTGAGGTAGTGTCTGTCTTTTTCCCTGAGATGGGTTTCCTGTAAGCAGCAGAATGTTGGGTCCTGTTTGTGTAGCCAGTCTGTTAGTCTATGTCTTTTTATTGGGGAATTGAGTCCATTGATATTAAGAGATATTAAGGAAAAGTAATTGTTGCTCCCTTTTATTTTTGTTGTTAGAGTTGGCATTCTGTTCTTGTGGCTGTCTTCTTTTTGGTTTGTTGAATGATTACTTTCTTGGTTGTTCTAGGGCATGATTTCCATCCTTGTATTGCTTCTTTTCTGTTATTATCCTTTGAAGGGCTGGATTCGTGGAAAGATATTGTGTGAACTTGGTTTTGTCGTGGAATACTTTGGTTTCTCCATCTATGGTAATTCAGAGTTTGGCCGGGTATAGTAGCCTGGGCTGGCATTTGTGTTCTCTTAGTGTCTGTATAACATCTGTCCAGGCTCTTCTGGCTTTCATAGTCTCTGGTGAAAAGTCTGGTGTAATTCTGATAGGCCTTCCTTTATATGTTACTTGACCTTTCTCCCTTACTGCTTTTAATATTCTATCTTTATTTAGTGCATTTGTTGTTCTGATTATTATGTGTCGGGAGGAATTTCTTTTCTGGTCCAGTCTATTTGGAGTTCTGTAGGCTTCTTGTATGATCATGGGCATCTCTTTTTTTATGTTTGGGAAGTTTTCTTCTATTATTTTGTTGAAGATATTAGCTGGCCCTTTAAGTTGAAAATCTTCATTCTCATCAATTCCTATTATGCGTAGGTTTGGTCTTCTTATTGTGTCCTGGATTACCTGGATGTTTTGAGTTAGGATCCTTTTGCATTTTGTATTTTTTTTGACTGTTGTGTCGATGTTCTCTATGGAATCTTCTGCACCTGAGATTCTCTCTTCCATTTCTTGTATTCTGTTGCTGATGCTCGCATCTATGGTTCCAGATCTCTTTCCTAGGGTTTCTATCTCCAGCGTTGCCTCGCTTTGGGTTTTCTTTATTGTGTCTACTTCCCCTTTTAGTTCTAGTATGGTTTTGTTCATTTCCATCACCTGTTTGGCTGTGTTTTCCTGCTTTTCTTTAAGAGCCTGTAACTCTTTAGCAGTGCTCTCCTGTAAATCTTTAAGTGACTTATGAAAGTCCTTCTTGATGTCCTCTATCATCATCATGAGAAATGTTTTTAAATCTGGGTCTAGATTTTCGGGTGTGTTGGGGTGCCCAGGACTAGGTGGGGTGGGAGTGCTGCGTTCTGATGATGGTGAGTGGTCTTGATTTCTGTTAGTAGGATTCTTACGTTTGCCTTTCGCCATCTGGTAATCTCTGAAGCTAGCTGTTTTAGTTGTCACTGTTAAGAGCTTGTTCTTCAGGTGACTCTGTTAGCCTCTATGAGCAGACCTGGAGGGTAGCACTCTCCTTAGTTTCAGTGGGCAGAGTATTCTCTGCAGGCAAGCTCTCTTCTTGCAAGGCAGGTACCCAGATATCTGGTGTTCGAACCAGACTCCTGGCAGAAGTTGTGTTCCACTCACTAGAGGTCTTAGGATCACGTGTGGAATCCTGTGTGGGCCCTTGCGGGTGTCAGGCGACTCAGCTGGCAAGGTAGCCGGGGCTCGAGTGGAGTGGAAGGGGTTTGTGCCCCAGATCAAGCCCGGGTAGCCTGCTTCCCTATGTACTGCAGTCTCAAGTTCCGCGCGATTGGATTGGGGCAGGCACTGTGGTCCACTCACCAGAGGTCTTAGGGTCCCGTGGGGAGTCCCGTGTGGACCCTTGCGGGTGTTGGGCAAGACTCTGCTGTCAAGGTAGCCCGGGGCTCGAGTCTCGAGTCGAGCGGAAGGGACTTGTGCCCCAGATCAGGCCCGGGTAGCCTGCTTCCCTATGTACCGCAGTCTCAAGTTCCGCGCGATTGGATTGGGGCAGGCACTGTGGTCCACTCACCAGAGGTCTTAGGGTCCCGTGGGGAGTCCCGTGTGGACCCTTGCGGGTGTTGGGCAAGACTCTGCTGGCAAGGTAGCCCGGGGCTCGAGTCTCGAGTCGAGCGGAAGGGACTTGTGCCCCAGATCAGGCCCGGGTAGCCTGCTTCCCTATGTACAGCAGTCTCAAGTTCCGCGCGATTGGATTGGGGCAGGCACTGTGATCCACTCACCAGAGGTCTTAGGGTCCCGTGGGGAGTCCCGTGTGGACCCTTGCGGGTGTTGGGCAAGACTCTGCTGGCAAGGTAGCCCGGGGCTCGAGTCTCGAGTCGAGCAGAAGGGACTTGTGCCCCAGATCAGGCCCGGGTAGCCTGCTTCCCTATGTACCGCAGTCTCAAGTTCCGCGTGATTGGATTGGGGCAGGCACTGTGGTCCACTCACCAGAGGTCTTAGGGTCCTGTGGGGAGTCCCGTGTGGGCCCTTGCGGGTGTTGGGCAAGACTCTGCTGTCAAGGTAGCCCGGGGCTCGAGTCACGAGTCGAGCGGAAGGGCAAGTTTTTAATTTATAAGGGACAGAAAGTTTCTGAAGTGGCTGTAGTTCTTTGTGGTGATAATTAGGCAGTCTTTATAATTGATCAACCACACCCACCAAGCTACTTTTATTTTAAAATTTTAATGTGGGAATAATGGTAGTTTCACATACAGTTGTAATTAATTACATGCCAGTATAATCTCTACCACTTACATAGTTCCCTCAGGGGAATCATCTTGTAAAGCTAGAGTCTCTTCCAATGGTAGCATTTACTCATGACCACAGTTGAGAATCAGTCCCATCATCAAAGAACCTCATGTTGACACTTTAGCCTCCCATACACCAACAACAGTAAGCTACCACCTTTTCTCTGTTTCTGTAAGTCTGATTTCACATTGCTCTATAAAGGGAAGCATGTACGAGAAATATCCTGAAGATTGTTTCAAGTCATAGTATTAATCAATAGTTTATTTTATGGTGTATCAATGAGAAATATAATTACACCTTTGCTCTCTCATGATTAACACATTCACCTCTGAGACTGGATTGCAGCTCACTAATAGTGTACTTGATTGTCTTGCTTAAGGTTGTGGGTTCTATCTCTAGCACTACTTGTACATAGAAGATAATAATAAAGAAGAGCTATGAAAATATATTTGTATTTTAGATAGTAATTTTACCATGTAGATATAAATTGTATAATTTATTATGAGATATATAATGGTAGTTTTGAACTGGTGACTTTGTATTGTAGTTTGCATTCTATTTCTGTGACAATTACTACAAAAATATCTTAAGGAAGAAAATATTTATTTTGTCATACAGTTTATAGTCTATCATTGAGAGAAGTCAAGACAGGTATTCAAGGTAGGAACTTGAAGGCTGAAATTGAAACAGAGACCACAGAGTAGAGCTTCTCATTGTATTGATCCAAGACTCATGTTTAGTTACTTTGTTAAGTAGGTCCCCATACCTGACTATAAATGGAACCACTCACAATATAGTGGATCATCCTATATCACTGAACAATCAATAAAATGCCCCAATGTACATACCTACAGACCAATCTGATTTAATTGAGATTTCCTCTTCCCAGATATGCCTAGCATGCATCAATTTGACAAACTTTAAGACCCTGCATAAGGTAACATAGCCCTTCATCAGCATACATAGCTAAATCCATTCCATCTCTCTGTGTGTAATAGTTTAAATATGACTTACCCTCCATATTGTTTCACTTCCTATAGTCCTCACATTTTACATTAGAAATCTAGAACTGCTCATTGTAAGAATCATTTTCTTTATTGTAGCCTTAGACCTACATCTTGCCATTCATTCCACCTCCATCATTGGTAACCACTTTTTAAAATCTACCTTGATTTCCATGGTCATTTGTTTGATTGTTTTTGTTATTGAAAGAAAAATTATTTACATTACACATGGAAGTGTGGTCTTACAGCTTTTTTAATGGAAAGGGTTATTTTATTTTCCTCAGCATAATATCCTCTAGATTTCTTTCCATTTATTTATATATTTTCTCATTTTACATCCCAATCACTTGTCCCCTTCTAATCCTCCCTCACAAAGTTCCTCCTCCATCCCTCAACCTCTTCTCCTTTGAGAGAGTGGGAATCCCACCAGGTTCCCCCAACATCAATTGTCTGCAGGTTTATTTTTTTTAATAAGGGCAGAAAAGTCAGCTCAGTTGGGGAACAGATTCCACAGACAGGCAACAGCTTTAGGGACAGCTCCTGTTCCAGTTGCTGGGGAGCACATGAAGACTAAGCTGCACATATGCTACATATGTCCCTTGGGGAGAGTCCAGCCTCTGTATGCTCTTTAGTTAGTGGTTCAGTCTCTGAGAACCCCTGATGGTTCAAGTTAGTTGTCTCTCTCTGTTGGTCTTCCTGTGGAGTTCCTATTGCCTTTGAAGTTCTCAATCCTCCCTCAGGTCTTCAATAAGAGTTCTTGAGTTCCTTTCAATGTTTAGCTGTGTGTTTCTGCATCTATTTCAGTCAGCTACTAGGTGGAACCTCTCAGACAACACTTATGCTAGGTTCCTGTCTGCAAGCATAATGGAATATCATTAGTAGTGTCAGGGATTGGTGATTGCCTATTAGACTGGCCTCAATTTGGGCTGGTTATTAGTTGGCCATTCCCTCAGTATCAGCTCCATCTTTGTACCTGAATTTCTTATAGGCAAGACAAATTTTGGATAGAAAGTTTTGTGGGTGAGTTGGTGTTCTTACCCTTAAACTGGGGGCCCTGCCTGGCTATAGGAGGTGGCCTTTTCAGGTTCTATATTCCCACTGCTACATGTCTCAGCCAAGGTCACCCACACTGACACCTAGGAACTTCAATCATTCCAGTCTCTGGGAAGTCCTCAAGATGCCCACCACCACCTCACCCTCTGACAGCTGAAGATTTCCATTTGTTTGACTGCCAATTGGACCTTTCTCCTGTCTCTCCCCACACCTGTTCCTTTCTACCCTCATAACCTTCCCCATCCTCTCTCCCACCCTGTTCCCTCACTCCATCTGATTCATATGACTGTTTTATCCCCACCCCCTTTAGGTGAGTTTTAAGTATCCTTGCTTGAGCCTTCCTTCTTGTTTAGCTTCCACTTACCAGTGAGTACATACCATGCATGTCCTTTGGGGTCTGGGTTACCACACTCAGGATATTTTCTAGTTCCATCCATTTGCCACAAAACTGTACCACTATGTATCTATTATCTTTAATCGTGAAGTATATAAACACAATAATATAAGTAATGAGGATTATCATTGGACAAAATTTGGAGACTGAAATCTGATACATCACCAGCAAAAGTGAGCAGATTATGAAGTGAAGGCTTTCTGTACATGATTGCTCAGACCCACAGAAGATCTGTCTAGGTTCATTTTATCTGTGTTAGAAAGACAGATGTTACTTACTTTCTTCACTTTCTTTCACACTAAGCTAGAGATGAAACAAATTCATTTATTTACAGTTAAACATGTATTCCACCAATTTCACTGAGAAGTCCAATGTACCTTTTGGTCTTTGTCAAGAGCAGAATGTTTTGTTATTGCTTTTTTTTTGTTTTTGTTTTGTTTTGTTTTTTAAACCCAGAAATGAACAATACAAACTCAAATAGGAAAATGCTAATCAAATCTTATGAATTTACTCTTTCATAACTATCAGGATTACAAATGTCAAAACCCAGAAGAGAACAAATGCTGCCAAGAGTGAATACAGATTTGGACCTTGTCCTTGCTAAGAAAGGCAAAAAAGTACTGTAGACATCACAGAGTTTGTATGATGGTGTTTCGGTAAATTAAAAAAAAAAATCACTACATAGCCTAAAGTGACACTGTGTATTATTTACTTTTCTATTGCTGTAGTAAACAACATGACCAGGGCAACTTCTAGACGATAGAATTCATTTTGGTTTACAGTTCTCAAGGAGCCTATCATTGTGGGGGAGATCTTGCAGCAAAGGGCAGGCATAGTGGCTGGAGCAGGAACCTGAGGGATGATATCTTTAACAACAAGCAGAATGTCAAGTGGGTAAACTGGGAGTGGCTTGAGTCTAGGTCCCACATTCCAGTAACCAAGTAGAACTGCCAAATTCCTGTGCTCCATCCAGCTACTTTCTGCCCTGGCACATCCCACTGGGCTACTCTCTGCCTGCCAACTCTCTGGCAGGGCCTGAGCTCCTGAGTTCCTTTTGTTGCCATGCCAGCAACAACTGTCCAGCCACCACAACATCCAGTAACCCAGTAGAAAGAAAACTGTAGAAACTTATAATTAACCAAACATATTTATGTATCAGTAAATTCTCAATTCACAAGATGCTAATACAATAATTTCATAATCAATTGATAATGATAAAAGCTGCCCACCTAGATTAGACAAATTATACCAATTATTCTAACCATTATGATATCATAACTACCTGTGGCTATTTAAAGCCATGCTCATTCAGGTTCTTCTTCCTGTCTGCCTCCATCTTGGCTTTTTTCTCTCCCAAGGCAATCTCTGCAACTCATAGCTCTGCTTCCCCTTTCCCTGTCCAATCACAGACCTCCTCCTGCACTAATATTTTAATGTGATTGGACAGGGGAAATCCTGTCACATGTCACCCTTTCTATTTAAGTTATGTTTACTCAGTTGGGTTGAGCAGGAAAAGCACTAGGGATTATCAGCACACATTGTATACACTGTGATGTAGATGTAAATAGCAACATCCTACAAGCTGGTAACACCCAATAAAAGGAGAAAGAAGGAAGCTAGTTAGAAGGCATTCTCTGTTTTCTGCCAATATCCTATGAGTTCCTGTTATCTGTCTCTTGTTTCCATCATGGTGAATTGACACTCCTGAAACCATGAGCCAAAGTTAACCTTTTCTATTAGTTGTTCATCTCAGGAGTTCCTCTTCTTGGGCATTTGTCACACAATACAAATATATTGCCCAAACCACCAATCTCCTTTATGGCAGGTCTAGTATGTGAATAAAATTGAGAAATATGCCATGGGCTTATTAACTCTTTGTTCCTTAGCTGGTAACCTTCGACATTACTCATGATCATGTTGAAATACACCCTCACCCTTACCCAATACTTGGTAATTTGGGAAAACCTTTCATATATTTAATCACACATCCAACCTTTCATTCATTATTTCAGGCATCAGCATCAAACTACAAGTTTGAAGAGGTTGGAAAGTATCTTCCTTGCTTTTTGTACCTCTAAGTCTGCAAACAATGATGCATATGATATGTCCCTGAAAACTGTAAATGAGTGAATGTTTTAAAGGGAAATACATGAGTGGAATTCATTTCCAATTGTTTTGTTTGGAAACTGTTGTTCATTATGTCCCTCTCCCATCTAGAATCTTTGAAAGACAATGTAGTTAAGTAACTATTCAGACTACAAACACAAAAAGAAATTTAGGTTTTGCTAAGGGCTTCATTAAAGAACACTGAAATGAGCCAGTCTCACATTAAGATAGGGTTGTAGGAATCTATGCACTGATTCCTGTCCAAAAAGTAATCTCTGACATAAATACAACTATTAAAGTCACAGAAAACTCTATGTGCTTACTCATACCTATTAATGTTATTTGAATATTATTTTTAAAAATATCAAATCTTTACCTATTATAGGAGAATACAGAAAAGGGCCAAGAAAAAAAATTGGAAAAAAATTCTCAACTACTTATCATCAATACATATGAAAGTGCCTTTTAAATTACTAAATTATTGATCAAACAGAAACTCCATAGATATTGGATTGTGTTTAACGGTGGACTGTGAATAAAAGAAAGAAAGAGAAAAGAAAAAGTGGGATAGTTTAATGCCTTTACTTGGGAAACCAGATGAATTTTTTTCTTCTTTGAACATGAGGCTAATGGAAGTTAATTGGAAATTTAAGTCAATTTTGCCTCACTTCACACCAGGAAAAGGAAAGCCTACACAGGCATCAAAAGAACATGTTTTGTTTTAAGTAACCAGATACTTGACGCAAAAGCAATTCTTTCTGCTTTCCTCTGTGTGAAATTATCCATCTCATTCAAGTAAAATTGGTTTCGGGACCATTATGACAATGCTTATGAAACAGTGGTTTTTATTTTCAAGAGAATAATGGGTCTGCTTCTATTTGTTTATTGTTTAGGTGGTTGGTTGGCTGCTAGGAGGGAGCAGGTGTGAAGGCTGGCTAGATAATTGCCCCAATCAATTACTTTCTCTTGTTTGTAGGGCTTCTCTGAATAAGGACTGTGGAGTGGCAAGTGACCAGGGCTGCCTGCTTGCTTGCTTGCTAGGTAATAAACTTCAATTCTGACAAATAGCCAAGAGCCTCTCTTAACTGCACCAAAACGAATGGTGTGCCACTAGTTTCCTGGATGTTCTACATTTACAAATGAGACAGAAATTGTGCATAGCTCTGAGTTATTAAAGGGGAAAGATTTATGGCCATACATTGGATACAATGGTGTACCAACAAGATACATCCTAAAGTTGGTAAAAATGCAACTTGACCAGATCACTGTGGACTGCGATTGGTCAAGGCAGGCTTCACATTCATTATGCTTAGGGCATTTTCCTAATTGCTGTGACAATGCAACCTACATGAAATGTGTTGACTTCAATGGATTTTAAAAAAAGTTTAAATAGCAAAACATATATATATATATATATATATATATATATATATATATATATATATATATATATATATATACATACATACATATACATATATGTTTATACATATGTTTATATATATATCATATTCTTCATCTAGGCATTTGTGTACACATGTACACACATACTTGGGATAAATGTAGCATTGACTTTAATGATTCATTTCTGAGTCACAGAATTTTGAATATTTTTGTTCTTTTTATGGTTTGTTTTCAAAATTATTCTATAAAGTAAAGAATTACTTTTATTGGTTTGTGACACTAGGTTTGAAGATTGGCCTCATTTTCCTGAATTGGCAGCTGAGTGAACATGAATTGCCCAGAGCTAAGTGAAGGATAAATTTAAATGTTGAATAAAATCTATTGAAAATATATATATAAGTCTCTTGGTGTGCCTTGAGTCTCTGAAAGTAACCAAGATGACTGTCTTTAAATTACTTTGAAGTTATTTAAATATCTAGAGTTAAAAGAACTTTTGTTGTAAAAGTCATGATTATTCTGCAAATGTTTATTGAGCATGTATTAAGGTCCAAGGATAGGGCACTGAGGCAAGCAAAAACAACTTCCTTTAGAGATATTAATTCTAGTGTGAGAATATTACATGAGAACATTAATTATACAGTATGATAGGAGGTAGTATGTATCATAGGGGGAAGATATATATATATATATATATATATATATATATATATATGGAATAAAGAAGGTTGGTTATGAGTGAATTTATACAATGGCAAGTCAAGGTGAGCATTACTAAGATGGCACTTGAACAAATATTAGGAAGAACAAGGAAAACAGAAATCATGAATCTAAAAGGGAGGAAGAGTATTCAAAGTATATGACTTATGGGAGAACCCATACATAGAGTCCAAGACAGAAGTGTATCTGTCATGGACAAAGAGAAACAAAGAGTTGATCATGCCTAAAGCTGATAGAATGTGATATACATCGCCAAGGTCAGAAAAAAATCTTGATTAGAGAATAAAGATTTTATCTTGGTTTTATTTTGCTTCCCGATATGATACACATTTCTAAAATTATTCATAATCATTGTAAAGATGCTTTTTAAAGTATCAAGTAATCACTCTGTATTTCTAGTCCCTCCTTTTTTAGACATAAAGAACAATGATCAAGACAGTCAAATGATGCTTATGTTTTGCTTTCATTTTCAATAGTTCACCAAATGTTTCTAAATCCTAAAGTCATACCTTTTATTGATACACCAAGAATAACTGCATATAGGAGTGATTATAATCTATCTTTGAGTTTTAAGTTATCATTGTACTGGATGTATAGCACATAGACTGGAATGGGTCTGGTGTGAAAGCACCAGGCTCAGTTAGGAGTATCACAGAAGGTGCTTCGGTGATGGTGCAGATAAAGAAGTGAGAAGTGAGTATAAGGTTGATTTAACCATATTTTTGGTTGGTAGAAGAGAAGAACCCTTAATAATGGTTCTAAAACCTTTTGCTTCAGAACTGAAATAGATAATATCTGTTAAATAATATAATGAATACTCTCTGTGTTAAGAATTTGTATAGAAAATGGGGCACCTAATATGAGTGTGTTTGTGTACATAAGACTTGTAAATATTCTACTAGAAAAAAATAAGTCAGTATTCTCTATCAGTAGTCTTGTTTTCCAGGTATGCATTGGCTCAAAATATAATTTTGAGGACTGTTCACATTTTTAAGCAAGGAGACACTGTTTCTTTTAAGATATTCATAGACGCTGTACAGTTTTCAAAGGGTTTCACTTACAGGTTGAAGAGATAGTTCAGTTGGTAAATTTCTTGCCTTGAAGGCACAATAAAATGATTTCAATTACCAGGACCTGTGTAGAAAAACATAGTTACAGTGGTATAGAGTTCTAATCACAGCTTGGGTAAAGCAGAAACAAGGGGATCTCTGGCACACACTAGTATATTAAACAAGTATCCTGGGCGAGTTCAAGGTCAGTAAGTAGTTGGAACCTGAGGAATGACCTCTCTAGTTGAGGGCTTCACACGTGTGTGTGCCCAAGCAAGGACATTTCTACTCATCCATAAACCACACTTGCCCACACTCACATAAGAAAGAGAAAGGGCATCCAAACTGGCCAGGAAAGCTAACTTTAAAAATCTTGACCACATTGTAAGTATGATATATCCCAAGTAGGAGCCATTTAATGAAAAATGGGGAGACATTGGATATTATAAGTGGAGTCTGCTCTTCTGAAGTGGAATCAGTTAGAAGGTGAGAAAATGACAGGAACTGGAGTAGAGTGTTTAATCAAAGAATGTAAGTATTGTGTGCTTTCCAAAGGTGATCCATCATATAAATGACAAAGGAGAGTTTGTACCCTTATGTGCAGCTGAGAAAAGGTCAGGAAATGGCTCGATTTCAATGATGATCTTAAATATGTTATCAAAACAGGTAACAATTCTCAGATTGTTTTAATTTCCTTAGTGAAATGGGGTTGTAGATCTACTACATACACATGGACTTTTAACACATTGAGAGTACACAGTGGAGTCTATACAACTAGAACTGTGGATTTTATGGTGTAAGAAATATATTTCTAGGATATACACAAAAGGATGCTTATGCCTCTTAGGAAGTATTGGTGCCAGAGAAAGTGTCTCAAGTCTGTGAAATGTTAGTAGTAAAAGACATAGATGCCAGTTTGTTAAATGCACTTTAGGTGGGGTGAGGGGAGTGAATTATAAATGGGAATTCTGGAAAAAGAAAGTTGGCACAGGGCATGATAGAGTGAGAGAACTGATAATGGAGAAACTGGCATTTAAAGATGGCAGCTGGATTTACATATCAATGAGAAGAGTCTGAAATGTTTCCCCTTGGCATGTGGGATGGGTTTAAACATTGAGCTTATCCACTAATGATTCATAGAGATAGAAATACACTAAGATTCTGCAAATATTGTTAGCCCAAACATGAAGAACAGAGGGTAGGGAACTACTGGTCAGTCTTGGGAGTAAATCGGGATGTATTTATTGAGAGGAGAGAGCTGGGTAGGAAGAAGACTAGTGGTGGTAGGGGCAGTGACAGTGATGGTGGGTGGTGGTGATGGTGGTGGTGGTGGCGGCGGTGGTGGTTGAGGTGTAGGAAAGAGGATGCATTTGAGAATACTCAGGAACTGAATCCACCTTGACTGGTGTCAGGGTATAAATATGTGACTGAAGGAAATGAGATGTCAGAGACCCAGGATGTAGCTTAGCAATAACTGTTAATGAAGTGGAAGCATGGGCCCCTTGGGGAAAGGGATTGACTATGATATCTTTAAAATGAGTTAAAAATTGTATTGGTTATTTTATCTATTTGCATTTCAAATATTATCCTCCTTCCTAGTTTCTGCTCCATAAACCTCTCCATCCCATCCCAGTCCCCCTGCTTCTATGGAGGTACTCCTCTACCCATCCACTCACTCCTGCCTCACCACCCTACCACTCATCTATGCTGGGGTATCGAGCCTCCATAGGATCAAGGGCCTTCCCTTCCACTGATGCCAGATGAGGCAATTCTCTGCTAATACACAGGTGGAGCCATGGTCTTTCCATGTGTACTCTGGTTGGAGGTTTAGTCCCTGGGAGCTCTGGGGGTGGGGTCAGGTTGTTTAAAATTTAAAGAGGAAAAGGATGAGTCTAGAACTCAGAGGGCAAGTTAGACTGAAATAACAAATTTAAGTCAATGTTGCTCAGTCAGGTTCCAGACAACCCCAAAGAACAAAACATGGCAACACATGGATGTCAAGGTGATAGACTAGACTCTTCGGGTTATGCAGCACAAAAGCTCTGGTCCTTTCACACAGGCTTTTCTTTCATTTTAGAGAATGAATTAACATGCCCCTTTAATGATTCCATGTGGAATTCTCATGTATTTTTGAAACAGAGTGCATGAATGTCTTAGTATTGTCCTTGATAACTTTATGCTTTCCACATAATTAATATATCACTATAAAGTACTTATATCTAAATTGATTTTGTTGATCTTATTCCCCAGCTATTAATTCTCCATAAAAGTCTGCTTTAGGGGAAATGAGGGAAAAAAATACTTTTTTGTTGTTGTTGTTGTGGTTGGAAATTAGGCAGAATCGGCTAGCGTGTCTGTGGCAAAAGAGGTCATTTGCTCCTGAAGTGCCCCTTGCTGTTGATACTTTTTCTCCATGATCGTAACGAGCGTTGGGAGAGGTTAATGCTAGGGTCTAGCAGCCAATATCAGCCAAAGTGCTATGAAAATTAACAGTGCACTTTTCTCAGCGTATTTATGCTACACCTCCTCGTCAACTTTCTTTGTCAGAACTGCAAAGAATCCAACATAACATGAAGATAATTTATTAGGTGCCATGCATGAAGTTAGATTTTTATAATCCTAAGGTCATTTAAGTTTCTGAGTTACACTGCTTAACTAATATTAACACTAATGCAGATAAATAAAATAGATGCTTCAGAGAAGGTTATTTTCCAGAATTGACAGGTGAAATGAGTCCTTTTTAACAATCATCTACTTTCGATTATACTCTACCTTTTTGGCATGTCAACAAGACAAACAAAAATACCCCCAAAATATGAATAAATATGACCTCAGGGAGCTTGGCCATTCATTGTTGTACTACTGGAGGGGCATTCAGATTTGTCTCCATAGAAGAATTTGTCTTTTGTAGGGATAGATTCCCATGAAAGCATCTTGCTGTCCTTTTGTTGTATGAATGCTGTTTGTATTTCCCTGGTGCTTTGGGAAGGATTTGGAGTCTTCACAATGAAAGATGAGGCCTTTATTGTGACAGGACAGCAATCTAATTTATCTCTGACAACGTTTCCCCTTCACCTAGTATAAATGATGTCATTCCCTATAATGTAGAATATAAAACAAGGCAGAAGTCATCTGGGTCTGTACCAGGGAAAACAATGAGCAATGTCTTTAGTTTCTTGTGAGCACTATGTGCATTTATCCCCAGGGTCTCCAAAGTTAGAGATTGAGTACTGCACATGGCTTTGGAAACAAACCTCACAGGATCATTCTAAAGATAAACTGGGATCATTTCAGCAACGTGACCACAGAGTCGGAGACTCTTGGTGCATTTTCATTGTATTTCTTGCTCTTTTCTGTTTCTTGAAGCGAGCACTCACCATAGAAAATTTCTTTGAATTTCACAAGCAATTGTGTGTAGGTGGGTGATGGGCCCAGGTAGGAAGGCAGTTATTTGCTTGTTATTTTGATGGTTTGTCTCTGTAAAAGAAAAGAGAAAATATTTGACTTTCTGTGTCAGTGTCCTATTTACTGTCATCTATTTAATCCAGGTCAGTAGTAATTTATAAGTTTTCAGATCTGAGATTAAAATATTAAAGTACCTCTGCTAACTTAAATATATACTATGACAATAGCCACAGATATTCCAACAGATTATATTCACTATAGAAATAAATGTTTGTACAGTCCAAAAAGAACAGAGAACAAGGAAATGGTTTATAGATGTATTTTGACAAGAATGTTAAACTGGTCAGATATTTTGGATAATTTTGATGTTTGAAAGAACAACAATTAAGACACAGCAAAGAGAAAGAATTCCAGTCAGAAACAGAGGAAGAAAGGGATAGACCATTTTTACGGATTTTACTGCTATTGCTATGATCAAACGTCAAATACAGAGTTGAGACTAGCTTATATTTTCGCCCACCTTCAGGCCTAAGGGCCCAGACTCACTCTCAAAGCAAAGACAATGGAGAGCTGTTCCTATAGAAACTCTAAAAGCTTATCTGGGTAAAAAGATTATTTCTTAGCCCATTAAACACCTGTTCAAAAATTAAGGCTAACTTTCACCCTTTAGTCATCTCCCATCATGTGCCACCTCCTCCAATGAATTAAGGAAACATGTCTAATATTTTTACACACAAAATATCCACCCCCTCCTCCCGAGGCTTCTGATATAGTCCTGAGTTGAGCTACCATCAAAGTCTTCATATCTCACCTGAGTGTTTAATTGCTCACCCAGCAAACACTTTTTTTCCCAGATGCAATTTATATTACATTTAGATGTTATTTCAACGCATAAATGTGATCTTCTCAGATACTTATTGAAAAGTAGGGCTTCATAGAATATTTTTGGACAGATGAGATTTTTTAAAAAGGGTGGAAAGATGAGTGTGCTTAAATGTTTTGAACATTGCAAAATGTCTGGTATGAAAATATCACCTATTATCCTATTAATGCTCACAAATTTTAGATCAATTAAAAATAAAACACTTTAAATGTACCTACTTATTATTACTTAAAATTACTCAAAATAGCCCATGCTCTCAACACTTTTAATATTTTTCCACTTTTCCAAGGCTATCATGTACCATTGGCCTCCTGCCTTTAAACTTCATTTTCACTAGCTTTGGCTCACCCATGACACAGATTGTACAAACTTTGTCTTTGTAGATACACAATCCTCCCACATCCTCCAGATAGCCTAGTGTACTGACTAATGTCTTGACAATTTGATACAAGAGAGAATAATTTGGAAAGAGTAAACATCTATTGACAAAAGTGCTCACACATGATTGGTCTTTGGACAACCTTCTGGAGCATTCTTGATTAATGATTCATGTGGAAGAGCCCTGCCCTCTGCTGGTGGGACATAGGTATTCTGGATAAACAAGTGGCTTTGTCAATCTATGAGGAGCAAGCCAATAAACAGCATGCCTCTATGGTGTTTCTTTCAGTTCCTCCCTCCAGGTGCCTGCTTTCAGTTCTTGTTCTGACTTCCTTTCATGATGCATTGTAATGTGGAAGAAGATATGAAAAATACCCTTTCTTCCTAACTTATTTAGGCCATGATGTTTTATTACTGCAACTGTTGTAAGTAACTAACCATAACCTAAGATACCTAGCAATATCAAACTGTCCTTCCCTTCAGCTTCAAACTCTTTTTACTTAGCTGAGAAGATGCACGAACCTTCCTTCTCCTTTCAGAGGTGAAACTAAGCCTAGCATAGCACCTGGTAGCCATGAAAAAAGTCAAGGAGATTCCATAAAATGGAACGTGTGGAATAAATGAATAAAATGTTTGGCTTTGATTTACTAAATCCTGTCACTACATAGGTGTATAAAGCACAATCTTTTGCCCTTGAGGACCTCGTGGTTTCTTATGAAGTGATAGAGAACACTGCACAAAAGCAAATATCAACTATGCACACACAGAAAAAAAGAGGGAATAAAGATAAATGTAGTAGTCTCAGGTGACTTCTGACTAAGCTCTGAGAGGAATGTTGAAGACATTCCTGTGGCTGTCCAAACTTCAGGGAAAGGAAGGAGAGAACAAGAATGCGTGAAATACAAAGTATAGGTTGTCTGCAGATCCCATCATCATAGATCTAAGTATTTGATAGTGACCATGAAAAGCATTAAAACCAGTAATATAGCTTTAATTTCTCCAAGGCAAAATGTGATTTATATGTGCTGAGAGATGGGTGTTCAAGGCTGATTTATTCTGTATGGAAGTGAATCTAGCTGCCCATCCAACATATCCATTGCCAAGTAGCTTCTTGCTTTTAAAATGCATTATGTGCACAGTAATATTTAACATATTATATTGTGTAGATAGCACTGGCTCTGAAGGTGCCCTTGAGATTTATGGACATTTTGAGACATGGCCTTTATAAATCTGGCAATGCCTAATATAATCATTAGACTATATCAGCTGTGTTTGTTCATACATGGATAGACAACAATGAAATAGTGTTGTTATACTAATCTAAATGTGTTTCATGTATCAGAACTTCATAATCAAAGTGTTTAGAAAAGATGGAGTTAATATACCCAATCTATTGGTTATGAACCTTAAGGCCTGATAGGTTAAGTAACATGCCTATTTATCTATAAGGTAATAACAGATATCTAACCTCTGGTTTCCAAAACATCATTCTCTACTAAAATATATATATATATATATATATATATATATATATATATATATATATAACTTTTACCTGACTTCACACCAGAAATGAAGAAAATTTATACCATTCTGTAACCCAGCGAATGAGAATCATGGCATTACATCCTTAAGATTCAAAGGCAACCTCCTGCACTGACATATGTGGCTTGTTAGTTTTGCTTATAACAGGGAGTGCATCATGAATTATTAAGCTAGCTCTCTCTCTCTCTCTCTCTCTCTCTCTCTCTCTCTCTCTCTCTCTCTCCCTCTCCCTCTCCCTCTCCCTCTCCCTCTCCCTCTCCCTCTCCCTCTCCCTCTCCCTCTCCCTCTCCCTCTCCCTCTCCCTCTCCCTCTCCCTCCTCTCCCTCTCCCTCTCCCTCTCCCTCTCCCTCTCCCTCTCCCTCTGTCCTGCCTATTAATTTTAACTATCAGAGGTATGCTCTTGTGTACCCCTGGCTGGGTCTACTGCTCCCAAGGCACAAACATCCTCATGTCATGCTAAGTTTGCTCTGTCACAAAATTGATTAGGCTTCCCAGGTATTGCCTTATAAAATATATTCCTTAGTACTTAAAGCAAAATTGCTTTGTTTTGCAGAATAGGGAGTGCCAGCTGAGTCTGTGCATCGATTTGCATATTCTTTCAGTGTCTGATCGTTTATCTAGTATTTCTTTTATCTGAAAAGGTTTGAATCTGTTCTATGTTGGCTCCTTTATATAAGCTTCAGATCAGAGGGGCTGGCAACAGCAGCATACAATTACAGTCACCTTTAGGATTTACCCAGTAGCTTTCTTGGTTTCTTTTCAAACCTTTCTATCCCTTATCTCCATATCCCTTTCCATGGATTCACCATTTACGGTTTGTGAGGAATCACACTGAATATATAATATCGTAGCTTTTTTTCAATACTACACTGAAAGTGTTTTAAAAGGTGTTCTCTATATAGCTTTTCCAGTTTGATTTTATTTGCCCATCCTTCACTCTCCCTATTGGTGTTGGTACACAAAATATAATCATAAAACAATAAATTATACTTAGTGCTGGGATTGGTGAAAGTAAATGAAGGCTGTCCAGGAGAGAACAATCAGAGCTTGTATAGTCACTCAGCATTATAGAGGCAGTCAAGAAGTGAGTAAGGTTCTCAGTGGAAACCTATTCAGAGGTCATGGCTCAATGTGTCTGAAATGAAGTAGGTAGAAAGGAGACTGAGCATAGTATGTAATTGAATTGAAGAACTCAATTGAGTTTAAGCACCTTGTCCTAAGATTGGAAACAAACATTAATAAAGCTTTTCTCATCAGCCAAAACCTGCCTGTTCAGCTCACTTGTTGTGAGGTTGTAGGTCAGAGGTCTGTTTGCAGATTTGCACTTTTAGGATACACATAGGGTTAAGACATGCTTTGTCTTAGTAACCTTAGACACTAGCAAGTAAAGGTGAGTGGTACAAGACACATCCCAGTAAAAGATGTAGTCCCCAGGGTTCCTGAGGCAGTTTAAAAAATGTTTGAAAGATGTTGCCAAGTTTGATAACTTGAGTTAAGTCTCTAGAACTACATGATGGAAGGAGATATTTTGGCACATGTATGCACACATACACACACTTGAGTGAATTAATAAATGTCTGAAAATAGCATCTTCAATACATGTGAGACATGCAGGACAGTGATTAGGTTAAGGTAGAAACGTTGTGGGAAATAATCAAAGAAGGATGTAGGTTATGCCAGGGTTTAAAGGATTAGTGACATTTTGTCAAAAAACTAAATCAGAGAAAGGCTTAATAGGAAGGAGGGACAGCAGAAACAGCAGGGTGAAGCAGCAGTCTGCACATGGTAGCCTGGATGGTAATGCTTTATAGCTGGGAGCAGTGAACTATGTTAAATTTTAAGATTATGGCTACAGCCCAATCCTATGGCTTCAAATGTGCAGGGTTAGGAAATGCAATTGCTCAGAGAAATAAAGTTCTGAAAAAAATTCTGACACCAAGGATGGTTTGTTTACTTTGCTAAGTTATACAGCAAACCAGCAGAGCCTGAAATCATGTTCTTGAACAAGGATATGGGATATGCTGGGCTCAAAACTAGAGAAGCAGTTACGTCAAAGTCAGTAGAAGGATGTAGGGATGAAGAATATCAAGGGCATAAAAAGCTGGGAAGGGAATTACTAGAAACAGGATCTAGCCTCAGCAGTGACAGGGTAACAGCATGCAGGACCAAGAGCAGATGAGTGAATTTGGTCTGATTCATATACAAAACTAGTATTTGTCCATTTGATGTGTTTAAGGGAAAAGATATGAACCTCCATGTTCCTGTTGGTCCACATGTTAGAGATGCTAGAAAAAGATGTATATTTGCTGAAAATGAAGTTAGTTAGTTAGTTAGATAGATAGATAGATAGATAGATAGATAGATAGATAGATAGATAGATAGATGATAGATATGATACAGAGATTCACTATGTATTAATTCTGAGAGAAAGAAATTGATCTTATAGTAAATGACTGATATCTACCATTACAAAAGAAGGCATTGAAGAACAAACTAAGATGTCTCTGCTGAATCCTCACCTCAAACTCATGCTTCTCCTGCCTCTGCAAACAGGGTATTTGAACTATGGGAGTATAGCATCAGAGTTGGCTTATTTTATTTTTTTAAAAAATTAAATTGTTTATTCACTTTACGTCCCAATACTAGTCCTCCATCTCTACCCAGTCCCCTTTTCACATAGCTCTTCCTCAATTTTCCCCTCCCTGTCTCTTCTGAAAAGGGGGAGCCCCTCACTGGGTATTAGCTCCCCTCCACACCATCTCCTAGCCTCAGCCCATCAAGTCACTGTAGAACTATGCACATATTCTCCCACTGATGCCACAGTCAGGTAACAGATTGAGGGACAATCATCTACCCTCCAGTTGTTGAAGAACCTACATGAAAACCACGATTCTCAACTGCTACATATGTGCAGGGAGCCTAGGTCCAGCCTTTGTTTGTTCTTTGGTTGGTAGTTCAGTCTGGGAGACCCAAAGGTCTAGGTTAGTTGACTCTTTTGGTGTTTCTGTGGAGTCCCTATCCTCTTCTGGTCCCTCAATTCTTCCTCGACTCTCACAAAACTTTTGAGCTCTACCTAACATTTGACCATGGGTCTCTGCATCTGTTTGAGTCAGCTGTTGGATTGAGCCTTTCAGAGTACAGTTATGCTAAGATCCTGTCTGCAAGCATAAAAGTATCATTAATATTGTCAGGGAATGGTTCTTGCCTATAGGATAGGTTTCAGTTTGGGTCAGCCATTTGTCCATTCCTTCTGTCTCTGTCTTTGTCCCTGCACATCTTATAGGCAGGACACATTATGGGTTGGAGGGGTGGACTGCTGTCCTTATCCCTCCACTGAAAATTCTGCCTGGCTACAGGTAGTGGCCACTTATGCTCCATATCGCATAATGCTAAAAGTCTCAGCAAAAGTCACACCAATAGACACCCTGCCATCCCTGGTCTTCCTTACAGCTACTTTTAACATAGCCCAACTTGTTTGATGCTGCTCTTTGTAGGAAAAGAAATTTTAAATGAATTAAATCATGTAACACAGAAATGGAAATTTAACCCTAAGAATTAGAAAATAATCAAAAGTGTGACTTGAAAACAAACAAAATTATATAAGTATTCAGTTCCATTGTACTGATGGAGAAAGTCAGACTAATATATTAAATATTAGAGGACTTGTTCCCATAGAGAGTATGAGTCTGACTTATGTTTAACTGAGCTCAAAGATCCTTTCCTATCTTTCTATCTATTTTCTTGATTCCAAAGTTATATTTTGCTTTAATATAATAATTTAATAATAGCAGACACTATTTACCCCTACAATACCTTATGGTATATATAAGTATATATATATATAGTGCATAAATATATCATGTACACTATGTACATCAATCATATATATTACATACATCGTGTATATACACATAGACATAGACATATCTCATATACACATACACAAGCACATGCACATTTGCATGCATACATACATACATACATACATACACACATACATAGAAAATTTCCAAAGAGTTAAAATTCAGAGAAAGAACCAAGCAAATAAGCACAAAAAAGCACATAATGACTTATAATGTGAATTAAGAGCCTTATTTCTAAAGCTAGACTAATGCAATCTGAATCCTGAGTCCATCTGAGGTATGCTGATATACAAAGGGCTAGTTATGGAATCTTATTTTTATTTAATTCCCATGTCCTCTAAGTTATTTACCAGATGTCATAAGCATTTATGCATTGCTTCATTCATTGAACACTGACAAGTTGCTGATAACTGAGCCATTTGAAATATCCCATTGAGCTAATGAACAATTCTTACTTAGCTATGTGCTTTTTATAAAATTTTCCAGTAAAGATAAACAATAAGCCGTGACTATTGTTATTATTTTGATTAGAAAATGTATAAGATAATGAACCCTACAGAATTTGACAAGAATAGAGAATAAAATGTGTGGACCAGCAGCAGAGAGCCTTGGAAAAGGGAGGTAACAGGCTGAACAGACTTCTGAGATCCTCCTTGAGAGATGAAAAGTCAAAGCAATATGGAAGACATTTGGATGTCACTATGGGAACATTACTCCGAGAGTACTTGAAGCACAGGAATAAGAAGAGAAAACCAGGCTCTGCTTCATAAAACATCTATGAAGTCCTGAGATGGAATGGATAGAATAAAATCAGAGGACAGAGACAGAGGAAGCCAAGAAGCCAGATAGTGAGGACTTAGGTATGACTTTAAATGTTCTCAAACATTCTCAGAGTTTTGAGTTCAGTAGAACATAAATAGGTAGATAGATGATAGATAGATAGATAGATAGATAGATAGATAGATAGATAGATAGATAGATAGATTCATAGATAACATAGATATAAGGATAAATAGATGATAGATACTAAACTAACATATATATATATGTATGCTCTTTACCTGCCTCATAACTGTGGAATACTAGTTATTATTATTATCATTACTATTACTGTAACATACATATTCTTTATGTAGTTCAACTTAAGCTCTTTACCTGTCTCATATGTGTTGAACAAACACTAGTTGTAATTTTATTATTACTATTGTTACTATAACATACATATTCCTAGTGTAATTCAACCTTGTCTTTAAAGTAAGTCAGGTATTACATGAGGCTGGAGTAGTAAATGATTGTTAAACTGTCATTAACATCATTCTGTAGAAAATACACTTAATAGAGAGAGAGAGTATACAGGTACTGTAACATTCCAATCACCACACCATCAGTAGACTTGCAACATAGCTGGGTTAGCAATTCAATCCATTTAACTAATCGTACAGTTCCACACCACTCATCTACCATACTTATACTTAACAAGAAAGGAAAATAGTTGCTATTAATAAATATTCACTACACATTACAAATTCTTATTTCTACGTACTTGGTTTAAGCTAGGTGGCCACACTGTGCCCTACCTTGTGTTTTTGTGGAAACCAAAGGATAGCCTACATGTTACAATGCTCCTATGTAAATACAATACTGGATCAGAAAAAAATAATGATACAAAAGTCAAAAAATTAAGGCAATACTTTACCAAGATGATGATAATTTAGCAACCAGATGCTTAAGCCTTAAAAGTCTTAAAGTCTTTGGAAAACTTCTTGGACCTAAAACATCAGATCTGAAGTGGGTTTAACTACCCAACCCCTCCTAATTAGTTAGTACAGAAAATCTTAACTCTCCTTTACATCTTGGTGTATTTGTTTTTTGTTTGTTTGTTTTATTTTGTTTTGGTGTTTTTTTTTGTTTTTTGTTTGTTTTTTGGCAGACATTGTGGAAGGCTTCACATACATTCAGAATCAAGTGGAAAATCAGGGTCGTTGTTCTTTCATCTGCTTTGAACTGTGGGCTGTAGCATAGGTTTTCAGCCCTGGAAGGCGAGCCAGCAGTATGCTATGCTGTCTGACCTCCCCTACAGAGTATCTTAGTATGGAGGATTGGAAGGCTTCATTTGAGCCCATGAGGCATACTTGACATTGTGCTTAGTAGATTCCTCATAGATATGCAAACTTTTTTGTGATATGCACACATTTAGACATCAGGTAATCCTTTATTTGAGCATAGTAAATATGCCCATAAACAACCAAACTAACTCCGCTTAAGTGTTAAAACTCTTTAAGCAAGACTAGATCATATAGAAAGTCCAAGACACTCAATTCTATATGAATTTACATGATTACAAAAATGCAAACATTTTGGTCTCTTATATTTTTGATTTTTATTTTCAATATGTATCTTAAAACTATGAAAACATATCATTTCATAAAAATGTCATTTATAATGCCCATTATATTTAATAGTCATATTTACTGGTCCATAAATATTTACATTTCACATAAAAAAAACCCTCCCTTGACTATTTTCTTTAACATGGTTCATATTGAAGTTGGTTTGCAAATCAATGATTGCATGGAATAAATAATGTAAGGACAAAGGACAAATATTAATTTATTGAAAACATTATCTTCAAATCCTGACTTGTCACAGATCGAAGTGTCAGGGACTTTGTGTAGCAACCATAAAGAGCTTTCCTCAAAGTACTTAAGCACTTCAACTTTGTGAAGGAGCCTGAATACCTAAATCAGAGTCTTTCTGCCTTTGTAAGCTACAAGGTTCAGTTAGCTTTCCAAAGAGAAATGGCCTATATCCTTAAAAATATCCAACCAGATAAAACCCACTTATTTATGTGTGGAATGTGTAGGAGGTCTGAAGCACCAGTCTACATATTTTCAAAACATTGTTGCAGAAGTCAATTTCTTCTTTCTCCCTAGATAAAATATGTAGTAGATAATGATATCTGCATTCTCTTTATGGTGTTGGATACAGAGTCCAAGGTCTTAGATCTATGTATGGTTACCTGGAAGTAAAAGAATTAATGTCATCTTTGAACTAAGGACCACTATATCCAGGATCAAAGCAATGTGCTATGCTCTGGGGGAAAAAAAGAGTAATTGTATATAAGACAAAGAGTTGGAAGAATTTTGAGCAGATAAGTGGTATCTTACATTACACGAAAAATTCATGAGAGTAAAAATTAATTCTGTACATTTCTAATAGCTTTAGCAATACTTTTGAATAAAGTTATATGCTTCTGAATTAGTGTAAAATGGGAAAGTCACAATTCTGTTTCTGACAGTTAAAGCCATTGTTCTATTTCCAGAATAGCTGTGAAATCATTAATGTCTTGATCTTCCTTTGATATTTCTTAATAGTTGCAATTAGTATTGGTCTAGCTGCCCAAGGCAGAATACTCGACGTCATCATTAACTCAGGCTTCTCCTTTTCTTTGTTTTTAAATTGCCCCAGAGTCCATGCCATATATATCTCTTAAAATACTCAGGCTCATATGAAGGTTTTCTTCCTTCCTTTCCCTCTTCCAGCCAGCAGAATCCCTAGGTGGGATATATATAAGAGATTTCATGATTAACATTCCCAAAACTTCAATATGATCTTGTAGCTTTCGCAGTTATTTGATGGTTCCTTTTGGTTTTTTTGTTTGTTTGTTTGTTTGTTTTCATGATGGTGAAAACTCTCAAGATGATCCTGACTCTAGAGAGTGCTAATGCTTACTTCCCACCTTGTCTTGTCTCTCACTAACCTCCATCCTAGTCCATATTTCCTGATTCTGTACCATAAAGGATTTCAGTAGGCTCCTTTACCAATGACTCTCACCCAGGCTTTTATTTTCTAGCATCAACTGTTCTTTCTCTCAAGGATACTCATCCTGTACCATCTATGGATCTGATTGATTCCCACACATAGTATAATATAATGTCATAGCCATTAGGAAGTACTCGTAAGAACAACCCAGTCTCCAAGATTTATATTAATGTTTCCTTGATGAGCTGAGTAATCCTACCGAAGTCATGCATCTCTGACAATTTCTCAGAAACCTCTGGGATATGAGGGGGGAAAAACTGTATTTACTATCAGTTCTAAGCCCAATCCTTATTCATAAAAGTTCATTAAACACACTGCAAATGAATGAGTTAATCTACCCTTTAAAATTCACTCTAATATAGTCAGACATAAGTGTCGTATCTAGTCCTTTCCACTGATCAAGATGATTATTGTGCCTATGTTGCCAGAAGGAAGCAGAACCCAGTGACTTTGTATGATTTCTTAGGGAAGATGGCTATATAGAGCATGCTGCCTGCTGCTTTCCATCAATATTAGCAATTCATTTTATTGTTACTAATATCCCTGGTGACATAAATCATAATTGTGTCAATTTAGCCTCTTTGTTAGAAAGAAAATTCTAAAGCTAGATTGTTCTATTCAATAGCTCTGTATACAGAACACTAATATAACTATTGAGTGTTTTCATACAAAGAAACTTAACTGGACCACCCAGAGCTCCCAGGGACTAAACCATCAACCAAAGAGTATACATGGAGGGAGCCAGGACTCCAAATACATGTGTAGCAGAGGATGGCTTTATCTGGCACCAATGTGAGGGAAAAGAGACTTGATGCCCCAGTGTAGGAGGCAAGAGTGGGTGAGTGGAGCATCTACATAGAGGCAAAGTGGAGGGAGAGAGGGGGTTGGATGGGGGGGCTTTGTGGGTAACCGGGAAGGGGAATATAATTTGAAATGTAAATAAATAAAATGATTAATTAAAAAATAAAAGGGAAAAAGTTTTTAAAAGCTAGTTATGAGAATTTAGTTTTTGTTAAAAATTCAGTCAATGGTTATTTTTCCAAGAAACTCAACAAATAAGTTATTATTGTTTACACATGGATGTCATGATGCATAATTTGTGGAAGAAATCAAGATATCATCATGGTAACAAAATTATTTTTATCTAAACTTTAATGCCTTTGGCAATAAATTCTGATTTTGCTAATTTGCCAGAAATATAGATGTAAATTAATCATCAGAGACTGATATTTTAACTCTTAGTCCCCCAGAATACAAGGCTATTTTAGGAGGTATCTAGACATGGGACATTTATGAGGAAGTGTGTGATTTCAGTTAGTAGTTACGGCAGATCCTCATGAGGAATGTATCTATCCAGAAAAGAGATATTCCTTCCTCTTTGTCTCTGTCTCTCTATCCCTTTGTCTCTCTCTTTCTCTGTCTGTCTTTCTCTCTCCTCTGTTGGGGTATGAGCGTATATGTGCGTGTATGTGTGCATGTGTGTGTCCATCCCCTCTGTTCTCTTTACTTGCCCTATTCTCCCTCCCTCTATAGAATGACACAGAAAAAATGTTGGCTTTCTGCAGGCCAGTTAGAGACTCAATACCAGGTTATGAGTGGTCAAATACAATACAACTATGAAAAATACCTGCTGTTTTAGCCCCCCAGGCTATGAAATTTCATAGCAATATGAACAGAGCAATACAACATTTAAAAAAATTTAATCAATTCATTCTGACAATTTCTTCACCTTTTCTATGTTAACAATTAAGTACAGTCTTTGAGTAAATTCACAATTTTCTGTTTCTTATTCTCCTTGAAATGTAATCTATCATGCCTATAATGTATAAAAATGAAAGAATTGTGTGCATGAGTTTAATTTCTTGAACTTTAAAAAAAATTTTATTCCCTGTTTTTGAATCCCATCCAAATAAAATTAATATCAGATGCTGCTGGTGGTGCACACATACCACATGCATGGCAGGAGCTGATTCACAGCAAGCACCTATATCTCTCTCCACCAGGCTTTTTCTCTCTTCAGACATGTATTCAGCTTATTATAAGACAAACTAGGGTGCCTGAGAATTTAACCCTCGAGAATAGTTTTCTACCAAGATGAGTCTGGGAAGGATGAGACATAGATTCTTTGCCATTGAGGTATGACCACCTCTTTAAGACATCAGCAGTAGGACTGAATTCTAGCTGCACATGGTGATAAGCTGATCATCAATGCAAAGTTTATTGATTTCCTTTTCTTCCCTTTCCCACCTCACTTTCCTTGCTTTGTGTCACATTCCATCAATTTCTAAGATAGGATTCTGGAAGAACCCAAATCTAAAATATTGCTGGTTACATTAGATGAAGAAGGGAAATACCAAGATCCCATATCATATATTTTGTTTCTTTTCAACAAAATTCCTTCCTCATAAATGTAGGAAGGAGAGAATATAGAATGGCAGAAGGAAAAAAGAGAAAGAAGAGGAGAAAGACAGACACTAGAGAGCTAATATGCAAGTAGCACCCCCAATATGACTTATCTGTCATGATCAGTCATAACATTTTTATTTTTCTCAGTATTATCCCTAATAAACAACCATCGGTGATGTGTGTTTTAGAACACGAATTCCTGATGCATACCAAGATATGAGGTAGTATCAAGTTTTGTGTAGCCTCTGATACAGTGTAGTACTGTCAGTACAGTGTTAGAGTATATGTGAATGCATTACAGCAAAAGATAGAGCCAAAGAACTATTTAAAGCTTTCAGAAGTAATTCACCTGGCAAGTTCGTACTCTGTAATTCATTTTACCCTACTCTGGGTATTGCTAACAAAGATAAACCATGTCTCAGCAGTCACTAGAGTGTGCAGGCTGACAAGACAGATAAAAAAGACTCTTAGTTCTGTAACTTTGCCAGAATTTTCTTTCTCTTTTATTTTCTATTAGCCTAAAGATGACAGTAGTAGAGGGGATGTGACATATACAGTTTTGCAGTACACTTTGTTCGGATCCTTTTTGTCAAGAGAAATTAAGACCAATATCTCTGATATGGTCTGACTACTCAAACATTACAGTCATCTGATAATTTATAGAGGGGAAATGTAGTGTCTGGTTTTTCTTTATCAGACAAATTCAAATGTGGACAGTATGATGTGCTTTATAATGTTGGTAATGAGCTTTATTCAAAGTTTTGAGAGGACAGAGGAAGTTCTTATTGAGAATGTGCCTTATGGAGAAGGGCAGACTTGGTCTCTGGCTTTTGTTTGGTTCTGTTACTATGATGTCTTAGAAAGCACTCAGTTGTTGGAGTTTAGCAGTCCTGGGGCAGAATATTGATTCCCTCATTTTCTGCCTACATTTCTTTTGGCAAGATACGTTATCGGTATACACCACTGTTTTCTCAATTATAAAAAGTAATGTTGAGCCAGCACGATGGCTCAGCAGGTAAAGATGCCTGCTGATTAGCTTGACAATTTGATTTTGATTCCACAGATCCTACTTGGTACATTGATAAATCCAACTCTCAGAAGTTGTCTGCTGACCTCCACATGTGCAGTGTACCATAAATGGAAGCACAAATACAGAAGAACAAATACATACTCACACACATACACACTAAGTGTAATTTACAAATGTTATATATTTTACTAGCATATAGCCAGAATTATTGTAAAAATTAAACTTGGGATGATAGACAATAGGATAGAAATTTGTCAGCTGTTGGGTTACAAGAATACAGGAACTTTATCATCACATTAGTTTCAGTTGATGACTCAGAATGTTCCACATGCCACAATTGTATTGACAGTAAGAAATCAAAGGTAGATAAATAATAAATAGAACATGATTCTTGTATGGAACAGAATTTGAGGGAATGCCCAACCAATGACTGATCCAACTTGAGGCCCATCCCATGAAAGATAGCAACCCTTTACACTACTAATGATATTCTGCTATACATGCAGACAGGAATCTAGCAAAAACTGTTTCCTGAGGCTTCATCAAGCAGCTGATAGAAATAGATTCATAGACTCACAGCCAAACATCAGACAGTATTCCAGAAGTCTTGCAGAAGAGTTGGGGGAAGGAATGTAGAAGCGTGAGGGGTCACGGATACCACAAGACAACCTACAGAACCAACTAACCTGAGCCAGTGGGTATCACAAAGACTAAACCACCAACCAAGGAGCATGCTTGGACTGGTCCTAGGCCCCATACATATATGTAGCATGTATGCAGCTTATTCTTCATGTGTGTTCATGAACAATTGAAGCAGAGGGTGTTGCCTTTGGATTGACACTGTTGCCTGCCTTTGGATTCATTTCCCCTAGCTACCTGCCTTGTGTAGCTTCAGTGGGAGTAGAAACACCTAGTCCTGATGAGACTTGATGTGCCAAGCAGTCTCTTCTTCTCTACAGAGAAAAGGAGCAGTGGTCAGATGGGATGGACTTGCAAACTTTATTTTTGCCCCAGTACAGGGGAACGCCAGGGCCAAAAAGTGGGGGTGGGTGGGTAGGGGAGTAGGGGTGGGAGGGTATGGGGGACTTTTGGGATAGCATTGGAAATGTAAATGAGGAAAATACCTAATTAAAAAATAAATAAATAAAAAATACAGTCAGCTAATGGATGGATCACAGGGCTCCCAATGGAGGAGCTAGAGAAAGTATCCAAGGAGCTAAAGGGATCTTCAACCCTATAGGTGGAACAACATTATGAACTAACCAGTACCCCTGAGCTCTTGACTCTAGCTGCATATGTATCAAAAGATGGCCTAGTCGGCCATCACTGGAAAGAGAGGCCCATTGGACACGCAGACTTTGTGTGCCCCGGTACAGGGGAACGCCAGGGCCAAAGGGGGGGAGTGGGTGGGTAGGGGAGTGGGGGTGGGTGGGTAAGGGGGACTTTTGGTATAGCATTGGAAATGTAAATGAGCTAAATACCTAATAAAAAATGGAAAAAATAAATAAATAAATAAATAAATAAATAAATAAATAAATAAATCTTTAAAAAAAATAAAAAAAAAATAAATAAAAACATTCCTTTTTTTAACATTTTACAAAAATAAATCCTTTGATCTCTGATGTAAAAAAAAACAAAAACAAAAAAAAAAAACAAAACAAAACAAAAGAATGGGAGGAGGAAGGACTCTACTAGGGATATGGCAGACCAAAGTATGAATGCGTCAGTCTTTGTTAGAAGAGGGAACAAAATACCCATGGGAGGAAATATGGAAGGGATCTCTAAATATGAGTGAATATTCAGAGGTGTATTTCTTGGTACATAGCTGAAATCAAGTGAACAGTATCTCTAAATTTGCCTTCTATAAAGCCACTTCATTGTCAAACAAATAATATCAAATGGCAAAGTGCAAGAACTTAATATTTAAAGTCTATTGTCTTTCACTTTCTTTTGAGTTTCTATCTTCTTTATAATGCTTCTTTTCTGTGTATCAATCCTCACAGATAAACATCCCTTTAACAACCTGTCTTGTTATATGTGTAATGTACACATGACTTCTCCCCATAACAGACTGATTGTTATATTTTTGAAAATCAATTCTGCAAATGATACATATAGGATGCACTCATTTGTGTAAGGCATCCCTGTGCTATTACTTATAATCTGTGCTGGAGAGTCTTAAGTCAAGTTGACACAGACACTAGAGTCATTTGAAATGAAGGAATCTCAGTTGAGATGTGTCCCATAAGATCCGGCTATAAGGAATTTTTAAAATTAGTGATTGATGGGGTCCAGCCCACTGTGGGTGGTACCGTCCCTGTGTTGGTGGTCATCGGTTTTATAAGAAAGCACACTAAGCAAGCCAGTAAGCAGTACCCTTCTATGGCTTCTGCATAAGCTCCTGATACCAGGTGCTGCCTTGCTTGAGTTTCTCCAATGGTGAAGAGAAATATGGAAATGTAAGCCAAATTAATTCTTTCCTATGCAGGTAGCTTATTGGTCATCACGGTGTTTCATTGCAGTGATAGAAACCTTAACTAAGACAGAATCTTAGTGTTAAAATCATGTCGATGAGCAGTATTAGATTATTTGGTTATTAAATTACTTTGCAATGTTACTAACCTTTTTCCTTTTAATGTGTGTTGTCATTGTTTCTATGTTTTGACTATGATCAAGTTAATCAGCCATGTTTTTTCACACAATGCTATTATAAATATGTTTCATCTCTGGAGGCAGGATATTTAGACCATATGATGGGTATGGGCTCAGTCATATAAGGAGTTCTTGTATAAGCATCTGCTCTATTTTATATTCAACTATAATTTATGAGAAAATTCAACTTTATCCTTAATTTCATCAGTACTTGATGTACACAATCTTTTTTTTTTCCATTTTTAATTAGGTATTTAGCTCATTTACATTTCCAATGCTATACCAAAAGTCCCCCATAGCCACCCACCCCCACTCCCCTACCCACCCACTCCCACTTTTTGGCCCTGGCATTCCCCTGTACTGGGGCATATAAAGTTTGCGTGTCCAATGGGCCTCTCTTTCCAGTGATGGCCGACTAGGCCATCTTTTGATACATATACAGCTAGAGTCAAGAGCTCCGGGGTACTGGTTAGTTCATAATGTTGTTCCACCTATAGGGTTGCAGATCCCTTTAGCTCCTTGGGTTCTTTCTCTAGCTCCTCCATTGGGAGCCCTGTGATCCATCCATTAGCTGACTGTGAGCATCCACTTCTGTGTTTGCTAGGCCCCGGCATAGTCTCACAAGAGACAGCTACATCTGGGTCCTTTCGATAAAATCTTGCTAGTGTATGCAATGGTGTCAGCGTTTGGATGTTGATTATGGGGTGGATCCCTGGATATGGCAGTCTCTACATGGTCCATCCTTTCGTCTCAGCTCCAAACTTTGTCTCTGTAACTCCTTACATGGATGTTTTGTTCCCACTTCTAAGGAGGGGCATAGTGTCCACACTTCAGTCTTCATTTTTCTTGAGTTTCATGTGTTTAGCAAATTGTATCTTATATCTTGGGTATACTAAGTTTTGGGCTAATATCCACTTATCAGTGAGTACATATTGTGTGAGTTCCTTTGTGAATGTGTTACCTCACTCAGGATGATGCCCTCCAGGTCCATCCATTTGGCGAGGAATTTCATAAATTCATTCTTTTTAATAGCTGAGTAGTACTCCATTGTGTAAATGTACCACATTTTCTGTATCCATTCATCTGTTGAGGGGCATCTGGGTTCTTTCCAGCTTCTGGCTATTATAAATAAGGCTGCTATAAACATAGTGGAGCATGTGTCCTTCTTACCTGTTGGGGCATCTTCTGGATATATGCCCAGGAGAGGTATTGCTGGATCCTCCGGTAGTACTATGTCCAATTTTCTGAGGAACCGCCAGACTGATTTCCAGAGTGGTTGTACAAGCCTGCAATCCCACCAACAATGGAGGAGTGTTCCTCTTTCTCCACATCCATGCCAGCATCTGCTGTCACCTGAATTTTTTATCTTAGCCATTCTGACTGGTGTGAGGTGGAATCTCAGGGTTGTTTTGATTTGCATTTCCCTGATGATTAAGGATGTTGAACATTTTTTCAGGTGCTTCTCTGCCATTCGGTATTCCTCAGGTGAGAAATCTTTGTTCAGTTCTGAGCCCCATTTTTTAATGGGGTTATTTGATTTTCTGAAGTTCACCTTCTTGAGTTCTTTATATATGTTGGATATTAGTCCCCTATCTGATTTAGGATAGGTAAAGATCCTTTCCCAATCTGTTGGTGGTCTTTTTGTCTTATTGACGGTGTCTTTTGCCTTGCAGAAACTTTGGAGTTTCATTAGGTCCCATTTGTCAATTCTCGATCTTACAGCACAAGCCATTGCTGTTCTGTTCAGGAATTTTTCCCCTGTGCCCATATCTTCAAGGCTTTTCCCCACTTTCTCCTCTATAAGTTTCAGTGTCTCTGATTTTATGTGAAGTTCCTTGACCCACTTATATTTGACCTTATTACAAGGAGATAAGTATGGATCAATTCCCATTCTTCTACATGATAACAACCAGTTGTGCCAGCACCAATTGTTGAAAATGCTGTCTTTCTTCCACTGGATGGTTTTAGCTCCCTTGTCAAAGATCAAGTGACCATAGGTGTGTGGGTCCATTTCTGGGTCTTCAATTCTATTCCATTGGTTTACTTGTCTGTCTTTATACCAGTACCATGCAGTTTTTATCACAAATGCTCTGTAGTAAAGCTTTAGGTCAGGCATGGTGATTCCACCAGAGGTTCTTTTATCCTTGAGAAGAGTTTTTGCTATCCTAGGTTTTTTGTTATTCCAGATGAATTTGCAAATTGCTCCTTCTAATTCGTTGAAGAATTGAGTTGGAATTTTGATGGGGATTGCATTGAATCTGTAGATTGCTTTTGGCAAGATAGCCATTTTTACAATGATGATCCTACCAATCCATGAGCATGGGAGATCTTTCCATCTTCTGAGATCTTCTTTAGTTTCTTTCTTCAGAGACTTGAAATTTTTATCATACAGATCTTTCACTTCCTTAGTTAGAGTCACACCAAGGTATTTTATATTATTTGTGACTATTGAGAAGGGTGTTGTTTCCCTAATTTCTTGCTCAGCCTGTTTATTCTTTTTGTAGAGAAAGGCCTTTGACTTGTTTGAGTTTATTTTATATCCAGCTACTTCACCTAAGCTGTTTATCAGGTTTAGGAGTTCTCTGGTGGAATTTTTAGGGTCACTTATATATACTATCATATCATCTGCAAAAAGAGATATTTTGACTTCCTCTTTTCCAATTTGTATCCCCTTGATCTCCTTTTGTTGTCGAATTGCTCTGGCTAATACTTCAAGTAATATGTTGAAAAGGTAGGGAGAAAGTGGGCAGCCTTGTCTAGTCCCTGATTTTAGTGGGATTGCTTCCAGTTTCTCTCCATTTACTTTGAATTTGGCTACTGGTTTGATGTAGATTGCTTTTATCATGTTTAGGTATGGGCCTTGAATTCCCGATCTTTCCAACACTTTTATCATGAATGGGTGTTGGATCTTGTCAAATGCTTTTTCCGCATCTAACGAGATGGTCATGTGGTTTTTGTCTTTGAGTTTGTTTATATAATGGATTACATTGATGGATTTTCGTATATTAAACCATCCCTGCATCCCTGGAATAAAACCTACTTGGTCAGGATAGATGATTGCTTTAATGTGTTCTTGGATTCGGTTGGCGAGAATTTTATTGAGGATTTTTGCATCGATATTCATAAGAGAAATTGGTCTGAAGTTCTCTATCTTTGTTGGGTCTTTCTGTGGTTTAGGTATCAGAGTAATAGTGGCTTCATAAAATGAGTTAGGTAGAGTACGTTCTACTTCTATTTTGTGAAATAGTTTGTGCAGAACTGGAATTAGATCTTCTTTGAAGGTCTGATAGAACTCTGCACTAAACCCGTCTGGTCCTGGGCTTTTTTTTTTTTTTTTTTTTTGGCTGGGAGACTATTAATAACTACTTCTATTTCTTTAGGGGATATGGGACTGTTTAGATGGTCAACTTGATCCTGATTCAACTTTGGTACCTGATATCTGTCCAGAAATTTGTCCATTTCGTCCAGGTTTTCCAGTTTTGTTGAGTATAGCCTTTTGTAGAAGGATCTGATGGTGTTTAGGATTTCTTCAGGATCTGTTGTTATGTCTCCCTTTTCATTTCTGATTTTGTTAATTAGGATTTTGTCCCTGTGCCCTCTAGTGAGTCTAGCTAAGGGTTTATCTATCTTGTTGATTTTCTCAAAGAACCAACTCCTCGTTTGGTTAATTCTTTGAATAGTTCTTCTTGTTTCCACTTGGTTGATTTCACCCCTGAGTTTGATTATTTCCTGCCGTCTACTCCTCTTGGGTGAATTTGCTTCCTTTTTTTCTAGAGCTTTTAGATGTGTTGTCAAGCTGCTAGTATGTGCTCTCCCCCGTTTCTTCTTGGAGGCACTCAGAGCTATGAGTTTCCCTCTTAGAAATGCTTTCATTGTGTCCCATAGGTTTGGGTACGTTGTGGCTTCATTTTCAATAAACTCTAAAAAGTCTTTAATTTCTTTCTTTATTCCTTCCTTGACCAAGGTATCATTGAGAAGAGTGTTGTTCAGTTTCCACGTGAATGTTGGCTTTCCATTATTTATGTTGTTATTGAAGATCAGTCTTAAGCCATGGTGGTCTGTTAGGATACATGGGACAATTTCAATATTTTTGTATCTGTTGAGGCCTGTTTTGTGACCAATTATATGGTCAAGTTTGGAGAAGGTCTTGTGAGGTGCTGAGAAGAAGGTATATCCTTTTGTTTTAGGATAAAATGTTCTGTAGATATCTGTCAGGTCCATTTGTTTCATAACTTCTGTTAGTTTCACTGTGTCCCTGTTTAGTTTCTGTTTCCACAATCTGTCCATTGATGAAATTGGTGTGTTGAAGTCTCCCACTATTATTGTGTGAGGTGCAATGTGTGCTTTGGGCTTTACTAAAGTGTCTTTAATGAATGTGGCTGCCCTTGCATTTGGAACATAGATATTCAGAATTGAGAGTTCCTCTTGGAGGATTTTACCTTTGATGAGTATGAAGTGTCCCTCCTTGTCTTTTTTGATAACTTTGGGTTGGAAGTCGATTTTATCAGGTATTAGAATGGCTACTCCAGCTTGTTTCTTCAGACCATTTGCTTGGAAAATTGTTTCCCAGCCTTTTACTCTGAGGTAGTGTCTGTCTTTTTCCCTGAGATGGGTTTCCTGTAAGCAGCAGAATGTTGGGTCCTGTTTGTGTAGCCAGTCTGTTAGTCTATGTCTTTTTATTGGGGAATTGAGTCCATTGATATTAAGAGATATGAAGGAAAAGTAATTGTTGCTTCCTTTTATTTTTGTTGTTAGAGTTGGCATTCTGTTCTTGTGGCTGTCTTCTTTTTGGTTTGTTGAGGGATTACTTTCTTGCTTGTTCTAGGGTGTGATTTCCGTCCTTGTATTGCTTCTTTTCTGTTATTATCCTTTGAAGGGCTGGATTCGTGGAAAGATAATGTGTGAATTTGGTTTTGTCGTGGAAACTTTGGTTTCTCCATCTATGGTAATTGAGAGTTTGTCCCGGTATACTAGCCTGGGCAGGCATTTGTGTTCTCTTAGTGTCTGTATAACATCTGTCCAGGCTCTTCTGGCTTTCATAGTCTCTGGTGAAAAGTCTGGTGTAATTCTGATAGGCCTTCCTTTATATGTTACTTGACCTTTCTCCCTTACTGCTTTTAATATTCTATCTTTATTTAGTGCATTTGTTGTTCTGATTATTATGTGTCGGGAGGAATTTCTTTTCTGGTCCAGTCTATTTGGAGTTCTGTAGGCTTCTTGTATGATCATGGGCATCTCTTTCTTTGTGTTTGGGAAGTTTTCTTCTATTATTTTGCTGAAGATATTAGCTGACCCTTTAAGTTGAAAATCTTCATTCTCATCAATTCCTATTATGCGTAGGTTTGGTCTTCTCATTGTGTCCTGGATTTCCTGGATGTTTTGAGTTAGGATCCTTTTGCATTTTGTATTTTCTTTGACTGTTGTGTCAATGTTCTCTATGGAATCTTCTGCACCTGAGATTCTCTCTTCCATTTCTTGTATTCTGTTGCTGATGCTCGCATCTATGGTTCCAGATCTCTTTACTAGGGTTTCTATCTCCAGCGTTGCCTCGCTTTGGGTTTTCTTTATTGTGTCTACTTCCCTTTTTAGTTCTAGTATAGTTTTGTTCATTTCCATCACCTGTTTGGATGTGTTTTCCTGTTTTTCTTTAAGGACTTCTACCTGTTTGGTTGTGTTTTCCTGCTTTTCTTTAAGGGCCTGTAACTCTTTAGCAGTGCTCTCCTGTAATTCTTTAAGTGACTTATGAAAGTCCTTCTTGATGTCCTCTATCATCATCATGAGAAATGTTTTTAAATCTGGGTCTAGATTTTCGGTTGTGTTGGGGTGCCCAGGACCAGGTGGGGTGGGAGTGCTGTGTTCTGATGATGGTGAGTGGTCTTGATTTCTGTTAGTAGGATTCTTACGTTTGCCTTTCGCCATCTGGTAATCTCTGAAGCTAGCTGTTATAGTTGTCTCTGGTAAGAGCTTTATCTTCAGGTAACTCTGTTAGCCTCTATAAGCAGACCTGGGAGGCTAGCTCTCTCCTTATTTGCAGTGGGCAGAGTATTCTCTGCAGTCAAGCTCTCTTTTTGCAGGGAAGGTACCCAGATAACTGGTGTTCGAACCTGCCTCCCTGCAGAAGTTGTGTTCCACTCACTAGAGGTCTTAGGATCCCGTGGGGAATCCTGTGTGGGCCCTTGCGGGTGTCAGGTGACTCCGTTGGCAAGTTACCCAGGTGCTCAAGTGGGTAGGAAGGGACTTGTGCCCCAGGTCAGGCCCGGGTAGTCTGCTTCCCTATTTACTGCAGTCTCAGGTTCTATGCGATTGGATTGGGGCAGATGCTGTGTTCCACTCACCAGAGGTCTTAGGATCCCGTGGGGAATCCTGTGTGGGCCCTTGCGGGTGTCGGCCGACTCCCCTGGCAAGGTACCCTGGTCGTACTCAATCTTTTTAATTGTAGATATATTGTGATTCACCCTTGTTTCTCATTATGATGACTAATCTCATTGGCTTTTTCATATACTTCCTGACCATTTATATCTTATTCTGGGAAGTGACTTTTGAAATGATTATAGAACTTTCATAGTGTTGGTATGTCATTTTTATTTGCTTATAAGAGGTTTTCAGTATTCTTTCTTCTCATATAACCTCCTGAAGTCTAGTAGTCTGTCAGATTGTCCTTCATGATTCTTTTCTTGCAGCATGCAATTTGTTAATTTGTTTCTGACCTGATATCTTCTGGTGTAGAAGTGTTAAGTTCTGTGATCTCCTTTTCTTTTTAAGCATTTTCCTTTTTTTTTTTTTTTTTTTTTTTGATCTGGTCTGAGAAATGTTTATGTTTTAAACCCTCGCAAGTAGTTGTAACTTGAAATACAAAGTGAGATTGATGCCATTATAGAGGTGAGTCCAAAAAAAAAAAAAAAAAAAAAAAAAGGGAGTCCTCTGACAGGCTAGAGGACAGTCAAGAGGCAAGGCAGTAAATTTTGCAGAAAAGGGCTAGTCTTCAGAGACTTAGTTGATGAGATGATTACTGTTTTGCTTCAAACCTTCGCAAAATCCCAACTGTGTTTCATGAATAGATCCTTTTTATTTTTGTAGGTTCTGGGTAAGGTAGACAAAGTTTGGAGAACTTAGAAACTCTGCTTAAATATTAAATGAAGAATCAGAGTTAAAATAATCAAACTTCAGTGTGCTCTCTCTATCAAGAATAAATTCAATATATAGTCTTATGTAATCTTACTGACATATACGGTATGAGAAAAATTATGGAACAAACCGTAAATAATATTATCACATATCAGATAAGATTGAGCTTAATTTGCAACAAGATTATGTACACACACACACACACACACACACACACACCACTCACACCAAACAACAAAAATACAGCAAAATTTAGTATAGAAAGATAGGCTAGTTTTTTTTTATAATAATGCTTCCCATGTATTACATGTTCAGTATACACTAAGAAATAACAAATTGGCTCACAGACCAGGTTTTATAAATACTCCTTTTTAGACATAGCCTTTTTCTTTATTTGTTGATTTATTATGTGGGATTACATTAATACTAAGTGGGCTTTAAGAATATTTTGTCTCACACAGTAAAGCCAAAAAAGACAAGATAATCATATGCTTTACTGAATGGTTTGGTGGTAGCTGGTATAAATTATTTTTAAAGTTAGATACACATCAATATAACATAAAGTTGTATACACAATTAAGAGATGGAGAATATGAAGTTTGTGAACCTAGATGCCTCTTCCAAATAAGGAACATGAAAAGATAGAGTATTAATTCATGAACGAAAAGCCTTAATACATAGTTTTTGTTTTTGTTGTTGTCGTATCATATTCTTCCCTTCCATATAAAACACAAACCAAAAGATACTATTATGGAAAAAAATTATATGATCAATACTAGAAAACAAAGCTGATTGGCGGAATGTTAATAGCCATGGTTGGAGGGTGAGAAGGAATTTGTAGCATTTACCTACTCATATATAAATGCATGACACATTACAGTGGTACTGTAATATGAACATGAACAATGTTTTCCAGTCATCTTTCATGCTTACTCTCTCTTGAAACAATGTGATTTGACATGTTTGTTGTATACCATAAAACAAGCCAGTGGAGAGGTAGCATCCAAAGGTAGACTCTCACACAGGAGAGTCTGAAGTTATCAGGACTCACATAGTAGAAGACATAAAATTTTAATCAAACTACTCAGATATGGGCATATCACTGCATATCAGTTCATATGTTGAAAACAAGTTATATGGCACAGGGTGCCTTTAAAACAAACTATAAGAAGAACTGTCTAAATTTTGATGGAAAAGGATAACAGGGGAAGTTGTAATAAGAAGGAGGTTATATATCCTGTAACTGTTCAGTCTACCTAGGACCCCTGAACTTTCTGAAATGCTGGATATGTAGTCCTAAGAACAGGTGCCCCAGGGGGAAAATTCCTAAACAGAACATTAATGGCTTGTGCTGTAAGGTCAAGAATTGACAAATGGGACCTCATAAAATTGCAAAGCTTCTGTAAGGCAAAAGACACTGTCAATAAGACAAAAAGGCCACCAATAGGTCGGGAAAGGATTTTTACCAATCCTAAATCTGATAGGGGACTAATATCCAATATATACAAAGAGCTCAAGAAGCTGGACTGCAGAAATTCAAATAACCCCTTTAAAAAATGGAGTACAGAGCTAAACAAAGAATCCTCATCTGAGGAATACCAAAGGGCTGAGAAGCACCTGAAAAAATGTTCAACATCCTTAATCATTAGGGAAATGCAAATCAAAACAACCTTGAGATTCTACCTCACACCAGTCAGAATGGCTAAGATAAAAAATTCAGGTGACAGCAGATGCTGGATGTGGAGAAAGAGAAGCACTCCTCCATGGCTTGTGGGATTGCAAGCTTCTACAACCACTCTGGAAGTCAGACTGGAGGTTTCTCAGAAAATTGGACATAATACTAGTAGAAGATACAGCAATACCTCTCCTGGGCATGTACCCAGAAGAAGTTCTAAATGGTAATAAGAACACATGCTCCACTGTGTTCATAGCAGCCTTATTTATAAGAGCCAGAAGCTGGAAAGAACCCAGATGTCTCTCAACAAAAGAATGGAAACAGAAAATGTGGTACATTTACACAATGGAGTAATACTCAGCTATTAAAAACAATGAATTTATGAAATTCTTGGACAAATGGATGTATCTGGATAATATCATCCTGAATGAGGTAACCCAGTCACAAAAGAAGTCATTAAATATGCACTCACTGGTAAGTGGATATTAGCCCAGAAACATAGAACACCCAAAGTACAATTTGCAAAACACAAGAAAATCAAGAAGAGGGAAGACCAATGGGTAGATAATTCGTTCCTCCTTAGAATAGGGAACAAAATACCCATGAAAGGAGTTACAGAGACAAAGTTTGGAGCTAAGACAAAGGGATGGACTATCCAGAGACTACCCCACCTGGGGATCCCATCCCATAATCAGGCACCAAACCCAGACACTATTGCATATGCCAACAAGATTTTGATGAAGGGACCCTGGTATAGCTGTCCCGTATGAGGCTATGCCAGTGCCTGGCAAATACAGAAGTGGATGCTCACAGTCATCTATAAGATGGAACACAGGGCCCCCAATGGAGAAGCTAGAGAAAGCCCCCAAGGAGCTGAAGGGGTCTGCAACCCTGTAGGTGGAACAACAATATGAACTAACCAGTACTCCCAGAGCTCGTGTCTCTAGCTGCATATGTAGCAGAAGATGGCCTAGTCACCCATCACTGGGAAGAGAGGCCCCTTGGTATTGCAAACTTTATATGCCCTAGTATAGGGGAATGCCAGAGCCAAGAAGCAGGAGGGGTGGGTAGGGGAGCAGGGTGGCGGGAGGTTATAAGGAACTTTCGGGATAGCATTTGAAATTTGAAATGTATATAAAGAAAATATCTAATAAAAAAGAAAAGAAAAGAACAGAGGTGCCCAAGTCTCAGAACCATCATTTCCTGAAGCAGCATATATACCTGTATATGGCTGTAATAATACATAGCTATAAGTCTTCCTAGTTCATAAGTTTTTAATAAAATAATGTATGAGATCATGAGAAGAAATGAATTGACTCAACTAGAATCATTTTATGATTATGGAAGAGTTAGCTGATGGATTTATTTTCAATTACATTTTAGTTTTGGAAGTTTCAGCATCACTGATATGCAATATGATAACTATAAAAAAAGAATTATAAACCAGAAAAGCTAATTAATAATACATCATATTCAGAGGAAAAAAAACTAACAAATAATCGAGCAATCTTCTTTGTAATTGGTTTTAAGATGCAGTTTTTTTCATTAAGTTTTTCATCGTGTTTTTATCCTATGTTAATAGAGAATTTTAAATGGTGACTAACATATTGGACATTACAAACTTTGATTACTTAAGGGCACTTGAAAAAAATAACACTTAATTTATTCATTTTGCTCATTTATTCAATCATTTAATGGACAGTTTTTGAGAGCCTACTAAATATGGGAAAAACTAAGATGAACAAGAAAATTATTCTACCATCTTGTATTCCAAGTTTCCCTTAGTTAAGGACTGTATAAACAAATATTAACCAAGCAAAGAGGCAAAACAAAAGGGAATAAGCATACATTAGGTATTGTGAGAGCAATAAATTAAGTCTTCTTTAAGTGGAACAGTCACAGATGGCCATAAAGCTTAAAAATTCAGTTGAAATGTGCCAGACCCTGAGTTGCTTACAAAGAATGAATGAATACAATGGGGCTTTGGGAGTAGGTTGGGTATTTATTATAAATGTGAGGAAGGCTGGTGAGGTGCCTTTTCTGGTGAAAAAGTTTTTCACATAAGCCTGAAAATCTAAGTTCAATGTCTAAAACACACAAAGGACTCCTGAAGGTTTTCCTCTGAACTCCAAATATACTCTCCCAGAGCCCACACGTTATATAAACATACACACACAGTAATAGCTCAAAAATAAAGATGTTGTAAATAAGAAAGTAGACAACCATGATGGTAATATCAGCATCACTATGGAGTAGGATGTAGGCCATAAAAAGGCATGTGATTTGTGAGAACAGAAAGAAGGTATACCATTTAGGATAATGTCTTTGAATTATGCAGAATCAACATAGTGATCTGAAACTAGGTTTAAAGAATAAGTAGAAATTGTGGGCCCCAAATGTACTATGTAAAACAGGGAGATCCGGCAATAATTCAGTGGATAAAATGATTTTTACACAAGAATGAGGACCAGAGATGTATACTTATCACCAAAATAAACATACATCAAATGTACTAGTCCATCTGTAATCCATGTGCTCAGGAGACAGATGAGCCATCCCCCCACCACACATATACCACAAATAGCAAACAAGCTATGTAGAATAGCAAAATTAACAAGAGGCAAGTCACTGAAAAAAAAGACACACAGTATCATCCTCTGTATTCTACATCCACCTGCACTTAACATTTATTCCCAACACTCATGTACCCACACACATAAGAATATGCATATACACGCTATAACAAGCATGCACACTGTACATAACCCATTGAGAATCATAGGTGGGAAGCAGGCTGCTTACACATTTATACACTGTGGTCAAGCACAGAGTCATCAACATACCCACCTGAGCACAAGCTGCATTCTGGAGGAAAACTGATCTTTACCTGTTCTGTGGCCTAGCAATTCTTATTCTAGGCAATTATATCAAAGAGGAGCTGGTCTACAATTAAAGCAGATGCTTGCAAGGCTATTGGATTTAATGTTACATACAGTTTAAGGGACTTAAAAAGAACTTGATTTGTTGTCTATACATGGAAGAGTTAATGAAAAATTACAAGGAGAAATGCACAACAGGTAGAAACCACAAACAGCAATAAAGAAGGATATGAAGGTGGAGTGGTTAGTATAAAATAGGAAATAAAAGAAATCAGAATGACATTTATATGCAATTTACTTTTCATAAAGTATATGCACATAATATTTGAAATAACAGTAAATTTCTCATAACACAACATATTTTCTCCTAAAATACTTGAGCTATGCAAAACTAAGGAATAGATACAACAGTGATTCTAAGGAAACCTGGTTTGATGGATAATACTCACAAATGTCACCAGTGAGACATAAAGATCAAAGTCTGATTTTTAAATTGCAAAACAACTATATACATGGAAAACAGTTTAAAGAAAGCATCTATTATAATGAGTACATAGTTCAAATATACCCTTGAATTACACTATATTTATTATCATAAGAATGGACATCAGAAATTATAGGCATATTTTTTCAACCTTCTTTAGTAGGTGTGCAATCTCTCCTCTAGCCTATCACCCACCAGAGGTAGTGGAAAACAAAAATTATTAGAACACAGGGAAAGTAGTCCTGTTTAGAAATAGTTCTTTGAGGGCAAGTCCAATCTTTAATCTCAGGATATCAGCAGTGAAGTCCCATAGCAAACACCAAATACAAATGAGTAGCTACAGTCCAGTACTCTTGGCAGACACCACACATGAACCCGCAGTTTCACTCCAGTCCACTTGGCAGTCACCACAGATGAAACATTAAGGGCAGTTCAATCCAGAAGAAACTGTGAGGCTTGCCAGCTGTCCCAAGGCTAATGAAGAAGCCACAGGAACCTTACTAGAACTTCTTTTGAGTTTCTCTCTATGGCATCACCACAAGTGGAGTTCAGCAACTCAATGTAAGACAACCCAATACATGCATATCCTTAGTGAAGAATAGCAAGGCAAAACAAAGCAAAACAATGCTCAAGTTCCCACTGTCTATGATGTCATATTTATACTCCTTCTGAACATTATGCATCCTTTCATGTGTTTGTTATAGCAAAGCATACTTTCACCTGTGTCTGCTTCAAGAAAACATTCTTTTGGGTGTTTGCATTAGCAAAATATCTTTTCACCTGTGTGTCCCAGTAAACCATCATTTGACAAGATTGAATTTCCAAAGAAACCACAAGTTTCAACTTCAGGATATGTTGATAAGTGTTATTGTAAGATGTGAAGGCAAGGCATGACATCAATTAGAAAGCTGTAATGACAACTGTAGCCATGTATGACTAATAACACACATAAACAGTTAATCATGGAAGCTGGGAAAAAGTTGGTATATGCATGTGTGCATTTTATGGTGTGTGATTTCATGTACTTACCTAATGTTCATCCCAAACAGGACTACCCATAATACAAAATTTGTATTCTGCTCAATAATTATGTATGTCAGTGATATTGCAAGAGATTCATGAGCAGAGAGACAGTATGATGGCAGAGATGATTTATGCACATATGCATGTGAGCAAGTAGAAACCAGGCACGGCAGAAAGGGAAAATATAGACATATATAAATTAAATAATGTTAACTGATGATATTTGCAAACTGAGAAATATGATGAACCAAACATCTAGCATTTAGATTCAAAGTGGGGAATGGGATAAATATTAGAGGGAAGAGTTCACAAGAAACTCTCAGGTACTTCAAATTCAGTTTTGTTTGTAGTATAAAATGACAAAATAAGTAAACAGAAAAATGAGAAACAGGTTCCACAGGATCTGAATTATGGGTATTGTGAACAGCATGTCGTGATGGGGAACCAAGCAATAGGTATGCTCGAAATTAGATCCATAAGACAAAGATCTTAGGAAAGAAAGAAGAAAGGGAAACAAGTCACTGATAATGAACAGGAAGCTGATTTCGAAGTCAGTAAAGGAAGCAAGCCTGAGGAAGTTCACTCATGTTCTGAGCAGTAATATCCATATACACTGCTTCATAAACAGCTCACCAAAAAGAGTAAGGAGTGTATGTAGCCCCAAATCATCAATAATGGGAAGCTGCTGACAATAACCCATAATTTAGTGACTGCCACTCAGCTTCATCACAGAGCAGAGGGATGTTAGAAAGAAACAAACTGTAAGATGGAGATGCAGAATATAGTTTGTAAAGAAAACAAAGATTATGGATGCAAAGACAAAACATAGATAGCAACCTGTGGATGATAACCAACAACACAGAGGCTGATACTTAAAAAAAAATAGTGGGGAGCATGGAGGGGTAATGAGTCACCCCTCATAAATTAATATACATTGATAAATATGACAAAATATTTGTTTTGAAGAGATGGACAGAAACTATGGTGGGAGCTGACAAGCTGATAAGTCTCCATTGAAATGATGTGAACTGGAACATATTATAAAATTACATACTGAGAATGTTTGATAAAGGCTGGATAGAATGTCAACAGTAAACAAAAGACAAAGACCCAACAAGCAGCTGAAAGAGTCAGATACAGATATTTGCACCCAGCCAATGAACAAAAGCTGCCAACCCTGTGGTTGAATTAGGGAAAAATTGGAAGAAGCTGAGGAGGACAGTGACCCTGTCGGTGGACCGGTAGTCTCAATTAATCTGGAACCCAGAGATTTCTCAGACACTGGACCACCAACTAGGCAGCATACACCAGCAGATATGAGGCCCCCAACACATTTACAGCAGGGTCTGGGTTCAGTGAGAGAAGATGCACCAAACCCTCAAGAAACTGGACACCCCAGGGAGTTTAGAGATTGGGTGGGGTGGGAGATGGGAGGTAGGACATCCTTGTGGAGACAGGGGGCAGGTATGAGGTATGGTATGTGAAACAGTCAAAGGGGAGACCAGGAGGGGGATAAAACTTGGAATTTAAAATGAATGAATGAATGAATGAATGAATGAATGAATAAATAAATAAATAAATAAATAAATAAATAAATAAATGAAAGATTAAAAATGGAAGAAGTAAATCACCTACTATGGACAAAGTAACACAATGTACTGTATGTGCTAAATTCTTACTACTTGGGGTGCTAAAGATGGCTCAATCAGTAAGCTGTTTCCCATGTAAGCAGGAAGACTTGAAATTCACAGGACAAAACATAGCACTCTTGAAAAGCCATGCAGGGTAGCATATATCTGTAATACTCTCCCTGAGAAGGTGGTGATTACCTGGCTCATTGGCTAATCAATTGGTAAGATCCAGGCCAATGAACAGACCCCTTCTCAATAAAGTGGAGAACCACTGAGGAATACAACTAATGTTTTACTCTGGCTTCTGCACATACATCTGAAGGACAAATGGATAGGAGAGAGAAAGACTGACATTGCAAGTGTGTGGAACTTTTATATAGTCCATTAACTAGCATTTGACCTTTCTGAATTTCAGAAGGGAGGAGTAGAAGAAAGGAAGAGGTAAAGTGCAAATTTCTGGTTTGGGGGTACTCAGGTTATAACGATGAGTCTGCTGAGGCAGACAGGTGAAAGAATGTGTTGCTAAAGCAGGCACATGAAAGAATGCTTTACTGAAGTAGACACAGTTGAAAGGATATTTAGCTCTACGAAAGGAGTTGTGATAGGTAAAAGGAATATAAATTCCAGTGAGAGCTCAAGCATTGGTTTGCTTTGCTCTCTGGCTTGCTCATCTGTGCTGATGACATCCACATATTGGTTTACCTTACACCGAGTTGCTGAGTTTCACTTGTGATGACTTCATAAAAAGAAACTCACCAAAGAACTTCTTGTGAGATTCCTCTGGCTTCTTTCCACTTCTGTGGAAGCTGCCGATTGGCAAGCCTTGACATTACTTCTGGACTGAACTGCCCTGCCGCTGCTGATTCATATTTGGTGTTTGCTAGTGGACTGGACTAAGAACAACGAAAATTGGAATTGTCCCACAGAACTATTTCTAAAGAGGTCCACTTCCTTCATATATTAATAAATGTTTGTTTCACTACCCCTGGTGTTTAATGGGGTAGAGTGGAGGTTGAACCCTTATTAAATAAGGTTGTGAAAATTATGTGCATACAGAAGGGAGAGAGAGGAAGGAGAGGAAGGCAGGATGGTGGGGAGAGAAGGAAGGAAGATTGAGAGAGGTAGAGAGAAGAGGAAAAATTTGAAAACTAAAGTGTACCTTAATTGGCATTTGGTGGTCAAATTTCATTTTGGAAGATCTTGTTTTCATATTTAGTGTTTTCTGAATTAGAGAAATAAACTCTTTTCTTTTTTTCCACTCTGTTCATCAAATTGCCTGGCTTTTAAGAAGTCTATTGACAGTTATGGTAAATAGTGGCAAGGAGGGTCCTTCCCTTTCTGCACATCTGTCCCTCCTTGCTCTTGACAGTCTAGCTGTGTGAGGCAGAGTTGGGCTTGTCTGACAGAGTAGGATCCTTTGTCATCCACCCACTTTCTGCATGCAAGGGATGTGTTAGTGAAGAAGCTGCTATCAGGAAAAAAATGCTTTTTAGACAGGACAAGATGATTTACATGTTCTCTGGGGGGACTGGCACTTCCTGAGATCATGGTGGGTATCAGATAGAGTGAGAAGCAAAATACCAATAGACTATCACAGAATACTGGTAACATACTCTCACAGGCAACTCTATTGCTCTACCCACATCTTATTTTGGCCCTGTCAGTGCCTAGGTGTCCTTCAGCTTGAACCTGAGGACATGGAAGGAGGTATTGTCTCTATCCCCATAAATTCTCAGCACTATAGAACAATTTGATAGTGTTAAGTCTTTGAGTGTCTATCCTCATGTGACAACCTCAGTGTCAAGTACTCTCATCAATTACATCTCAGAACTACCATGGGAAAACAAGTGGGCAATGGACATAAAAGCCAGATGCCCAAAGTATATAGGAGCCATCTACAGTCAAATAACTAGTGTCTGGCCTTACTTCAACCTATACTCAAAGAAATTTCTTTTTCAATAGGTTAACTGAGACATGCCTGATGATGATGATGATGGTGATGGTGATGATGATGATGATGCTCCTTTTAGGTTCAATTACATGTTCTCTAAGTTTCAGTTTGCTTAACCCTGGGTTATTTATTTGAGTACCTGTATCTCTGTTTCCTCATCTATAAAGTGAGCCTGATGGATAGTTGATCAATTTTGTTGTGATAGGGACAATACAAAGGTTAAATTAACATGTATAAAGTACTTGACATAGAAATTTGGATATGGCAAGTTCTCTATAAGCACCTGTAAGATTAAGTTGTAAAAGTAGTCTTTTTTTTTTTTTTGAAGACAAGATGATTTTGACCAGATTAGTGGTTCTAAGTGTGATGGCACTTTCAGATACTTCAGTAATTCCTTTCCTGAGATATGGGATATGGGACTTAAAAAAAAAAAAAAAAAAAACCCTGAAAGGAGGCCTAAGAGCATGCTGAGCATTCTATTTTCTATTTTGTCCCCAGGACTGGCAATGCATGATTACCTAATTCTATACCAGCTAAGCCCCCTGTTTACATTGCAGATTCACTTTCTGAAAGCATAGGGGATAGGGATTATTCATCTGCCTGGTGTTTTTCATCTCAGACTTCTTATCAAAATCCAGGGACACCTCTTCTTAAGCAAACCCCTGCCCCATCATAAGCAAAGCAGCCAACCCCTTAGAAATCCGGAAGCCAGAGGCCCATTCCTTGTGCTACCTGTAGAGATTTCAAATTCGGGATGCTCAAGGTCAAGTAAGAGGCTTACACAGTATGTCCAGGGATCAGCGAGGTAGACCTGAGGACTTGGGGCAAGTCCAAGTTATTTTGAAGAAATGCGGGGCAAAAAGGTCTGGAGAGCTGCTTGGCTTTGCTAATTTCCTCAGGGGAAACTCCTGGCAAGTATTATACCACAAGCAAGACCAAAGAGCTAAGGCAATTTGGCATAGCTCAACGGCACAGCCAAGAAGACATGTGCTTAGCAGGAGATAAACTCACTGCCAAGGACAATCCACACTGGGAAAAATAATGGAAATTTACAGGAAGCAACTCTATGTGGAACTGCTCTTCGCACAAATGCAAAATAATAATATTCAGAGAAGGGAGTGAAAATCATTCTTGTAGCAATTTGAAAGGTCTAGCAGAGAACTTCCTGCTGATAGATGGGGAATATGCCTGTAGACCCAAATGTAAGTATGTTTTCTAGCTTACACAACCTAGTTTTTTTTTAATCACACAGAACTCACATCAAGGCAAGTTGTGGAGTTCAGTAAATTCTCTATATATACTCTTACCTATTCACTTCATCTGTAGAAGAGAGACATGACTGTCATCCCACTTTGATACCAGAATATTCCATAAATATTATATACAGAATATGGGTTTGGAAGTCACATAGATTTAACATTCCAATTCTGACTCCTTCATTCACTTCTTGTGTGATCCAAAACAAGTTAATTAGCAACTGGCAACATTAGGTCTAAAGCTATAATCACTAGGGGAATAATTAAAACATTTATTCTTCAGACGAGTTGGGAGATCTAAACAAGAAAGCATCACTCAAGTCAACAGTCATTGTCACTGTTGATTCCTTTTGTAATTTATGGTGGAGAAGACACAATGGAACGGGGTCAGTAGCCTGTGTGTTCTTGGTAAGAGAATAAAGAGTGTTCCTTTGTAGTCTGAGACCTCACTGTGTTACCTTGTCAGTTTGACAGAAGACTATGGAGACAGATGGACTCCTTTAAATACATAATTGCTACCACAGCTCCTTTACATTTTACTTTACAGAAGAACTTTCACATAGTCAAATATTTGCCAAATGAAATTAGGAAAAAGAGAAGAAGCAAGCCTGTAGCCTCTATCAAGATGTTGTTTTAATTCTCTGTACTCTTCTATGGAGGAAAACAGAACAAACAAAAAATGGACAAACTAACAGAATTCAAGGGAATTTAACTGTATATGACTAGGTGTACTTAATTCATCACATGTGTTTTTTTTTCCAAGAGACTCAAGAGGCGCATGCAATTTTCAACTTATCCATTGATACCTTCAACCTCAAATTACCAGACACTGTTTTTTATAAATAAGTCTTATAGATAGCAAAAGTAGTCATCACAAGTAAACAATGCTTGTATTTATTGCTATAAAAGGACCCTGACTAGACAAGAGAAATAATGATCTGACCTGTAGGTAATCAGAAGTTATCATTTACCACTAAGCTGAGTGAACCTGAGAAGGTCATGCCTCTCTTGTGCTTCATTCTGATAGTATATAGAAAAACGGTTCTGAGTCTTATCAAAGTCTGTAAGACCTTAAAAGTTAAGAGTTTTGCCAGCTGGCTCTGTTAGGCTACCAAAAACAATGGGAAGAGCTTCTATTGACCTCTCTGGAAACTCTTTGGCCAACAACTCATAAGAAGATATTCTACATCTAGCATGGGGGTTTTCAGTTAAATATCCAGGGTTTCTGGAAGCAGAGTTTTCTACCCATGCAAAATTCCTAATTTTAAACTGTTTGATTTTAATTATATTTTTGTTACCTAAAAAAAAAAAATAGTAATTTTGTTCTCTTGCCATCTGAGATTTTCTGATTGCTACCCCCAGTTCCTCATCCCCCATTGTTACACAACTCTGTTCAATTTTCTGCCCCTCTGTAATCTCTCCCATCTCCTACCATACCTGATTCTTCCCCCATTCCCCTCCTCCTCTTCTCTTCCTCCCAAGTCTCTCCCATGCCCTACTTCCCTTGATTATTTTATTCCCCCTTCTACTTAGGACTGAAGTATACACTCTTTGGTCTTCCTTCATGTTGAGCTTCATGTAGTCCATGAGTTGTATCGTGAGTATTCTATACTATTTGCCTAATACCCACTTATCAGTGAGTATATGCCATGTATGGTCTTTTGTGACTGAGTAACCTCACTCAGGATATTATTTTGTAGAGCCATCCATTTGCCTGTGAATTTCATTAAGTCATTGTTTTTAAGAGCTGAGTAGTCCTCCATTGTGTAAAATGCACCATATTTTCTGTATCCAGTCCTCTGTTGAGGGACACCTGGGTTTTTTCCAGCTTCTCACTAATATAAATATGGCTGCTATGAACATAGTAGAGTATGTGTCCTTATTACATGTTGGAGCAACTTCTGGTATTGTTGGGTTCTCAGGCAGTACTATGCCAAATTTCCTGAGGAACTGACAAACTGATTTCCAGAGTGGTTGCATCAGTTTGCAATCACACCAACAATACAGGAGTGCTTCTCTTTCTCCATATTCTGGCCAGCATCTGCTGTCATCTGAGTTTTTAATCTTAGCCATTCTGACTGGTGTGAGGTAGAATTTCAGGATTGTTTTGATTTGCATTTCCCTAATGACTAACAATGTTGAACATAGCTGGGCAGTGGTGGCGCACGCCTTTAATCCCAGCACTCAGGAGGCAGAGGCAGGCGGATTTCTGAGTTCGAGATCAGCCTGGTCTACAAAGTGAGTTCCAGGACAGCCAGGGCTATACAGAGAAACCCTGTCTCGGAAAAACAAACAAACAAACAAACAAAAGAATGTTGAACATTTCTTTAGGTGTTTCTCAGCCATTCGGTATTCCTTAGTTGAGAATTCTTTGTTTAGCTCTGTACCGTGTTATCTTTTTTGTCCCAAAGTTTCAATTTAATGTCATATACAAAGGTCATGACAATCTGCCTGTGTCTAAAGACCCTTCCTGCATTGCTTTTCTACTCTTATTTTTGAGACTAAACTATTATTAGCTCATCTTTCTTTTGCTTTTTTTTCTCCAAACTGTTGCATATGACCCTCCTTGTTCTCTTTCAAATCCAAGCCTTTTATAGTAATGTTTGTTATATGTATATCCATTCCTAAATATAACCCACTCAGTCTGTATAATGTTCCTAGAATGTATGTTTTCAGTACTGACCATTTGGTATGGGATAACCAATTGGTGTTATCTTCCCCAAGGAAGACAATTTCCACTCTCACTATGTGTTAACATGGTTCTTTGTGTAAGGTTCAGGGCTAACTACTCTATAGTATTTTGGGGAAGAAAGTAGAATAGCTTGTGAATTACTTTTGGTTTTGGACCTTCAAAACCAGGCAATCTTATTGGGAAATACTTGAAATGTAACAACACATCCTTTGTTCAATGATGAAAAGTATACTAATGTTCATGGCTTGTCACCTGTAATTTTTTTCAAAATATCACTATTGTAATCCTGTAACATTTTATGAACCACGTGAATTATATATAAATGAAAAAAATGTATATTTAAAGAATAAATAGTACCAGCAACTCTGTCCCATGAAATAAAACATGGGTGTGTTCTAATACTGCTAAACATTTCCCTAAAGTGAAAGGCCTATTTGCTACTATAGCCTAAATAGATATGGAGAAGATATTAAAATCTGTTTTTATTGACACAGTGGTACCAGGATCCAGTGGAAACCCTGAGGCTTGTTTTCAAGTGTGCTCAAGCTTTCATCCTTCTTCTTTCAAGACTTCAGAGAGAGGAGAAACTGCCTTTAGCCATGCTGGTGTCCTACTACACTCAGGCTCTGCGATCTTACTGGAGTGCTCCACAACCCATGTGCTCATCTCATTAAGCTCTGTGGCCTCCTTCTCAGCCCTTCCCCTTTACCTAGCTTCTGGACCTGGCTGGCCCTGTGTCTCTGGGACTACTGTCTCCAGATGCTCACCTGGTCTCCACTTTAACATCATTCCCCAGGATGCTCTTGCAAACTTACTTATTTCAGTGACCCTGCCCTTTTTTCAAAACTCTTTCATTTGCAAGGAATTCCTAGCCAATAATCTTTTTTTTATTATTATTCTGAGTGAACTTGGAGGCCAGAGGACAATTCTAAGTTGTTTCATAATATTTTCCCGTGACTGATTTAACAGAGGTAATTTAGGAGACCTGAAGCTTAACAAAACATTTCACTTTCTTTTGACATTAGAACTTTTCTGAGAACAGCAAGATCTAGAGCCCATCTAGATGGAAGACCAGACAAGAAAATCTAGATGGGCAATGCAATAGTATCAGACAGAGAGTAATTATATGGGGTACAATCAATTAGATTTCAAAGGCAAGAAGAACCTGTCAGATGTAATGGCAAATACCTGCATTAATGAAGTAGAAGCAGCAGTCAGTGATGCAAAGGTAAGCAATAAACACTCAACCAAGTGAGCATGAGTTCAGCCTATCAGGACCCTGTCTCAATAAAAACAGAAAGAAAGGGAGGGGGGAATCCTTATGGGGACACCTAATAGATAAATCCAGGGAAACTCAAAAGGCTAGACAGCTGTAACAGTGCTTGATAGGAATGTTCACCCATCCAAAGTATGTGTATTTAAAGGGTCTAAAATAATTAGGAACTAGTGCCTATCTTTTTCAGAATAATTATGGTAAAATTATTAATTGTCTATGCAGAGGTCTCCAGAAACATTCTATTAACTTGCATTTTTAAGGTCTCGTAGAAGAAAAGTATCATCAAATTGTGCTTTTGAAAGGGAGTTATCCATCAGCATAAGAGACCTGCGAAGACTACATATTTTTCCTAAGAAAGACACTCTGTAAAGGTGATAACATAGTTATCTCCCTGTCATGTAGTATAATTGATAGTAGTAGTCAAAATTAATGGATGTCAGTGTGCAGTAAATTAATGCACAGTGTGCTCAGAGCCCAAGCTCACCGCTTGTGGGATTTCAACCCACATCCCGAATTAGCCTAACATGTAAAGGGAGGGTGTGGGAGACCTCACAGCTGAGGGTACAATAAAGACTGACAAGCTTAACATCATGACATTGGCCGTAAAATTAGGCTTAACAACCCCATGGTCCTGGAAATGAAACAGAAGGGTATTCAAAGGGAAATGCATACTTGTTATAGGCACTGTCTCATATTTATTTTGTTACTCTGAGTTTACCATTCCCAATAGTCACTCTGCCCAAGATCTTGTAAATGTGATAACATATGGAACTTAAGATATACTGCATGAATAGGGACTGTCTATTGGTCTTCTATGACCTAGATTAATGTTGAGGCAGTTTAAACGACACAGGGTGGTAAGTATACTAAGAACAAATGTACTCCCATGTATAGTCAATAGGAAAAGATCATTTTCAGCTACATTGCTTAGTAAGTCAAAGCCACAAAGAGAAAAATCAAAGAACAGAGAAACAGAAAAGACAGAAGGGGACAGAGTCAGATATGCTGAAGCTGTTGGAGAGGTTAAGCAAGAAAGAGGACATTGTCTAGTGACATTGGGAGAAGAAGAGAGTTCCTTTTGCATCTCAAAGGAGAAAGGCCTCAAGGGCTGCAAAGAAAATGTTCCTTCTTTCTGCTGAGGTTGATGAAGCAGACCTCTACAGTCTTGAAATTTCTAGTTCATAATGGAGGACATTTTATTTGCTGTTGTTTGAATAATTATTTAACTACAAGGATGTTAGTCTTTTTGTTCATAAACCCAACAAACTAAGTTGAAGAATCATCATGAGGGACAAATCAGAGAAGATTCATCAAAGACCCCAGCACAATGTCTAGAAAAGGGCTGGCCTTTCTCATATTTAGATTGAACTATGTGCCATCTTCAAAGGGCACTAATCATATTCAGGCCTACATCCATAATAAGCACCCCTCTTTGGTATAACTTACATTTCATTCTCATTACTCTCCTGAGAATTATAACAGTGGAAAATGTGCAGGGTATACAGTGTCACTTCTAATATCCGCTTAGATCGAAACATCAAGGTAATCTGCTGCTATCTTCTCAAAAACACTGGCAGCAAAAGTTGTGAACATTTTGTTTTAAAACATGATTCTTCCCTCACAATGTCAGGTATTTTTGTGACTTTTGGAAACGTATTTTCATATGATTTACATGACTCTAGCCAAGCCAGACTGGATACCTGTCTCCCATGTCATTATGGTTCCTTTACATAGTTCCCATAATAGACTCTCAGCAATCCTGCTATTTTATAAGCTATACAGTAATCCCTATTACCCTACCAAAAGTGAGGGAATTACTGGAACTTTTATTCAATCCTGAATGCTTAAATTCTGGTTCACTGTTTGGCATAATCCTTTATCAGTACACACCTGCTAAATGGAAGAGGACTCACTGTGTTCCTTTTATTCTGTATGGTGTGCACACATACACAGAGACATACTCACACACAGAAAGTCCAACGACAATTCATTTTGACATCATGCTGGTTAAGGAAGTCTAATATACCTTTTTTTTTCACAGTGACTAAGCATTATGTATTTCAAAAATTTTTGTGGTGCTGATTGTTACCGTGAAATGTCAAAAATGCAGACACTGGCAACTGGATTTCTAGCAATGCTTTTGAAAACTGGTCATACTGAGGACATAGGACCAGACACTACAGAGAAAAACTTGTTCATGTCCCTATGTTTATGCTCAAAGTTCAAGGTCTTAAAACAAACCATTTTGTTCAGTGTGCTGAGGGCTCCTTGTGGCAGTATACTCTACTGGTATGGAGTAGGTGGATGGAAAGAAATGCCAACTGGGCAATTGTCCCTGTGCCAGAGTTTGAGCTACATCCTGAGAAATCAAAGAGAATGACCATGATATTTTCCTTGCCATAAGGCATATGTCATGTGGTATTGAAGAGAGAAAACATGTTCATAGCTTAGACTGATGGCTTTAGTTAAAATAAACACGGGGAATGCTGTTGTCATAGCACAAGAAGTAGAAGAAAATTTAAGGAAAACCTGAAGAAGAGATTTTAACAGAGAATTTTTGAAAGAGTGATAATTGCGGATATATATCATATTCTGGTCAGACTCAAAAGGAACTTCCTAACTGAATATGTAACACTGTTTGTTTTAATTATTTAATTCACTTTACATCCCAATATTAGCGACTCCTCCTAGTTCCCACATCTCTCACTGTTTCTCCCCCGCCCTCTCCCCTTCTTTAAGAAGGGGGAACATCCACCTGGCTGTCACCTCACAAACCTCTCCTCACACCCAGGTTCATCATTCACTGCAGGACACATCCTCTCTCACTGAGGCCAGTCAAGGAGGCACAGCTGGGGGAACAGGATGCACAGGCAGGCAACAGAGTCAGGGATAGCCTCTGCTCCAGTTGTTCTTTTAATACATGGAATTCATTCAACATACACAGCAAACGATTGGTATTAGATAATAGCACTAATGTAGATAACATCATATGAACATCACTTTTAACAGTAAGTTTTGGCGGATAATCCTCTAAGTGGACATAATCAGAAGTGATGTTCTAGACATAAAGAAAATAGGGCCAGAGGCATGGGCTTCTGAAAGGCTTATTTTTTCTACATTTTTTTTGATAGACAGGTAAATCAAGTGAGATGGACTGTGTGTAGGATGGAAACCTGGGGTTCATCCTACAAAATGAGTTTAAGGAAACAGTCAGATATATTTTTAAATAGCATTTAGTTACCATGTGGAATGTTAATTTGATAAATTCAAAACAAAGGGCAGCACAAAAGAGCTGGAGGCCTATTACGGTATCAAATGGGACATGGTAGAACCAGCCTGGAAGAGCAGGACTGGCAGTGGAGGCAACTACCAGTAGAAACTTCACATGGTTCATGTTGCAGCTTCCTCAATAAGCATAAAGCAGGACAGAATGAAGGGGAAGTATACTGTTTGCATGGGTGTTAGCATGAATTTAGTGTGCCATGCTTGCCTTCACAGTGCCAAGTAGAGAAACTGAACAGACACCTTCATAAGTCAACCTGAAGCCAGATGAAGCATGTCTATGAGAAATCACAGTTGAGGCATCTTGCTTATGGAGGAGACAGCAGTCTACCGAGAAGATGAGACTGATTGTGCTCTCCATGAGAAGAAGTAGAAAAGGGGAGCTGAGCATGAAGCTAAAAATATTTGGAATCTATCTAGTAAGCGATGGCCCTTTTGTACAAAGTGCTGGTTCAGAGTATCTGGCATTTGACAGCTGTTATTAAATTTTGTGCACTGTAAAGATACAGATAAAAATGAAGACACTAGTCCTGCTTTATAGAAATGGAATGTATGTGTGTGTGTGTGTGTGTGTGTGTGTGTGTGTGTGTGTGTGTTGTGTGTGTAGGGAGAGAGAGGGGGGATGGGGAGAGGGGGAGAGGGAAAGGGAGAGGGAGAGGGAGAGGGAGAGGGAGAGGGAGAGGGAGAGGGAGAGGGAGAGGGAGAGGGAGAGGGAGAGGGAGAGGGAGAGGGAGAGGGAGAGGGAGAGGGAGAGGGAGAGGGCTTAGGTATGAATAGAGGTTAGAAAGCTGTATTTCTTGTATTTCCCAGCAAGTACCACTGCAGGTAGCCCATGGATTGCACCTTATAAGATATGGATGCCATGACTGCTCTGCTTTGCTTAAGGAATTCTCTCTGTGCACCTACTGTGGTTTGCTTAACAGTTACCAACAGAAGAATATTCTCATTCACATTCTTACTTCTTGAGTCAAAAGGGTTACCAAAACCCATGTCCACTCCTCCCTCTTCTCATGTCCACTCCTCCCTCTTCTCTCTCTCTCTCTCTCTCTCTCTCTCTCTCTCTCTCTCTCTCTCTCTCTCTCTCTCTCACACACACACACACACACACACACACCACACACACACACACACACAAACACACACAGGAAAAGAGTAAGCAGACACAAAGTCAGGCTGGGGAAAATGAAGGCAATCCATTGCCATATATTTGTATTCTGTCACTGAGGCACTGTCTAATGCTGCTGTAACTATGATGTATAGGTCTATCAAAGCATGTGTTACCATGGTCTGAATTCCCTGACTGGAGAAAAATGATTAATGCAGAGATTTGCATTCGATGTGGTTGTGGACATCAATATTTCAGCTTAGGTAAACAGGGGCTTTACCTAATTTATTGGCTCTCATTATGGATGGCTTGTAGAGGCAAAATCCCCCACACCCCCTGCCTCCAAAATGACCTTTTATGCTCTACAAATCAATCTAGAAGAAGTGAAGCAAGTTGGTTAATATTTTAGGAAGGAAAAATGATTTCACATGTCAGGAACTTAATTGTTGTGATTTTGACCCATTTTGAAATTAGTTAACATTTGCTTGAGGCTCCTGACTCCATGCATTATTTATTTTCATTGTGACCTTATGTTTCTTCAGGCTCAATATTCCTGTTACATGCGAGAATTTTTCTGTATATTCCATTTGAATAATAGCATTACAAATAGAAAGACTTAAAGATGAAAATGTTCAAGACACACACACACACAAAGAGAGAGAGAGAGAGAGAGAAGGGGGGGAGGGAGAGAGAGAGGGGGGGGAGGGAGAGAGAGAGAGAGAGAGAGAGAGAGAGAGAGAGAGAGAAGGTGGGGGATTATTTACAGCCAAACTGCATAGTGACTATTTTAGCTCATTGGCAAAGTTTCTAGATGCTACAGCCAGCATTACAGAGCAATTTCCCTGTAAGAGTTTTTATGTTGCAAAGTGTGTCAGAAGTTAATCAAAGGGTAACAATGCAAACATCTATGCATATACTTCCTGGGGACTGGGAACAGCCTCTACTGTCAGTCACTGTCAAAACTGTAGCACCTTTTCCTCTCCTGTGAGAAAATGTTCAGGTCAGAGCCTTTATGGCATAAATCTATTAGCCTATTGTTATAGTATGAATCCCAAGGAGACGGCATCTCATCAGCCGTCTTGCTCAGAGGCACAGCTTCTTGCCTTAGAGGGTCAAACTCTGCATCTTGCCTCTGACTGTCAGCAGTGGCTTGGGCTTATCATAACCTCTGCATCCCGGTGAGTAATCACTTATGCTTGGCCTTGAAAATGACTCCCCCATTACTGACTCTGTGTAATCACGGGAGAAGAGGGCTTTTAAAATCATTAAACAAGCTACCCCTCCCAGATGGTTCAGACATTCTCAGAGCATGGATGGAAAAGGTGGAAAAGGCTTCATCCTGTTCACTCTAGGGGAGGGAGGCAATTCAGAATCTGCTCACAGTACTCAGAAAGCCTTGTGCCTCGCTGAAATGTGAACTACCCTCTAATCACCTGCATTCCTTTTATTCTTGACACCCATTTGAAGTTGAACAAAAGCAGGGCATCCATGAGGCCAGACAACTGTTTCCCAGATGTGCAGAAATAACCATGGCAGCTGGCTCAGGCTAGGGTCTTTGCATTCACATCAGTTTACATTAAGTCTTTCATTGATTTGGGTCATCGTTTATGTACAAAGCTCACAGAACAACATCTCTGACAGGCTTTTTTTAAATCTTTAAGTACAAATATAGACTTCCTAGGATTAGATCCCCCTGGTACAGTGTATTCTGTGGGAGACGCTGCTCCAGCATGGACTTAATAATGTGTTCAATACATACATAGCACCCCCCCACACCATACACCCACACTCCATTCCTAATTGTCCTGTTACTTGCAATAACTATTACCCCACACATGACCAAGGTTTCTCTCTTTGTTTTTCATTTCTAGTCATAGGCCTATGAATACATTGTCATTTTCATCAATACTCCTAAGTGCTAACAGTTCAAGGGACATTACTTAGGGCTCAAATGTTTACATGTCTTACAAGTGACTTGGTGCACCACATTCAGGACAAAATATATCTTCTATCTCTGGGTGGCACCATGTACATGCCCTGACTTAGAGGACTGAAATAACCATCACTTACTCAGCCTCTGAAAGTCCAAATTTGTGTGTCTTCCTTGCTTCCTTGGGGTCTTCCGTTCATTTTTCAATCTATGTTCAAGTTTTTATTATATGCTATCAATATGAAATCTTAAATGCCTTTCAGAGCCCATTGACTTCTGTACTTCTTTATCCTGTTGATAGTTACACAGATGCCTGCCCCCCTACCCTGAGAGTACATTTCCTTAAGCTTTGCTTCTACATGCTCATTTTTGTAGTACCAAAGGTACCCTCTTCTTCAAAACAGAGTAGTGAACAATCAGGGGTGTGTGTGTAAAAGGCAGAGGAGGGCAGAGACTTCCCTCTCACCTTCAAGAACATGCACTTGTGCATCATAGCATTCATTTATTAATGCATGCCCTATGTGAATAGCTTTCATCCCCAGCCTTACCTTCCAAGCTTCCATGATCTAGTCTATTGTTCCTGATTACAAGCACTGTCATTGACACCTAAGTTTTGATTTTTACCTCAGTCTTACTGTGTATACAATTTTATGTGTCAAGCATACTTTTCTGTCTACCTAGCTGCAATCATCTTTGAAGTATGAATTCTGTGAAGGCAGTCTTGTCGTCCAGACACTTGGCATAAAGTTGGAGAGAGCAAGTGTGTTCCCTTCTTGACTCTGGAACTCCTGGATTTCCTCTGCTAACAGCAGTGTGATGGATTTGTAGCCTCTCTTTTTCTCTCTTACCAGATTGCAAAACCCTTCAGAGCAGTCTTTATAAGTTCTCTGATTTCAATCTTGGACAATTTGCCTCAAATTTAAATTTTTATTAAATTAATTAAACTTTCATCTTTCCTAACTTGAATCTTGATATATTTTTTTCTACTTCTACTCTCTAATGCCAAGCTGTATTTTGTCCTTTTAATTGTCTTTTTTGGACATTTTAAAAATCCTTGGTTAAAGAATGATGAACCAGGTCATTGTGCATGCATGATTGAGTGTCAGGTCAATTACATATATGTTAGAATCTCATATTTTAATATCATTTACTGAAAGAAGGTATCTACATAAAAAAAAAAGTCGTACTCATTCAGGCATTCTATTATGCAATAAATTCTAACCAGGAGTAAAATTTGTACCAAACACTGTGCAAGACAATGAACATTCAGAAGTGACAATAACATCACTGAGTATAAAGATTATTACATCTGTTATTAAAATCAGTTAATTCATTAAAATTCCACAATCTTTATGACTATTTCAAAGAGCAGTGAGATGTATAGAGGATATACTCCCAATAGACGTCCTTAAATGCATCCTGTGCTTCCCTTCCAGGCATCAGCTTCCTATCCTGACGGTCTTCTACTCAGTTACCCAGAAGCCACCGCTTCCATTGTACCCTTTGCTTATCCATAAACCTTCTGTTATTTTCTCTGCTCCCTTCTTCTGCTGCCACTGACCCCTATGTTTGTTTAAATTCTTAACCATTACAGTATTCTTTCTCTTCACTCTGTGTTTTTTAATCCTCAATTACATCACTTGCCTTGGCTCGGTTCTTCTTTTTTTTTTTTTTCCATTTTTTATTAGGTATTTAGCTCATTTACATTTCCAATGCTATACCAAAAGTCCCCCATACCCACCCACCCCCACTCCCCTACCCACCCACTCCCCCTTTTTGGCCCTGGCGTTCCCCTGTACTGGGGCATATAAAGTTTGCAAGTCCAATGGGCCTCTCTTTCCAGTGATGGCCGACTAGGCCATCTTTTGATACATATGCAGCTAGAGTCAAGAGCTCCGGGGTACTGGCTCGGTTCTTCTTAATCTTACTATCTTCAATTTAGAGAGTCCTTATTCTCTATTCTTAACCAATTACTGCCATTCTGCAACTGATAGTTCAAAATTAATCAGGAAATAAAGAGGACTGGGTTAAAGTGAAAGTGGGGGTTGACATAGAAAAGAGGAGGTACAGTTTAAATTAGGATCACCTCAATATCCTTTTAAGCAGTAGATGGAAAAATTCTTATCACATGCTAGATGTTTCTGTCTCATATATGATATGACAAGAATACTTTGCTTATATTACCATTACATAGAAAAAAAGCTCACAAACTATTATTGATAATATTATATAATACGTACTATGATAAAATTATATGTAAGGTATTCAAAGACCATTGACCAAAGTACCTGGTTCAACTCAAGATTTTGAAAACCAAAGACTAATATTAAGAAGTGATTGTTAAGATGAATAATTTTAAGATGATTCTTTTACATTTTCTCAATGATTATATGTAAATGTGGATTGGGACCTAGAAGCAAAAGTTGATGATGAGTCTAAGTTTAAGATTTATCATAAAACATCTAAATTATCAACAGTTTTAGTTAGAAATATAATATTTCTAACTAAAAGTGGTATTAGCAAATGTCAACATAGAGATATTATAACTAAAATAATGCCTTTTGCAAATTCAAGAATCTTTTTCCTCTTTCTGATGAAAGATCTTATTCTAATTCATCTTCTTCTATGGTTCTAATGAATATTGATTTCTAATTAGATCATTTCACTGACTTTATAACTAATAACCCACAAAACATCTTCCTTTGTATGGTTACATGAAACATGAGATAGTATTGAGACTGTAAATGGGTTAGGATTATGTTGGAATTGTATATATTTGAACAAAAATACTCATAATTAAAGCTTATAAATGAGAAGATTTTCTTCATTTGACCTCTGTGAATGAGAATTAATATCTTAATGGATAATATTTCTAAGACATTAAAAAAGTAATGATCTTAGGTCATTGTTCTTTGGTATCTTAATGCAGCCACAAAATGTTGGCAGAAATTGTGGATCCATCTAGTACTGAATCCTCTCATAAAGAAAATTAACAAAACATATAAATGATATATAATTATGCATTTTCTTGAAAAGGTAAGAAATATGGTAAAAATAGCCATTTTAGGATGAGTTTTTAAAATACGAAGTCTTGTTTTGTCATAGCATTTTCAGTAATTTTTCATACTAAAGAAAAGCATTTATGCCTGAGTATATGATTACAGGCAGGATTAGACACCTCACTTCCCTATCAGCATGAATTAAAGTTGCTTATTAACATGTGGGTTATACCTTTGGTGCAGTCAAATCACTGAAGAGCAGACGGATGTTGCACTTGCTATCTCAAAGGCATTTTGTAATTAGACTGGATTCATTTGCCAGACCCCTCCCTGGGCTAACGAGCTTGAGTACTGCTGGGGTCATTTGCATTCAGAAAATTAAAGCTAGAGATGAACTGACTCTAAAATGTTGCTTGCTTCATAGGCCAGCTCTGAATTTAGACTCCATGTGTGTTTCAATTCTGTAGGTGGAGTAAGAGTTAGAAACACTGTTTTCACATAGTGCATTTTTGTTCTTTCCTAAATTATGAAAAAATTCTGATATTAATTTTAGTGAGAAAACTGTTTGAATGGTTTAGATCACACATCGTCCTTTGTATTTTACATGTCCTTATTTTTTAATCCTAGATAACTTCAGCAATCCCACTGGACTGACCGCTGGACTGGCAAAACTGCATGAGGTAAGCTATGTGGAGTACTCCTGTCCATACCCACACATTCAACCCAAGCATCATGGGATGGATATCAACTTAGCAAATCTGGATTTCTGTCTTAAAGACTCACCCTGTTCAGCTAGACCATTGCAATGGCCTAAGTTCAACAGACCTGACCAATACCCACTTTCAGTCTTCTCATCTCCATATTCAGTCAAGAAAGGTGACAATCAGATTTGCAGAAGATGCATGGCCATTTGTGGGGGTAGGTATTAGATATGATGTTTCAAAGTAAAGATAACATTGCAAGAAAATCAGATTAAGGTGGGATTGCTTAGAGATTGGTCTGTGGGCCACGGGAAAGAGACCTCAGGAAGTTGAGATCTCAAAGTCTCTCCTTTTGGGGAAGACATGCCCTGAAGGTCTCTGTATTCGGATAAGCAAAAGCAGTTAAGATAAAGACATGCTTTACAGTTAATTCTGGATCAAGGAAAGAGTGTCTCTAAGGGATGGGTTCCTCATGAGATCTGGATTCTAGAAGAAGCTTTCAGTGTGGCCTTGTTGTTTCTGGTTTTAAATCAACTTTTTCATATAAACTATATGACTATTATTTTAAGTCATTAAGAAATATATGGACAAAGTCTTAACATGGTTTAAGGCTGGTGATCTATTTATTCAGTTTATGATGAAAGTATACCCACAAAAGAAAAAGAATCAAAATGAGTACTAAATGTTATCAGCAAACATTGTACTGTGACATTATCTAATGAAACATTGAGGGCATTAGCTGATTACCCAGAAATTTAGAACATGTTAAATAATAGTACTGCCAGATATCGTGGATTATTGTGTATTTATGAAGCATCATAGTACTGAAACATTTTCAAAACTGAAGGAGAATACAGAAGTATCATGTAGATACACAGTACTGAGAATTTCTACACAGAAGCATAGCCTAATAGAAATTAGATTGGGCAAAAACACTGCAACTGGTTGTCTCTAGGAGTCATGCATTCTCGTGTTTACATTTACAGAGTCAGTATATCACCTAAAATGAACAGTACTTTCTAGTCATAATTGGCCCGTTTCTGCTTCCCTTTGTGAGTAAAGCATATAAGAACATTTAGCTTCCTGCTGTTGACATTTCAGATGTGAAAAGAAGGGAAAGCAGTATGTTTGGTTTTTGTTTTAGTTTCACTGAGTGATGCAAGTACACTCTTGTACGGGATGAGCAGGAATTGCGTGCACATTTCAAACTTTTCCTACTCCATTCTTCTGATATGTGGCATGCCCTGCAACTTAGTCTCCTCTCAAATTAAGTTGAATAAGGCTTGTTTATTTTAAATGGTCTTCAATACCCTAACCCAATTTCTAGATGTCCAGATACACAAGAAACTGGTGTTACACATTTTCCACAGAATAACCTCTGGGAGTCTAATTGGCTTATATCTAAAACGAAATTTTTCTCTTGCCCAGTGTAAATTCTTTGGAAATCTGAGTCTTTCAAGAGTGCTCTGGGTGTATGTCCCATGAGCATGAATAAAATATGCTACGGATATTCATCTGTTTATCAGATCGAGAGCCATGAAGGCCAAATGAGTGAGGTCAGGAATCCACAAAGACTTAGGTTGAGGATGATGCTCTGCTCTTCACTGTGGACTTGGATGAATCACTGAACCTTCTCATACTCAAGATTTTGTTCTGCTAAATGAAGACAATAATACCAGTCTTTCAAAGTTGTTGTATAGCTGTTGTGTATCAATTAAAGGATGTTACTTCTTCAGTCCTTTCTTACTAGTATTTGCTTTCAAATGATGCTAAGGAATTTTTTTTTACTTGATAGGATTTGAAGCCCCAGAAATCTGTGAGTGCTTTTTGCTATTCTGAAAGCCTTCAGAACTCCTTTTCCTTCCTAATTGTATTCAATGAGCTACATCATTTCCCTTGCTGTTCTTTGCCCTAGCTCTCCTGTTCTTATAAAATCATTGTAGTTCTAGAGACCCTCTACGGGCAAGAACGATTATCTTTCTGAGCAACCTCATACTGGGTTGAATCCAAAGGAAGCAGAAATAAGAAGGAAGACACAGTAACGTGTGAGCTTAGTTACAACCCTAGCTTTTTATAATTCACTCACATTCTTGTGCTTAGTCTCCAGCTCTACAGTCTCTCACCTGGATCTTCAGATCATCTTCTGAAAATTATGTTCATTCCTCCTCTAGAATCCCAACTCGATCAGTCTCCAATTACAACATTAACCACTTCTGATGAAAACTTGCTAGCTTCAGTTATAGCTCCACTTTTCTACAAAATTAATTGGACAATTCAAATGATGTTGAATATAAAAAGAAGATGAATTCGGATGGGACAAAGCGCCCTTCTGCGGGGAAACTCAACAGTCTCACGTGGGGAGTTTTATGATGATACACGATGGGAACTCCACTTTGAAATGGAAGGTTTTTTTCTACCAAAGAAGCTTTATAAGTTAGTCCCATTATCGAAAACCATAGACACACGGGGTGAATAAAAGCACATTAAAATCACCACATGGACCTCAAAATAGTTAGAGCTTAATAGTCTACGAGAGCATAAAAGCATAGGTCTTTAGGAATACTATTCACTAAGATGAGACATCCTGAGGTAAACAAAAGAACTGGAAGAAAAAAAAATGATTTATTTGTTCACAAGTTTCATAGTTGTCCATAAAGAGACAGATTAACAAAAGAAGAATATAAAAATGTCTGTAGTAAAAACATATGCACCACAGGCACCCTTGGACATGGAAATTCAAAAGTGCAGGAAAACCTGCATTTTTATAGATGACTCTCCAAATAACTGTAGCGACAAAAGGGCTCTGTGTCCATACATTGAGGACCTTAGCAACCTCTGTTTAGTTTCTTCTCTGAAAACCTGTTTGTTAACATGCCCTGGTTCCAGTGAGAAGATTAAGACCTATGTTTCCTAAGAGGCTTCAGGGAAATGATGTGAGAGGAATCAGAGACGCCTTCCTGCTTCTGCCATTTTCATGGTTTCCAAGGTGCCATATGTTGGTTTATTATGCTTAGAATCTAGATATGGTTGAAGAAAAAAATGTGTTATGTGTTATAAGGAAGTAAAATGTTGTCATTTTGTAGACAGAACATACTTATCACCACAATTCCTATTAGCTAATGAATAGGAAATTGAGTTTTATAGCAAAGCTTGTTGAATGGGCTTTCAAGCAACTTCCTAGTTCACTCACAGCCTGTTCTAAATGTAGTCCTATTGAACTCTGCACACCGGGCTTTTTTCCAAGATGTTATAAATAATGTCTATGGGGTTGGCTGGGGTTATCTAGAATGGGTGAGGAGAAACTTGGAGCTCATAAGAATGTAAGGATAAAGGAGCTTGAGAATGTTTTAAAAGTCCTAGCAAAGGGGATCTCTGCAGTTTTTGCTTTTCTCATCCTCTCCTCATATCACCCCCTATGTATTCTCTTTGTGTCTTCAGTAACCACCCAGAAAAGGCTACACTAACCTCCCTGCGCCCACTCCTTCACGTTCAGGGCCATCCTTGCATTGGTATTATGTAGCAAACTTCTTTTTTCCTGGCTGCCTCCCAACACTTCACTGCCTAAGAAAAAGCAGCTAGAAATGTATGGACTGTGATTGTGTTTACGTTTTTGGGATTGAAACCAATCACATACAAAAACACCTTTTTAGGGAAGAAAGATGTCAGCTCTGCCTCGCATTGAAATGCCCAATCTTTTCTGACTCACATTGAGCAACCTTGAGCAAATCACTCTGGATTCATTTTTTTTTTCCCTCTGCCTGTGCTGCATAGCGGCCAGTAGAAAGGCTGCCCCAGATAGTGTGGTCACTCAAATATTAAAGCTTTTCACGCGCTATGCCTCTGTTCATTCTTTCTTTCCTTTTGATCTAACAAAACTTGTTAAATTATGAATTGAGGAGTTTGAAAGGATGTTTCCCCTTCAAGATAGAGTAAAAATGTATGAGAGGAAAGGGAGAAGCTGAGAGGAAAAGAGACAGAGAGCCTTAGTGGAATCTCACACACAGACACAAAAAAAGTTTCCCTTTTCAGCCTGTGGGACCTTAAGAAAGCTGTCACACCTAGAGTGAGATTTAAAGATGCTTGTTTGTCCTCAAAACATCGTAAATCAAGCATGCTATTTTCAACTTGAAACTGCAAATACCATCTCAAACTCTTTTCAGCAATCTTAGGAACATAAAATTAGCTGATTTAAAACAGCCAACATCCCCCATTCCTTGAGACGTTTCTGAAGATCAGCTGGTAAATAATTACTTTTTAGCCTCTGAAATAAATGAAAAAAGAATTAGTATTATCATAAGCAAATCATAAGCAGGGTGAGATAGCAAGACATGTGGAATTATTGCCTGGAGTAGTGGGCTTTTGCTGGTTTGTAGTGGGCTTTTGCTTGGACTACAGCTAGGTAGTTCTTTCAAGGTCTGTCATGTTTCTTTGTTAAGTTATTCATTGGTATGAGTTATTCATGAGTATACTTGCAGGAAGCTGTGCTGGCTCTTTCAACCTCCTCTGTCTAGATGGCTGCAGTCTGTGCTCTCCTGCCCTGCTTCCCACAGCTGTCTCAAAAGATACATCACACAGAATCCCAATCAAGCATTTGTCTCCTTGTACAGATGCTGAACTCCTTGAGAGTCAAGGAGCTTTACGAGGTTCTCGCTTTGTCTTGTAGTGAAGTGTGAGGCTGAGTGGGAATGTGTAAGTGTTTGGGTTTGGAAATGAACTTAGCTGGCTCTAAAAGAAATATGATGGAGACATTTGTCAATGTTGTTTTCTTTCAGCTCAGTTAGATTAAAAATTTAAATTCAATATACATAGAAAATAGTAAAAAAAAAAATAAAGAAAGAAAGAAAATAGTAAAGATAAAAAAAAAAAAAAAAAAGGAAACAAATGTTTCTTCCCATCCTTCAGCTGTGAGATGCTGGAGAAATCTCTTAAGAACAAATTGGCCCTAAGCATAAGTGTGTCTAAGTAATTAAGATAGTGAAAAATGTAATATTTTACACTATATCATCTTTTAACAGGATTGTGGAAAATAATTTAAGTGTAGAAGATTAACAAGGACACATTAGGCCAAAGGGGAGAATAGCACATGATAAA